>NC_089821.1:133257554-133558900 GCF_035046505.1 Tiliqua scincoides | reverse complement strand
CCTCAGTTTACTACCCCTTCAACTTTGCCACTCAGTGTGATGGTTTCATGTGAAGGCCGATCTTGGCTGTAAGTGACCCTTACCAGGGATAAATCATACACCACAAAGCAAAGGAGCTAGAGTTCTAACAAAAACAGAGGCAGAGTATCACTTGTAAGGGGATATAACATCCCCCCCAATTGTTAACCAGGACTGTTTAGTTCACTCTCAGAAATTCCCAGAGGCTATTGGTTCCCAGATTAGTACACTTTAGGAGATAGGCTCAGTGATATTGATGATGACTGAAGAGCTACCACAGAAAGCAAATTTATGGGATTGAAGGGGAAGACAACTAACTTGGGGAACACACCTCCTCTGGGAAATCAGTCTGGAATTTGGAAGAGAAGTCTCTCCCCTCAAACCTCTGATGACTCCTTGCCTTTGTTTCAGGCACTCCAGCCTTGTGCAAACTGGTGAGGGTCTTACACTTACAGCGCCTCCAACCCTATTTCTTCACAATCACCTCTGCACCAAGTAGTTCAGCAGAGGCACACATACAACCCAACAGAGGGCACTGCAAGTAATATTCTGCCAGGGCTGGAAAGAAGGGCCAATAAAAATTGACAATGCTTGACAATGAATGCGAAACCTTGATTTGACCAATAAGTATGTTTTCTAGTTTAAAATATGTATAAAACTGTCTAGGATTTGTGTTGCATTTTGATTCCTGAAAATACTGTGCTTGCTTTCTTTCTTTTTCAAGTTGCCTCAACAACCAGCAACCATTATTCAACAAATACCTCAGCATCCACCACTCATTACACAGATACCACCTCCACAGCCTTTCCCAGTTCCCCGGTCTGGGAGTATTAAGGAAGGTAGGTATTTATATTCTAAGATGAAGACTTCAATCCTATGCACACCAGAGAATAACTCAATGAACACAATAGGACTTGTGAATAAACATGCGTAGATTGTGATGCAATCAATCACATCTACTTGGAAGTAAGTTCCACTGAACCCACATTGCACTGCTTTAATCCTAAGTACACATTCCTAGAACAAGACCCACGGAGCTCAGTGGGGCTCACTTCTCAGTAAACAAGTGCTGAAATAGGCTGCAACGTCCTTTTCAGATTTGACTACCTATTTTTTCCCCCCTCCACATCATCCCTTTCATCTACGAGGAGAGAAACCTATATGTCAACAAAACAGCTCATGGCTATACCCCACAGCAGCTGCTAGATATTTCTGACAGTCATATCATGCTGGATCATACTACACAGTTTTTATTATGTCCATTTTTTGTGCATTAAAGTTCATTGAAAACAAGAAACATCCAGTGGCATAGCTAGCAGGGGGGTGGGCATCCCCAGGTGCCACCCTCAGGGGGTACACCTTTGGTTACATCACTAGTGACCAAAATCATGAAAATCATGGTTGTTAGGAATAATGCCATCATGTTATATACCATTTGATGTGTAATTTATAGCAGAATGCAATGAAACAAATTGAACTATCTCTATTCTATCAAAACCAGAAAACAAAAATACAACTGTCTTATGTAACAAAAAGTAGATTTCTTTAGATCTACTTTGAACAATAAGACTGATTGTTCAAAGAACCAATGAGATGCTGTTATGACACTGCATGGAACCAAAAAGGTGTTAGTAAGGTGACACCCTCAGAGGGTAACACCACTAGTGACCAAATTTGTGATTTTTAGGAATAATACCACCATGTTATATATCATTCATTGTGTAATTTTATGCAGAATATAATGAAACAAACCATATTGAAATATCTGTGTTCTATCAAAAGCTATACCAAATAACCAGAAAAAGAAAACACAACTAACTTAGGTAATAAAGTGAATTTCCTTAACTCAAAACTGACCAATGAGTGTTTTGAGAGCTAACAAGGCATCATTATAACACAGTATGGAACCAGTAAGATATTATGAGTCAGCTCCCTTTTCTTTGTATCAGAGCTAATACTCAAACTCCTATTCAGTTGCGTGAGTGTCATCGTTGGCCACAATTTTTTTTGTTGGTTACTGATTGGTTGGATGGCCTGTACTGTTCTATAGTTAAATAAATAAATAAATAAATAGAGTGAATGGGGGTGACACCATGAGTTACCACACTGGGTTTCACCAACCCTAGCGATGCCACTAGTGGGAAGGTTGGGTGTTGCTGGTCACTGGCTTAGATTATTTTTAAAGTGGATTCCAAATGTTCATAGTGGACTATAGTCTTTCAGTGGTTACTAACCATGATGGCTGCATTGAACCTCCAGATGCAGGGGCAGTATGTCACTGAGTACTATGTGCAGGACAGCAATAGCAGGGGATGGCGCTGACGTTCATCCATTGCTTGTGGGGAAATATTCGCTGTATTTATTTTCTGGCCATTATTATTATTCATTTCATGTCATGACTGTCTCTGTTACTAGCCTCATCTACCTCTACCTTTTGTTGTTGTTGTGAGGACAAAAAACGGGGAGAAATCATGCACACCACCCTGAGCTCATTAGAGGAAGTGTGGTGTAAAAATGTAGAAAGTATTAATTAATGAATATGGCAAAAATTTATGGGCCCCATTTGTCCAATGACCTGGTTACGCCACTGGATTCATCACATGCTTCCATTTGGAGAAGGAAGAGTATGATCAGAACCTCTGTATAGGAAAATTAAAACCAGAGGTCCTTCCACATTCATTAGCGAATGGTGGTGGTTGCATTAGTAAGAGAGGATCCAGCATAGTTCCTGCCTTTGCTTTGACATTGCTGAGGCTTTGACATTTCTGACAAAGCGAGGGCACCAGTATGCAGGTCTCTTTTTATCTGGTGTGCTCCCTGGGGCATTTGGTGGGCCGCTGTGAGATACAGGAAGCTGGACTAGATGGGCCTATGGCCTGATCCAGGGGAGCTGTTCTTATGTTCTTAGACTTGCTGAGAAGAGTGGTCTTGTATACTAACACCTTTCCTTTACTGCTGCTGTTGATTAGGAAAGGTGAACAGTTCAGGTCCTATTTTAGCAACATACGCTCGTACTTCAGGGTCAAACTAGAGGTAACATGGAAGTATCTGCCAATGTATTTTAATGTAGACATGGGAGAACTCTGAGGGCCAAAGCAGCACCGGGAAATGACTTTCATGGACAAATGACACTTGGAAAGGTGAAGCACCTTCTCTCTCACTAGTGTTCAAGTCAAATTTAGAGCCCCTGTGGCTTCATTAACATTCACTATTTAAAAGTCAGAAAGAAATTGCTTCGAATCTCCTGTTTCATATTTAATGGTGCTGGCATCTAGCCTAGATGCCTTTAAAAGGGGATTGGACAAGTTTCTGGAGGAAAAATCCATTATGGGGTACAAGCTATGATGTGTATGCGCAACCTCCTGATTTTAGAAATGGGTTGTCAGAATGCCAGATGCAAGGGAGGGCACCAGGATGAGGTCTCTTGTTATCTGGTGTGCTCCCTGGGGCATTTGGTGGGCTGCTGTGAGATACAGGAAGCTGGACTAGATGGGCCTATGGCCTGATCCAGTGGGGCTGTTCTTATGTTCTTATGTTCTTAGTTTGTCCATTAGGGTGTTAGTGGAAGCTTCCCTTCCCAAGCTAATACCAGCTTCAGTGACACAATTCTCATTAGGACCACAACAAACATGGGACTGCTAAAGCAAATAATCATTATCATTACCACATAAGTACAAGATCAGACTACATGTTTAATATGTTTTTTTGCTTGTAGTAATAACGTATGGTAAAGAGTAATTCAGCCTGCAGTCTATACACACTTACCTAGGAATACATCTCATTGGTTTCAGCAGGATTTACATCTGAGTAGACATAAATAGAATTGAGGTGTTTGGCTGTTAATATCTGTTTTGCTGTATAGTGCTTGGCTAGTCTTCTAGCCACATGTTTGTACTGTATACGCTTTCCCATCTTTAGTGCAGCTGCTGTCAACAACACATTATGGATCGTACAGAGCAGATAACAAAGTCTAGACAATGGCATATCTTTAATTCCATCTTTCCAGTTTGTTGCTTGTTTTGTCTTTTATTATTATTAAAATAAAACATTTGTTAATATTTTAATAAAATGTATTTATATCCTATCTTTCCCCTCCCAATAGGAAGCTGTTAACAATGTGTTAAAAGCAATACAGTTACACACCAAAAAAGTCAACTCAAAACATACACACACAAACAATGCCAAATGACATCAACCAAAAATTTCACAGAAGCAAAAAATGGCTGAAGATGGATTGTATTCAAAGATGTGCAGGTATAAGGGAGCTTAGTGAAGGAACCTGCAAGCATTTCTAGAGCTTGGGGGCCTCTGGGAATGCATGAGATGTGAACAGGTGGAGGACAACAAATTTGTTTAAATCATCTGGAGACATGTTGCCCAGCTAGAGCCACTCATGATCCCAGCCCTCAGTAAAAGTTCTTTCAGGGATGCAGGGAGCTGCACTGGAGAGGAGGGGGCAGCAATCTTGTGTTTCCCCTTCATTTGTGTTTTTGTGACTATCACCTGAAGTTCCCTGTGAAAGTGGTTGTGACTTTCTACACATCTCTGTGCATTCATATGCATTTTTAGCCACTGCTGATACCTGTGCTACTGGATGGACTAATTTCAGTAAGCATCTTTATGAGCATCTCAGAATTGGGATCATTATTAACAGTATTTATATACCACTTTTCAACAAAAAGTTCACAAAGCAGTTTACAGAGGAAAATCAAATATCTAATGGCTCCCTGTCCCAAAAGGTCTCACAATCTAAAAAAATGCAACACCAGCAGACAGCCACTAGAAAAGACACTGCTGGGGTGAGGAGGGCCAGTTACTCTCCCTCTGCTAAATAAAAGTGTTGCTGCTAAGCAGCTTTTATTCAAAATGACTCTGATCTGAATGATATAACTCTTTAGCAGCTGCTTCTCCCTTTGCAACGTGTATATCTTCTCTGTGAGGAGAGCTCTCCTGATATTTTCTGCCATGCTTCTCTAGATATGGTGGAGATGATGCTAATGCAAAATGCACAGATGCACCAGATCATCATGCAAAACATGATGTTGAAATCTCTGCCTGCTTATTCACCAGCGAATGGGCCTGGAGTTCCTATGCTTCAACATGGACAACAGGTAAAGGCAGGTTTTAGTGAATGACATTCAAATTTCCCACGCCCAGATCAGGTGAACCAATCAACCAATGAACAGGCTCTTGTTCTCTTGTGCTTCCCCAACTTATTGGCACTGATACTGGACAGCAGCTTCTTTTTCCCCTCAGTAAACAGGGGGAGAAAGCTGTGACAGTTGACTACAATTAGGAGGTTCAGAGGGTCAACCAAGTCGGATGGATCCTTGCCCAGTGCCTAACCTGGTCATCCTCTGATGCTGCCCCTGGCCTGAAAGATGGGTAAAGGAAACATCTTTAGCTAGTGCTCTTTAGACTGGACCTAATTTTGTGTCAGGAACTTTCTTTGCCTGCCTCAAAAGCTTGAAATTGAAAATGCTTTCATTATCTTTTTTCAAAACCATCTGCAGGTAACTGCCCCTGTTGTGCTAAAAACAGAGAAGTCACGACCATCAACTGTACATCATCATCATTATACACCTGCCAGTTTACCAGCTATTCCATCTCAGTTTGGCTTTTCCATGTGGCCTTCAGTAATGCCACCTGGCTTTGGCACACAGCTAGGAGGATTCCCATCTGATATGCACCACATGTCCATTCCAGCAACTGCAACACACACGTAGGTCAATAGTTCATTGGGAGCTTTGCTTCTTTAACTCTGTGGTTAGTTAGATCCTGTGGTTAGATCCAGGACCTGCCTTTCCATTTAGCAGCCTGAAAGCATCACATTGAATGGAAGGTTGGAGGGGTGATGAACTGACGAGCTCATGCCCCCTTCCCTCCTCTCACTGATAAGATTTCTGCTCTTGGCACCCAGCCTCTGTCCTTCATGCTGTCCTTTTTCACATGAACAGAAGGAGTGGAGCATGCTGAGGGCTCTGTTTAAAAGAGAAAGGAGGCTGCACTCCAAGACCAGAAGTCTCACAATAGGAGGAAAAGGAATGGAAGGCAGGCGCACCTCAAGTCACCTACGTCCCCTCTCCTAATCCACTGAGGAGCTGTGCCACAGCAAAATGATGGAGGGGTAGAATGGGGGGGGGATCAGGCAGTGGGGGAATGGCCGATTATAGTTTGCCATTTTCTAGAGTTAGAAGGCAGTTCACATCTCATCCTGGCTAACTTGGTTCAATTGGTTGATTGTCTGAACACATTCAGGTTTTAGTATAGAAGAGTTCCCAATTGCAATGTTTGCAAAAGTCAGTGTTCAACTTATATATTCTGCTCAACTTATATATTCTTGTTGTTGTTTTATTAAGAATATTTATGCACCATATGGAAGCCAAGGCAAGCTATCAAAAAAGAAAGCAAGAATATATTTTTCTAATTAACGCATTTTTTTTTTGAAGGGTTCAACCTCATGGACTGCTTGGAATACCTCCGGGTTTATAGATCTTTATAGCACCCAGCCAAGGTAACCAGAACATAGACTTCCTGCATGCAAACTAGGTCTTGCTCTGTCTCTGTGGTGCAGTGGCCCCCACCCTGCTGCTTAGTGACTCACTAGCTTGCAGACCTCTCTTTAGACCACTGGTGGTCCATGAGACCCTGAGAAATGGTCCGCGAGATCTCAGGAAAGAAAGATCACCTTTGATCACCTCCTGCATTGGCTGGTCCGTTCTTCGTCCTTTCTGGTAGTCTGTGGGAGAGCGCTCACTCAGGAGATACTTCCCGAGAGATCACCAGAGAGGGCAAAGTATGGACTAACCACAGCTGGCAACAAAAACAACATCCCACAGATCTTCTCTATAAATAATAAATTATTATTACAAATTTAATTGTATTTTTTGAGTGCTGGGTGTGGGGGGTCGCTTGTAGTAAATGACAATTCCAATTTCTGCTTCAGTGGTCCATGGGCTCCTAAAGGTTGGGAACCACTGCTTTAGACTGTCTCCGTGAGTTATCACAGTAGCAGCAGCCCTCAGATTCACCTTTGATGGGCTAGTCCAGGGTTCTCCAAACTTTTGGCCAGAGGGCCGCATCAAATATCTGGTGTGGTGTTGAGGGCCGGAAAAAAAATTTAAATATAAGATTTAAATAAATAAATTAGAGATGGAACTTAGATGAGTGAATAAATGAATGAATAGGCTCATTCAATCAACCTCTCTGGCCCTCAGAACACCCTCCAGACACAACCAGAGCACAGCTCTGGTCATGTACAGTTGAGTTGGCCAGAGGCTTTCAGGGGACACTGGCTGCAGGCTGGATAGAGGCTTGTTGCGGGTCGCATCTGGCCCCTAGGCCAGGGTTTGGAGACCCCTGGGCTAGTCTAATCCTATGCCTGTCTACTCAGAAGTAAGTCCCATTGTCAATGAGGCTTACTCCCAGGTAAGAGTGGATAGGATTTCCACCTATGCCACACACAATTAAGCAGAAATCCTACAAACCCATTAGGGTTCCACTGTACATGCTGATTTTTGAGAACATAACCTCTGCATAAACCTAACCCTGCGTAAATCAAGAGGTGCCTGTAATCCATTAATCAAAGAAAGCAATATCCTATGAGCTGAGGTAATTCACAGAACAACTATTCATTAGGTTGTGTTCACAGCCTCCTGAAAACCAACAAGTGAACAGGAGAGGCACTGGGTTCCCAGCATGCTCCAGTTCTGTTCATTTCAAACAGGAGAGCGAGAAGAACAGCAATGTATTCTGGGGTGTCGTGAATATGTACATGTTAGGACTCGGTTAGCATGTGGAGCCTGAACCAAACTAAGTCAGTAACGGAGAAGTGGCTAGCAGTTCCTAGCTGCAAGAATGTGAGTAAACAAACACAAAGATGGTTGTCTCTCCTCTGCTGGCCAGAAAGGACAGACAACAAGAATTACAACCCATTGGAATGGGCAAGCTGATGCAATGCAACTGTGGATCTCCAGTTGGGAGGGGTAAGAACTAAGAGAGCTAGCAACCAGGCCCACTCCAAGAAGGTTCTCTCCTCAAAAGTTCTGCTTGGACAGTCTAAATAAGTATGAAATCACCTCAGTACTATTAGCACAAGAAGTATAATAATGCCCAAAGGGTGGGTCCGGCTCCTTCTTAGACAGAGGTTTTTGGGTGCAACATCCTGCACACTGGGAGCTCCATTGTCCAACATGGGCATCTGGCCTCACAGGTAGCTTGGAGCTAAAAGATCTACAAGAGAAGCTGACCCAGGTGAGAGGTAGGGATTAATAGAGATAGCCAGCTAGCTTTATTATTTTATTGCTGATAATGCCTCTAGCATTTGCTGCCTTATGTAACCTTATGTATTTAATAAACTAAAATCTCTTTTACTAAGTTGTTTCATTGTCTTTTGGGGACAAAGTTTCAGAATCCTGCCTAGCCATTCAGCAAGCTATCAAGTGCTGATTGAGGTCTAGTAACTTGAGGACTGAAGTTTTAATTGGAGAAAGCCCTCAGTGCCTGCAAGGATAGAATTAAGCCTAGAGGGTCTCAGTGTCCCTGGACTGAGGCACTGGCACATACAGGGTGGTGGCAGTGCTACTGGACAAGTGGGCCTTGAGGGCTTTGAGGTTCGAGAACCAAGAACTCTGAGCACCCCAAACCTCCCTAAGTTTGCGACATGGGGCAAGGCTGGGAGGAGAAAGGGACCTCTGCATGACCTGGAAGTGGGCTTTAAGTCCTAAAAATAGCTCTAGAGCAGCGATTTTCAATCTTTTTCATCTCATGGCACCTTGACAAGGTACTAACATTGTCAAGGCACACCATTAGTTTTATGCCAATTGACAAGGCACACTACACTGCTGGAAGGAGCTTATATCCCACAGTGGGTCTGCTAACAAATGATCCTCCCCCAAATTCCCACGGCACAGGGATTTAAAATCCGAGCCCAGTATCCACACATTCTGTAACTGTGGGCAGAGGGGGTCCAGAACAGTACCCCTGCAGATAGCAGGTCTCACTGTATATAAGAACATGTAAATTAATAATATTTTTTAACACAGGAACCTAGGTAAGTCGTACAGGTTAAGAGGAAGTCATATAATATATTGATGACTGGTGACTTCTGCTTCTGCTTGCCCAAGATGGGGGAGGGGAAGGGTGGAGGAGGGAAGTCCAGATGTTGATGGCTGAAAAAGCAACAATGAAGCAAAGATACCACTGAGAAAGTGGTAAGTGGCAGCTCTGTGAATGCCCTCACGCATATGGGATGCAACTATGCTACAGGAGCATGCAGGAAGGTTGACTGTGTTATTTCAGAAATTGCACATGTAAATTAGAGTTCTGGTATTAATTAAACAAGCATGTTATTTCAAAAATGTGTAAATTGTGCCTGCACAAGTCCAAAAAGGATCAAGTCTATTCCTGTGCAGTGTGGAACAGTGAAAAAAAATGCTCATAAGTTCTTACTTCAGTTGAGTGCATTCCCCCTCTATCATGCATCTTATTTTCTTTAAAACTGTAATTTAAATAATTAATTTAGAGTTTCTGTTCTAGGTAGCCAGCTAACGAATGCTGACCACATACCTCAACTGTCACTGAAGCTTACTTCATTCCAAAGACGATAGTTAAGAGCCCAGTCCAGAGACCAAGACCGATGTTTACCACCGATGTGCACTGTTGCAAACATGCCATATGGCATGTTTCCAAGCCTTACCACGGGCCCAGCACTGGAGCTAGCTCAGCATGAGCCTGTGCTGGGCCAGCTCTGGCACTGGGCCTGCGTTCCACCGGCAAGCACTCACCCAGACCACCGGGAGTCAGATGAGTAGGTGCATGGGGGGAGGTGGGGGGAGGCATTCTGGGATGACGGAGAGGTGGGGGGAGGGCGGGGGAGGGCAGGGAGGAGGTGTGTTGGGGAGGGAGCGGGGCAAGTGGAGGCAGGATCGGCGGAGTTCAGCTCCACTGAATCCTGAGCCCCATGTTGGGCCTCATGACCCCTTGATTCTGTGCTGGCTCAAGAGCCACCACGGAATCGATTAGCCCCATTTTAGGGCTACTTCCCTTATCCAGGAGAAAAGGAAAAAAGTCCTTTTCTTCCAAGGAGCAGGCAGTAGCTGCCCAGTGCGCACAGGATACTGCTGCAGCCATTTTTGGCACCACAACAGCCCCGCGCTCTGGGCAGCTCAGGATTGGACTGTAAATAGGGTTGATTGATAGCCTGGTTCTGTGCAGTTTTACTCTAAAGGAAGTCCTGCTTCAATGGGATTTGTAAGTACACAGGATTGTATCCTTAAGACACGATTTCACATTTTACTGATGTATACTATAATGAACTGTTCTTCTGGGACTGGGACTTCTGAGACCCTGGACAGCTATAAATAGCTACCCCTGTGACAGTGTAATGTCACAAATAGTTTCATTTTTCTAACACACTTCATTTCTTTCTTGCTTCATTGCACTGACTTGTAGTGAAGCTTGAAGTGACTTGTAGTGAATTATTTTGTAATCCCTGTGAAGATTACCATATAATGCAACAGAGGTAGAGATCAATTTAATATTGTGAGGGGAATAAAACTGTGATATGATGTTCACACCTTATTCTGTACACCAGTAATTGTCCAAAATAAACAAACATTGGCTGAAATAAAATGGTCTCTTCAACTTACTCTGATAGCCCATCTCCTTCAGTGCAACAAAATATTAAGCCTTGGTTTCTTTGAGCCTCTCTAACAGCCCACTCCTACACATATCTACTCAGAAATAAGCCCAAGCTATTTTATGTATAGGCAGAATGGTCTTCTTGGATCAGACTTCAGTCAGTACACAGTATAACAGTGGCCAATGTCTGCTGTTTAAGAGTAAATGCATAGTAAACACCTTTCCACCAATATGTTCACATTATACTCTTCCCTCAGTACCCACACCTAATTTGTTCGTGAAAACAGCCCTTATAGCAAAAATCCAGTTAACAATTATTATATTAATTTCATAGGGAAAAATTCCAACTCATTTCAAAACCATCCAAGTTCACCCCAAAATCACCCTAAATACCTAATTTCATAAGTGTGGCATTGTTGAAAAAGTTGTGTGATAAAACAGACTAAACAATTAATAGCAACATTATACAGTGTCAATGAAGTGTTAAAGTTGACAAAATGTTTCAGAAGTTTTAGCATCACATATTGAGGTTTAGCATCTTAAGCTTTAGGTGCAAAGTATAAGCAACTCTTACATTTCACCTGTTTTCCCACTTTTCCAATGATTTTTTTTCATATATGGCTTTGGACCCATATTCACAGAACTTTGTAGCAACACAGCACAAAACAGATACACTGTAAAAGGGAGCATGTAATGCATGTGCCTGAAAGCCTGGGGACATGCTGCCCCCCAGGCAATGCATCTCACACAAAGGACAGTGTCTCTCTCCCTGCCATGCTCCATCTTCTGAGGGCCTGAACAACACCACTTAAAGCCTGCAAGAGAACAGTCAAGAAAAGGGGGGGCCCTTCGACAGCTCTGCTGTAAAGACTTTTGGGATAAATCCAAAATTCTACTAGACCTCCTGGAACTCCTATTGGTAGGGATAAAGAGAAGTGGTCCTAATATGCATAGTAGGAATAAGTGAAAATCTTTATAGCAAACGTACTGCTAGAAAGGGAAGAGTGTGTTTAGCACCAGGTAGTTAAGCAGAATTCAGAAACAGTTCCATAATGATTAGGAAGGCTCACAGCACAACCCTAGGTGTGTCTACTCAGAAGTAAGTTCTGTTGAGTTCAGTGAGGCTTTCATCTTCCAAACCTGATTGGGCTACCAGAAATGTCAACTTGTCAAGGCAATGAGATATGTTTTTTAGTTTCTGTACTAGAAAGGGCAGCACATCACTTCTAAATCCCTACATTTCATGCATCTCATCTAAACCACTTCATTCATCTGATGAAGCAGACTGTAGCCTACAAAAGTGTTAACTGAAATACATTGGTTAATCTGTAACGTGCTACAAGATTCAGGGTTACTTTTGCTGAAGAAGACTAACTTGGCTCTGGAAGTTGCTAAATCCCTGCAGCTCCAGCTCTAGGTACCTTTCTTCACTGGGTGTTCAACACTTAAAGAAACATCTACTTCATCGTAATTTTAATTCAATTGAAACAGAGTGTTGAACGAGTCATCTAATGTATGTGAAGGTCAGTGAAAAAGACTTTGTTTTGATATCACATAGCCAGAAGTAATCAGTTTCTGCTGACCTTTGACCATTCAGTCAAGACCTGACTGGACTGCCTTTGTCTCCTCCCATGCAAGCATGTTTTCTGATAAATGCAGTTGTTTACCTAGTTCATGCTCTAGTCTAAATGGACCAAGGAAGAAAAATGTACATACTTCTTTCCCTGGAGACTGAAGATAAGAAAAAATTATAAGACATATTCAAGTCATGGACCCATCTGAGAAGAAAAAAGTGGTAGTTGTTGGGGGAGGCTTGGTAAGAAACATACACTTTATGCTTTTGAGATTACTAATTGCTTGACTATTGATGAAACACTGTCTATTTTCCTTTCCATATCTTAGTTTGATGACGGGCAATAAAATTGGAAGAATGGTAATGACATCTTCAGGGTGGGTGAATAATATTCAACTGTGCTTTAGGTTTATATATAGAAATATGGACAAAAATTAACAACAGAGGACAGTTAAGCTGTCCATCCTGACCTCCACTGTGCACAAACTGAGAGTGTCAGCTACCTCAGGATCTGCTTTTCTCCTGCAAAATGACTTTGGAAGAAACCTAGTTGGGGGGCTGTCAGAGTCAAGAAACATGTTGCAGCAGGACATGCTCCTTGACTCTTTCTGTAGGAGTCTGCAGATAAAAGTCATTCAGGGAGATAACTAATGCCTTGTTGGCATCCTTCAGTCTCGGAAGACTATGGTATCACGCTCTGAATGGTGGTTCTGGAACAGAGTGTCCTCTCCAGTGCGCAAAGCCTGGGTACAGTAGATATGGAGGATAGACTGTTACCCATGCAGCAAATCCCCCCTCTCCACGTCGCTGAAATGGTCCAATGGAAAGGCAGAAGCCAATACGGTTGGTTCCAGCGGCGTCACAGGAGTTTCAAAAACTTGATTGTGTTCAGCCATGAACTGCCTCAGGGACTCTGGCTCTGGATTTTGCCTCGAGGTTGACTCCTGAAGCTTTTTCCATAACTGGATGTAGCCACAAGGCAGTGGAAGTTTGGGATCAGAGTTTTCCTTCTCTCAGATGAGCTGCCTTCCCAGGCTGACGAGTCCCATCTACCCAGTGGCTGTTTAGTCGCCTCTTACGACAAGTACAGCCAAACTGAGGGCCTATTCCTATCCCCCAGCCCCCAGGGGTTGATAACTAATATTGTTTTGAAAATATATGGAAGCACACTTGTGTCTGATGTGGAAAAAGTGATGCCATTATTCAGATGAATGCCTGTATAGCTTAGGATCAAATTACACAGTCACCTAACCGTGATTTGAAGTAGAAGCACTGCTTGTTTTATATAAAAAAACAGTGGGGAATCACTCTGATTGGGTCATGGTGCTGGAGATGGGGAGTTTATCGTACTCCTCTCATGCATTATTCTCACTGAAAATTCTCTCCCCCACAAAGTGACTATTTGCAGCAAACAACCATGTCAGAGGGTGCTCTGCAAAGCCCTTCCCTATGTGCTATTGCCCTAATCAGGATTGCCCACCTTGTGTGTGTGTTTTAACGAAAGAAAGGCACTTCTGATTTCCTAAGAAATACTGTGCAGTATACCTTTAGGGGTTACCTAAATGGCAGCAACTCAACTGAGGGCCCAGTCCTACCCAACATTCCAGTGCCGGTGCAGCAGTCATGCAAATGGGGCATGTACTGTACCCAGTAGTGGGGCAGTCATGGAGGCCTCCTCAGTAAGGGAACATTCGTTTCCTTGCCACGGGGCAGCATTGCAGCTGCATCAGCATTGGAAATTTGAATAGAATTGAGCCCTGAGTCGCCTTTCCCAGCTGTTAAAGCCCCATTCAGGAAAAAGCTGTGTCTGCCTGTTATGCAATTGTTCAAACACTTCCAGTAAATGAAAATGGTGAGCATTGCTAGAAACAACTGGTGTTATTCACAATAGATTTTGTATGATGGGCAGGATGGTAGAATTAAAGAGTGCATCAGCACAAGGAATTTTCATGGATCTCAAACAAGGGCCTGAGAAGGATTGTGTGAAAGAACAGGATGTGGGGTTTTGTATTAACAAGTCAAGTAAACATCACAGAGCTTGCTTTGTGCCTTTCTCTTTCCTCTTTTATAGTAGCTTTTACAAAGGGATATTTTTGAAATGAGTGAAAATAGCAGTGTTGGGAACTCGAGTCAAGTGACCGAGACTTGAGTTGCGAAAATGCACATTTTTTGGTGATGCAGCGACTTGTGAGTCGTGCACATGGAAAACTCTGAAAAAGACTCAAGTCAGGCCCCCCTGACTTGGAACTTGTCCCCACACATGCGAGTTTGCCTGTGTCTGGGAGTGCTTGCTTACTGTTTTCACCACATGAAAAATATTGTGGGGCCAGCATTCTGATGGCAAGCAGTAGGGTGGTTCTAGCCGGCAGGCAGTGAAGGGTTAATGCATCCAAGTAAGATGGGGGAGGTGAAAGAAAGCTCTTTTCCCCCATCTCTGATATATTGGACAAAGGATGGACATTCAGATATTTTTCTTGGCTGAGGGAGAACAGGAGGAGGAGCCCAAGGGGTTTCTTGCCTTACAGTTGGCTGCAGAAGGCCAGAGAGGCAGGAGAAAACTCTTTTGCCCGATTCTGCTTTCCAACTTTATGGTTTCTTGGCTCTGTTGTTACTTGGGGGAGCAACCCTCATTGAATCACCAGATAAAGTGGGACTACTGAGTAGGGCTGCGAAGGACTGGACCATTCTGGTAAGGCTCCCAGCTGCAGCACGTGACCCTTCTCCTCCCTATCACTCCTTCTGTCCCAGCTCTCACTCAGTCCCTCCCATCCTCCTTTCCTCGGGAGGATAGGTGGGAACAGCAGGAAAGTGAGTACTCTGACACACCCATAGAGCCCAGCAGCAGCCCGTTTTCTCTGCAGCGGTCTTTTTAAAGGTGGGTGTGACTTGATTTGAATCCATTAGAGTCAGTAAAGGACTCAGAGACTCGGAAAGTGCCCCCATTAGGCCTCTTTTTCAAGGAGTCGACTTGAGTGAAGCCACGCTCGGTTTTCCCAACACTGGAAAATGAAAGGGCACATATGGGCTGATGCAAGTCTCTTGAGCTGGCCCAGGAGGTCTGCAAACGTGCCATAAGGCACGTTTGCTTCTCCTCAAGAGGAAGCTGGATTCAAAGAAGCACCAGCCTGCTGACGCAAGCCTCTGCACCGGCTTCCACCTTGCGAGTTGTGTCAGTCTGGCTGGGCCAAAGCAATGAAGAAAGGTAGGTGGGAGGGAGGTGGGAGGAAAGCGTTCCTGGGCAGGGTAGGGGCAGGCGGGTGGGTGGGCAGGGAGCAGGAGGCAGGGCTGGGATCTGGCAGTTATGTAGGATCCCAACCCCCATTTCTGGGGGAGAATGGAGTGGCTTGAAGCTGCTCTGCTCTCCTCCGACTTGTGCCACCTCCAGAGGAGGTGCGCCATCTTCTGTTCTCCAGAGGTGGCGCAAATCCAAAGAGATCCATAGGGGCCAGCGGCCCTTACCCAGGGGTAAGGGAAAAAGTTTTCTCTTGCCTCTGACTGAGCTGCTTATGGCCACAATCCTGCACTGGATACAGCGCAAGCCTCTTGGCTTGCCTGTTCCAGCGCAGGATAGGATTGCACCCATAGTGAGACAGATTAGAACACTTGACGCTATGCAAACAACCATTGCTGTACAAGAATTCTGTACTTAGCACACTACATCACAGGGAAGTTATCTCCCCAAGCATAACATTTGCCTCTTTAGAAACTGCAAGTTGGGAGGGAGGAGAGTTTCAGTACAGGGGTGGGACTTCCAAGTCATGCTTCCTTGGTCCCTATGTACAGACAGTACTCAGAAGTATTCAGAGATTTAAAACACTTGTATGAGAATATAATATCATTGGAACCACCTTGGGCATTCTTTGACTAGGAAGACAAGACTAAGAGAACTTCTGCAAGTTCCAATTAAAAAAGAAGAAACAGGAGAAGAACGGGTTTTTGAACCTCTACAATGCTTTTTTGCAGGTGGGTGCTTTAAATGCTTGCTTCTTTGCAAGACGGGGATTCCTAGTGGAAGTTTATGAAGCCAGACAAGGTATGCTCACTTTGATTGTATTTATAGTGTCAAACTTGGTTAAAACCTGAATCATGACCTTGCCAATCCCACTGACTTCTAGAGAGAGGGAGTTATCTTTCCTTAATTGCCATAGTTTTTAGGAGAGCAGCACAATATTGTCTTTTGGACTGATATGCTGTAATCCTGCAATATATTTTTAGGAGCCAGATACTGACTTCTGTGTGTGGTGACAAAAAGGCAAAAATGCCTCTCTCATTTCACCTTCCATTCTCTGAAAAAGCACTCATCTCTTTCTAGCCTCTCAACTCAATCACCAGGGTAAGGTCAAGAGCCGTGGTTGTATTAATTAGTAGTTGAAGGCATTTTTCAGATTAATGTGGCTGTGCATTATGACAGCCTAATAACAAGTGTAACCGGCCAGCAGTCACTTAATCCAGATCACTATTTAGAACGCATTTTGCTAATCACAGATTAATGTGAATCTCACCCACCTCACCCCAGCAGTGTCTTTTCTAGTGGCTGTCTGCTGCTGTCTGCTGTCTCCTGGTGTTCTTTTGCATCGTTTTAGATTGTGAGCCCTTTTGGGACAGGGAGCCATTAGTTATTTGATTTTTTTCTCGGTAAACCGCTTTGTGAACTTTTAGTTGAAAAGCGGTATATAAATACTGTTAATAATAAATACTGTTAATCAGTGCTTTTTTTGTAAAAAAAAATAGGTGCAGGAACTCACAACTTTTTATTTATTTATTTATTTTTAAACCATTTTTTAATACATGCGCGCACGCGCACGCACACACACACACGCACACACGCGCGTCCATCCCGTGTGAGCTCCCTGATAGCAAAAGCACTCCTGCCACAGCTGGAGTGAAACACCCCATTTTTTTTAGGTGGGGAGGTGCTCCATTGGGCTATAGGAAACTCTATCCATTGGGCTATAGGAAAGCCTATACAGTAGTTAAAGTGTTCAGAACAAATATATAAGGTCTTGAGCCCAGCTGGTGGCCATCAGTGCCTCAAGTGTTAGTTCCAAACACTTTGAGCCTAAGAGCTCTGTTGGCTCAGTGGTTAAACTGTAGATCTGTGAAGCCAGAAGCTTGGGGTTCAAATCCCACAGAGGAATAATTTTTTTTTTTAAAGGTGGGAAGGTGCTCCATGACTGCAAAATATAAAGGTTGGTTGCTAGTTGCCAGTTGAGGCTGCAAAACTCCTCAAAGTTCAGTCCCAGGCAGGCTCTTTTTTGAACTTTTTTTTTTTTAAGTCCCAGGGTTTAACCCACAGCCTCCAGCAGGGGGCTCACTCCAGGAGCTTAACTGTGGGTTAAGTCCTAACTGGAACTTAAAAAAAAAAGTTCAAAAAAGAGCCTGCCTGGGACTGAACTTTGAGGAGTTTTGCAGCCTCAACTGGCCCCCCTTTTGGCAACTAGCAACCAACCTTTATATTTTGCAGCCATGGAGCACCCTTCCCACCTTAAAAAAAAATAAAAATTATTCCTCAGTGGGATTTGAACCCCTAGCACAGACCTATAGTATAACCACTGAGCCACCAGAGCTCTTAGGCTCAAAGTGTTTGGAACTAATACTTGAGGCACTGATAGCCACCAGCTGGGCTGAAGACCTTATATATTAGTTCTGAACACTTTGACAATAGGCTTTCCTATAGCCCAATGGAGAGAGTGCTGGGCTGTGGAGCACAAGTTTGGAGGTTCGAATCCCTCCCTAGCCAGCAGTGCAGAGTGGGGTGGTGCAGGCAAGGGAAAAAAGGTAGGGGCAAGGAGGAGGGGAAAAAAAGGGGGCAGGGTGGTGCAGGCAGGGGGGAAAAAAGGTGGGGGCAGAGAGGAGGGGGGGAAAAAGGTGCCGGAACGCCGTTCCGGTGCATTCCATTACAAAAAAAGCCCTGCTGTTAATAATGGCCCAATCCTATCTGCTCATAGCACAGACATATTGCGACATATGAGGGGCCTGCTTTTGCAGCAGACCATTCACCAGTGGCTGCTATATGGCTGCCAGTAGCAGAGAAGCCACACACATGCAGGTGGGGTTCTACCAGCAGAGAGGCAAGAAAGGGCCAGGGATGGGCTGAGAGGGTTGCGACAGAGCCAGTAGCTGCCAGATTCTGAATTCCCATCCCAGACTGTCTTCTCAGATTTATGCCAGTAATAGAGCTGGCATAGCTTGGAGGAGTTCCATTTTGATGGCCAAGATCCAGGTAGACTTTTCTCCTCTTAGCCCTCTTGCCCTCCCTTTCCTGGGCCATGCATTAGATGCCCCAACCAGTACACTGGCGGCACTGCATCCCTTGTGCCTGATAGAATTGGGCCACACTGACTGCCGTCCACAGTCCATTCCAGGATTTAGGCTAGGCAAATTCGAAAAGAAAATTCTCGAAAGGATTGGATGGCAGTCTGTGGCCATATGCCGAGAGAAAGAACCTCCTCATTCAACACTGCATTTTGCAAAAACCACCTTCCTTGTCAGTGTTCCAAGCAGCTGTTCTGGTGCTTTGGCTCAACCCGCATTACATAAGAAACTGCTGACCCTTCCTCTCATATTTTATCCAATCAGATGACCAACTTTAAATTTCATTTCCCCAAAGCAGCGATTTTAGCTCACTAGTTTACTATTTTCCTGAAGTTTCCCCTCCCCCCCCCATTTTTCCAGCCAATACATTTGTCTTCCTGGACTGATCTTTTAACTTATTTTTCTAAAGCAGAATCTAAACTAGAATTATACAGGCGAAAAGAGTTTTCTGAACACATCTAGTGTCTAGTGCCTAGTAGTCTAGTGTTTAGTGTCCTCTGCTTGGAGCAAGAAAATCCAAAAGTGCCTGTTGGGGTTTTGCTTGAAGACCTCCAACTACAGTAATTAGGACAGCAGTGTCAACTACTTTCATACAGTGGGCTGAAGAACTTTCATGGTGCCTGCTGAGGACATTAAGCAGGAAGTGACATAATTAAGTTGGTGACGACCAGAAATAAGCACTTTGTTTCTCACCTAGGAACTCATTAGCTGCAAACGACAGAAGAGAAAATATGTGAATCTTGATAATATTTTCAATATACGGGAGAGCCCAGTTATCATATAGACTGCCCTTTCAGCAGCACCCCTTCTGCCAAGGCTCAGCAGCTGAAAGATGCTGATGGCAGTGCTGCGAGAGCCAGTTACACAGGCCTACAAAATTGAGGGTCAGAAAAGTTTTTCCCAAACTTTATGGTGGTTTGATATGAATTTGGGGTGCCAATTCCAAAAATGATATCCATTTTGCCCTAACACATCTAGTTTTGGAGATATAGTATAGCGTCATTAGTGAATGGTTCAAGCAGCTTCCTCATGAGGAAGCCATGGTGTAGGCTTCCTCATGAGGAAGCTGCTTGAACCATTTACTAAAGAGGCTATGCCATGTCTCCAAAACTAGACGTGATGGGCAAAACAGATGCCATTTTTGGAATCGGCACCCCAAATATACCCAGGAATTGGTGTAACGTTTAAGGAAGCAAAATGTGTGTTGGCCTGTGTTATCATGCAGGCCTGATAAAGAGCTTCCAGTGTCTGGCCTGAAGCCCTTTTGTTTGATGCCCCTGAAATAGTACATAAATTTTTCCTCAATACAGCACAATACAGGACACAATAGAAATACAAAATGGAGGAAACGGGCAATCCACAGAATGACAACTTCATTATGTTTCAGATATCCGTGGTTCCAATGCAGTTCGTGGCAGAAGTATTAATTTGGCTCTGTCTCACAGGGGACGGCAAGCTCTCAAAGCTATTGGAATGGAAGACCAGGTGACTTTGTCTTTTAAAAAAAATAATATACAGGTTGAGCCTCATTATTCGTGTGGGTTCCAAGCACTCATGTGGATGGCAAAAAATGCACTATAGCAAATCAATTTAAAAAACAAAGTTTCTGTGCACTTGTGATTTTAAAACAGCCTTGCTGACCTTTGTGATGTAAGATAAGTCATTAAGAAGACAATTCATCAATCAGTCCTCCTCCAAGCACTTAGAAAGGCACTTCACTCAGTCCCTCCCTTCACCAATTCAAAGTGATCACCTTTCTTTCACATGCTCAAGGGGAAGGGAGGGGTCGCCTGGAGAGAGAAGGATTGATGGATTGTCAGCCAGCTCTCTCTCTCTCTCTCTCTCTCTCTCTCTCTCTCATTAAGGAGGCTATTGTTAAAGGACTGTTCAGTTTTTTAAACTGGTTTTAAAGGGATGCATTTTTCCCCTTCTCCAGGGATCAGCACATTCCTTCTCATTTGCAGTGGCCATTCGTGTTGAGTCAAATCCGTGTATAAAATATCCTTGTATAACAAGGCTGGACCTGTATAACCATTATTCATGTTGTACATGACGCCTGTACTTCATTCTTCAATAATTTTTTTTAAAATTTAAGTAAAAATTAAGTAAAATTAAGTAAACGCATCTGGTTTATTTACAAAGTCCTGTAAAGAAAACCAATTAGATTAGGAAAATTATCCATTGTTTACAGATTATAGCAGGAAAGTTTGGTGGGTAAGCAGAGGTTGGCTCTAAGCCAACTTGAGAGCTTGCAGCTATTGGCAGACACATATCAAGACTAGCTCAGGTGAAGCTTCCTATGAGAAGTGAAAAGCAACCAAATGAGGAAGACACCTTCACAGCCCAAAGGCAACATAGCTAACCCTTGGCCTGGCAGGAGCTGAGACCTGAGGTAGCATAAAGGCCATTTTCTACAGGAATCTGAATAAGGCACAATGAGCCATACCACCTGGACCCCAAGCAGCAGGGGCTCCACTTAGTCAGATTCCTACCCTGCTTTTCATTCAAAATCCCAGAGTGGCTCAAGTTTTCAGAAATGTTAGGATCCTGGGAAACAATAAATTCTTAATGTGATGGATGGGAGTGATTAAGTGATGCCAGCTTCCCAATGTCTGTTTTAAAGTCACACAGTAGGAATTTTAAATCACCATGTTTAGCAATCTGAATTCAATTTCTTTGCTGGGAGAGAAGTTGGCTAACCACAGTAAAATCTCGTTCCACCAAATGTGATGTTGGAAACGCAACAAGGAGCTTCTTCCTGTCTATATTGCAGGATAGAAGTCAGAAATTTCCTTCTGACTTTCCTCTAGCAACAATTTCTTAAGCTTAACTTTGGCTGCAGCTCACTGTCATTTTGCACTTGTGGAAGCTCCTTTTGTGATTTGGGCTCATGGAAAGGATCCTTCCTCTCACAGAACCGGCCTTTGCATGAGTGCAACTCTCCTTCTGTTCATGACAGGAGCTTCCACAAATACATTAATAAGTATGGATCCTTGCACAGGGTACCAGCCATGTTGTGACAGTGTTTAGGAGCTACTGAGCGATTGATATTAAGTAACCTTGATGATGCTTTATGCAACTATAATAAAACACAAACTGCAAAAGTTTAGAACTGTTTGTAACTCAGGATTGTTGCTTTAAAAAAATCACACAAGGATATGACCTCTAGGGTATTATTCTTACGAAGTAAACCAATGCTCTCTTTCTTTGGATTTCAGATTGTGTCAAAGGGCATCCCCATGAGGGCAAGAAGGATTCACATGCCCTCAGGCAAAAAATATTCAATTCTCTATGGAACAAAAAGTCAGGTATATTTTAAACGTATTTTAATTGATTTAAAATGTATTTTCCCAGGTATTTTAGCTTTTAATTGATGTAATTTTTCCTATTGGGTGATGTGCCTAACTCCTATTATGCAACTATTTAAGAGTCCTTGATGGGCATACAAGGAGAGTGCTTTTGTATTGAAGGAAATTGTGAGGGGGATGCATTGTACACTTACATTGCATGCATACTTCTTTAAAATCCCTGTCAGTGAGGGAAGTGGAGAACAGTTTTGTCCTTATCAAGGCCAAAACTCACCTTACCAGTATCCCAAGTGCAGCTCTCTACTTTTCTCTATAGGTGCCCTCAACTGTTCTTTTACATGAGAGAAAATAAAAGAGTGCACTCAGGGACACTGTAAAGGGAGTAGCAAAATCTCCTGTCTGCCCCTGGGTGGGTTCCCAGCAGAGCCGGCCTATCTCTGAGGCCAACTGAAGCTGTTACCCCAGGCAGCAGACTGGTGGCATGTGCCCAGCTTTGTCCACCTACTTGCTTCCTCTTTCATCTTCTAATCCAGGGGTGTCAAAAGTTTTTGGCAAGAGGGCCACATCGTCTCTCTGACTGTGTGGAGGGCCGGGGGGAGGGGGAAAATTAATTTACATTTAAAATTTGAATAAATTTACATAAGTTTACATAAATGAATATATTAAAGATGAACTTATATGAATGAATGAAGGTCTTGCAATAGCTCAAGGTCTATAAAAGACCTTGCACAAAGCAAGGCTGGCCTTTCCTTTGCTGCTGCTACTGCATCACAGACATGAAATAACAAGCAGTGGAGGAAGCCCTCATCCCACAGCTCACGTGAGAGGTCAAACAGTTGCCCTCACACTAAGAGCAGTTGCGTCGGGCCAGTGTGGGCTCCAGCAAATCTCCAGAGGGCCAGAGGCTCATTGGAGACTGGGGGCTCCCTGAGGGCCACAATGAGAGGCCTTGAGGGCCGCAAGTAGCCCCAGGGCCGGGGTTTGGGCACGCCTGTTCTAATCTACACCCTGGATTGAAAGAGGGTGAAAAATAAGAGGGGTGAAAGAGGATTGAAAAATAGCAGGGGCAGAAAGAAAAGAAAAGAAAATGTGAAGGGGAAGAGAGTGGTGAGTTATAACATCAGAGAGTCGGAGTACTCAGAACAGACTAAAGGAAATATTTCTTAATCCAGTGCATAAGTAATATATGGAACTCCTTGCCACAGGACATTGTAATGGTACATGGGCTGGATGCCTTTAAAGGGGATTGGACAGATTTATGGAGGAAATGTCCATCACGGGTTACAAATCATGATGACTGTCTGCAACCCCTGGGTTTTAGAGTAGCCTGTCTCTGAATTCCAGATACAAAGGAGTGGCAACATGATACAGGTATCATGTTATCTTGAGTGTCTCCATCTGGTGGGCCACTGTGAGATACAGGGAGTTGGCCTAGAGCAGTGGTTCTCAAACTCTCTGGGAGTAAGTCTTTGCAGGGGCGTGCTCTGCATCCACTTTCCCTGCTGCGGGGAGCCCTGCCAGAAGTTGCGCCGGGCTCCCTGCACCCCTTGGAGGCTGCAGGAGGCTTGCCTAAGTGCACCCAAGCCCCTGCAGCCCCCTGAGCGGCATGATCCTGGGGATCGCGCCGCTGCCTTCCCCCTGCCTCTAGGCTGCCCCCACCCCTTAAGGGGGCAGAGACCAGGGCCCTCAGGCTGGGGCATCACAACGCCCCAGTTTGAATAGCACTGGCCAGAGGGATCCTTAGCTTGATCCAGTAGGGTTTTTCTTATTTTAAGTATTCTTATTTGAGTATTGTGAATTGATGTGGGCTCTTTAAAATTAAGGAATTGCTAATGTTGACAATATGACTATAGAAGGTTCTTGTTACACAAGGGTAAAGGGGACCAAAAAATTGCCTTGGATCTCCATCCATGGTTACTGGAGACACTTTTCTATTAGAAATAATGGGAGAGGCTTCCCTCAGTGGAGGGCGAGCAGAAAGGAGAACCACAACAAAAGTACACAAGACAACAAGAGACACACAAGATGACAAGAGGCACACAAGCCCATGGCTTCTTGAGGCTCCTTCTAGGGTGTGAGGGCCTGCAATATTTACTTTAGCCTAAGCAGGTCAAATCTTGGCCCTACAGCAAGCAGCTAAAGAAGTCTCCTAACTGAAATGATTGAAAATCAGCTTCCTTCAAACCATTCCTACACATTTAAGCACAAACAAAAATCTTCTGCCCCTTATGGTGGATTTTTTTTTCAATTTTTTTTTCAGTATATTCTGTCTATAGATAGAGCAAATTTAAACAAGGAACTGCTTACTGGTAAGTAACTTTTTTTCTTTGTCATTTCTGTACACACAAGCGTTTTGCAGAGAGCAGCATTTTGGAAGCTCCTCCAGTTTAGCAGAGCAATATACGCCTTTCCTCAAGCCTGGCAAACTGCATATGCCTCAAGGGCGGAAGCACACTTTCCCCCCTCAGTTCCCTTTTTGAATCACTTCTTCTGCAGAACAATAGGACTAAACAAAACTAGAACTAAAGAACTGCTGCAGCTTGACCCATTAGTGATTGAAGGGCAGTTGTTTACTGCCCTGTCCCATAGGATGCAGCACAAACCTTTCTGGCATAGCTGCATCTCATAGCTATGGGCTGCTGATTGGATTGGGCTGAATGTCTCACAAGAACTAAAGATTCTGCACCTGGTATACAGAGAAAATGCAAATACTAAATGCTTGTATATCCTGTTAACAATGATAATAACTGGGACTTACTCCTGGGTAAATGTGGGCAAGATTGCAGGCTAGATGGTTAAAAATTTTCCTGCTTGATGATATCACTTCCAGTTATGACATCACTTTTGGTAGGTCCTGACAGTTTCTCATTATAAAAAGTGGGTTCCAATGCTAAAAGTTTGAGAACCACTGACCTACAAAATTTCATCAGTTATGAGGGAGATTGTAGTAGTTTGTCGACTAGTTGCAATAAATCTATGTGTTTGGTAAAATGTACAGTATTATATTTTAAATGAATGCACACATCTTAGAAATAACTACTTACATCTCTGACACTAAGGAAAATGTCATTTGTCATAGAGCTAAGTTTGCTCTAGTTTTCTCCAAATAGTTATATTAATATGATACTGCTTTTTCTCCTTTCTACAGCTGCAGAAAATTATCCCAATACTGAGTTGTACTTTGGACACAAACTGCTCCACTGTAATGTAGAATCAAGGACATTGACCTTTTCTGGGTAATTGGTAACCCCAACCCTCATGAGCACTCTAATAATTAATCAGAACCCAAACAGTTGAGCAAGTTGACTGTTCTCAACTATCTTGAAGATTTTATAATGACTCTAGTCATCATTACCTGTATCAATAGAATGTGGTATCTGCATTCAAAAAGAGATTAAGAGTCCAATCCTATTCTTTCCTCCCTCCCTTGTTGTTGCAGAAGTGCTGTAATGGCTACTGCTGAATTGGGGGTGGGGTGGGGGAGTTAGTTGCAGAGCTTTCCTCTGGGTAAGGGAACATTTGCCAGAGTGCTCTTTACAACTGCCGTAAAGCAGTCAGCGCTGGCATACTCATGGAATGCTTGTTCCGCCAATGGGGCAACCCAGTAGGATTAGCTGCCTGACCATGGCAGTATTGTTATTATTATTGTTGTTGTTGTTGTTGTTGTTATTGTTATAACAGTATTTATATACCGCTTTTCAACTAAAAGTTCACAAAGCGGTTTACAGAGAAAAATCAAATAACTAAATGGCTCCCTGTCCCAAAAGGGCTCACAATCTAAAAAGATGCAAAAGAACACCAGCAGACAGCCACTAGAACAGACAGTGCTGGGGGGAAGTGGGCCAGTTACTCTCCCCCTGCTAAAAAAAGGAGCACCCACTTGAAAAAGTGCCTCTTACCCAATTAGCAGGGGTTATCTCTTTAGACATAAGTTTAAATCGCCAACATGATAGTTCCAATCTTATTCGGCACATAACACAGTCTATTGTATTGAATAATGACTGCTATCAATAGTCATGAGGTCCTCTATGATAAACAATCTCTTCTTAATAATATTCAGAAAACTCTGTAACCAGTACATAGGAGTATCTTTGTGAGAACATCCTTGGAAGATATCAAAACTGCTTGCTCACATGAAAAAACTGTTATTCTATTGTTAATGGAACCTGACAGTAAAGACAGAATTCGTCAAGTTAACAGTTGTACAGTATTAAGATACAGATGGGGGGGGGGTTTCAACAACTGATTTTGGAATATTTAGGGTTACTTCTTCCAACTCTCAAAACCCAACTGGAAAAGAAAATTACCTTCAGTGTGGATTTTATATTTTTAATCCTTCATAAAGGTAAGTCCAAACTTTCAAAAGTAGGGGACACCCTTTACATAATGCTAACAAAGGTGGTTCAAATAAATGTCAAGTTCAGTCTCCACTGAACACACTGTAATCATTATGTGAGATTTAATTGTGGAGGAAAGGGGTTGGAGTGCAAATCTAAATAAGACAATAGTATTCTTTTTGTTGTTTATTTACAGACCAGACCAGATCTCGAAGGAAGTCACCTGCAGCCTGATGGTAGGTTGTGATGGAGCGTTTTCTACAGTTAGAAAACAGTTCATGAGACAAACACGTTTCAATTATAGCCAAGAGTATATTCCTCATGGATACATGGAACTGACAATTCCACCAAAGAACGGAGATGTGAGTAGACCTTGCTTTCTTCCGTTCCCAATGGATTGTGTCATTGACATCAAACACAGCTTGCTACATCTACATGCTTCTATTGTAAGCTTCTTTCTCCTCCTTTCTATTTTCTTTCAGTTTGCAATGGAGCCAAACTATCTTCACATCTGGCCCAGGAACACATTCATGATGATTGCGCTGCCAAACCTGGTATGAGTAGAAAAATATCATTACAGTTGTCTTTTCATAGGAGCACATAATTTGAAATTTGGAGCTAATTTCATTGCACATTAGGAAAAGACTTCTGTTCGGTTGGAGCTTCGGTTGCTCCAAAAATGCGAAAGCTTCTGTGTTGTAGGTTCTGGTAGTTGACCTTAGGCGTAAGGTAGCATAATCATAGTTAGCCTCCCAGTGTGAAGATGACATGTGCAGTAGTGGCCCATAAGACTTTGGGGCCTGAACCAAAGCACTAAAGGCTGACCCCTTACCTGGCTGCCCTCTCTGTGCACTCAGCTTCAGAAGGAGAGAGGAAGAGAAGGTGGTGAGGAGAGGGCTGCTTGTAGAGTTGGACTAGCATGTTTCCGCTGTGGTGCTACTACCTGAAGCAATTGGCAAAAGTGAGAGGGAGGGTGGAGGGATCCCCACCCCATCCTTCACTTCCCAGTATTTGCTCTTGTGTCTGTCTGTGTGTTTCAGGATGCCATTGTTCTGGTCAAAAATTAGTCAATTATGCTTCATTTTCATTAAACTGCCTACTTTTTTTTTAAATCTATAGGATAAGTCATTCACGTGCACTCTCTTCATGCCTTTTGATGATTTTGAAAAGCTCACAACAGGAGATCAGGTGCTAGATTTCTTCCAAACCTACTTTCCAGACTCAATTCCTCTAATAGGAAAGTAAGTTTTGTTTTATTTTTTTTAAGTCTCTACAACCCTTCAAGGTGTTTAAAAAATTTGGTTGGCAACCTTGATTCTCGAAAGACTATGGTATAAGCCTACAGCACCTGGTATTCCCAGGCAGTCTCCCATTAAAAAAACAACACAAAGGCATAGATCATAATATAATAAAACCAGCCATAAAATAGCAATGTTGCCATTTATTTTCTCTACATGACATTGAGCTATCCAGTAAATACTGTAGGCTACTGACTTTCTTTCTTGTATTGATCATAATGAATTAAAGCAGTTTTTCCTTAACTGTGGGTTGTGACCTGATTGCTGGTGGGTTGTGAAACTGACTGATAGCTGACAAGGAAACTGTACTGAGACCTAAGGAATGTGAGCGGCATGTGTGTGTTTACTCATGAGTAGGTGAACATGCCTCAGTCAATTTTCAATGGCAGGCTGAAACAGCAGCGAACCTGGGATGGAGTAGGGGGGCAAATGCCCTGGGTGCTGTGCTTGCCATGTGCTCGTCACACCCCCGCTGCTGCTGCCTCCACCCACCTTGCCACCCCACTGAGCTGTTCTGTGGGCAGGCAGGCTCCATGCAGCACTCAGCAGTGGGCAAGAAGCCTTCTGAGGCTTCCCCCGCTGTTTTAAACAATTCTTCCAGTTTTGTTGGAAAACCAGAAGTATTGTTTAAAACAGCATGGGAAGCCTCAGAAGGTTCTTCGGCTATGCAGAACATCGCGCAAGTCTCTGTGAAATCTGGGGGGGGGTAGTGGTGGTGCGTGCTGGGGGGAGTGGCAGCATATAGAGACCTGCCCTGGGGTGCAATGAGGGCAGGTCTGTGAGGAATGCAACACCGCAAGAATGGTACCAATCTGATGTACACAGGCCCCCCAAAACACTTGAGAATAAAGTCCCCCCCCCCCAAGCTGATGAGGGAAATGAATTGAGCCTGTGGAAAGTGAAACGGAGCCATGTGTGTGTGTTTACTTATGAGGAAGCAAATGTGCCTTGGCACCTATTGAAGGCCAGGCAAAGGGGAACCTAAGACCACCAGATTGGTCCCAATCCAATGAACATGGAGTTCAACAAATACCCCAGAAGGCTTCCCCCCACCATTGTTTTGACTAAAAATAGATAAAAACTGAGGCTTGAGCAGCTGATAAGGTGAAATTGTAGGGTTTTTTTTAGTCTTTTAAAGCTAGGTAGGTTATTTTAAAAAGTGGGACCTGGTGCTAAAACGTTTGGGAACCACTGAATTACGGAATTAAAGTGATGTGGGATCTGCCCTATGGATCTGAAGATGGCTAGGCAAGGGCTGCCCTCTGACTGCTGTAGTACAGAAAGTGGTTCTGGCTCCTCCCTGATCTTCTTAGAACCAAGTCCTTTCCTTCTTCCCCCTGCTTGTGCAGCCACACCAAAAATGAGTATGCTGTATCCAGTGGGGGTGGGGGTGGGGGAGGGAGAGATCAGGAGGCTTCAGAGGACATGTATCTCCTTAGAACTGCGCTAGCAGTTTTGCCAGATTCACCCCTTCTTGTAGTCTCCCTGCCTCACCCTTCCCTGCCCAGTTTTACCCCCTCCCTGTGGGTCAGAACCAATTTTTGGTAGGTCATGAAACTGTCAAGCTAATAGCTAACAAGGAAAATGTATTGAACCCTATGGAAAATGAAATGGAGCAGCATGTGCACTTGTGAGTAGGCGAACATGCCTCAGTCCACTCAGGGCAAGAGGAGCACAACACCACCAGGATAGTCTCAATCTGATGAAAGCAGCCTCAAACAAACTCTCAAGAAACTCTCCCTCCTCCAAGCTGAGGAGGAAAATACATGTGGGCATTTCCTCATGAGTAGGTGAAAGTGCCTCAATTCTTATTGAAGGCCAGGTGAAAGGGAACACATGGCCACCAGAATAGTCCCTCTTTGATGAACGTGGACCTCAACAAATGCTCCAGAAGCCCTTCTATACACACACAACATAGTAAAAAGGATAAAAACAGAGGCTTGAGTGGCTGGTAAAGTGAAACATTTTTTTAGCCTTTAAAGCTAAGTGGGTCATTTTATAATAGAGTGCCATTATAGAGTACTAAAAAGTTTGGGAACCATACAGTGTAATAAGAGAAAGGAAACAAAGGCTTCAAACAGCCTCTCTGGTGCAACCAGAGCTTACCATTCTGATGAGGAGGCTGCCATTGGCACCTCTGTTCACCCCTTCACGTTCGCTCTGTCCCACCACGTCTGCCAGGAAGTCCTGGTGCAGAGCCTGCTGGGGTGGCAGAACAAAGAAGTGGCTGGGCAGAGCAAACGTGAGGGGAGATAGCGGTGAAAATGGCAGCCCCCCAATGGTAAACTCCATTCATGCGGGGGAGGGATTAACGAGGTGCTGGATCTGGCCCACAGGCCACGGTTTGGAGTACCCTCTAATAAGAGAAAGGAAAATGGCTAGTTCTGGCTATACATTTCCTTATTGTCACAAACTATGCAACCTTTCCACAAGCCCATCAAAGCCAATCTGGTGTACACAAAGGAGATTCTGCATCGCTATCTATTACACACTGCTACTTCATCTGTTTGCTGACCACAGAATGATAGCATCTGTGTATTGTCATTTCTCCTTGTGCTAAGCAGCAATCAATCAGTTGTAAAAGAGCTGCATCCACACATGCTATGATTGAAATCGCATGCCACAGAAATCAAACAGCAATTCCTTTGTTGCACTTTTACCTGTAGAAAATATTTTGTATGGAATATATATTTGAGTTCTTTGTTTTGCTGGTGCAAGGGGTGCATGCTCCTTGAGTGTTGTAGCACAATAACGGCGCAAGCCTAACCAACTTTCCAGCACTGACATAGCTGTGCCAATGTGGCATGCACTGCATCCTGTAGTGAGGAGGCAGTCAGGGGGGCCTCCTCAAGGTAAGGGCATGTTTGTTATCATACCTTGGGCCTGCATTGCGGCTAGGTCAGTGCTAGAAAGTTGGTTAGGTTTGTGCCCTTAGTCAACCAGAAGTTCAGTGGCAGACCTCCCATTCACTCTATGGGGCAAATGCCCCAGGTGCGGAGTCTCACAAACCTTTAGGACCCAGCAGAAGCCTCTCTGAGGCTCTTGACAGGGTCAGAAACTGTGCTTCCGGTTTTCCAGAAGCACAGTTTAAAGCTTCAGGGAACCTTCAGAGGCTTCCCCAATGTGTCCTGGAGTCACGTGAGGCACCATGCACTCCAGATAAGTGGGGAGGGGTATGTGGATTTGCGTATGGGGGGACAGAAACATCCTGCGGGGGGCGCCATCGGGACTTTTGCCCTGGAGCACAAGGCTTGGGAGGTCTGCCGCTGCAGAAGTTCTCTGCTTATCTGTACAGATTCCTAGTTGCTAAGGGATTTTTTTTTCTCCCCCATCATTTAGTATGTCAGTGAATATCAACTCCCTGTTTGTGACTCATGGATACCATATTCACAAATGCTATAAAATCTCTTCGTATTTATATTCACAATTGCTGTAAAATTTCTTCGTATTCATCATGGTAATTGAGCAATGATGTGCTGTTTTGATTTCAGGCAAGAACTGATGAGGGATTACTTTTTACTACCAGCACAGGCCATGGTCTCTGTGAAGTGCTCATCCTACCACATTGACTCTTGCTGTGTGCTAATGGGAGATGCTGCACATGCAGTGGTCCCCTTCTATGGACAAGGCATGAATGCTGTGAGTCAGACTTTGCAGTTCCAAATGTTTTATATCTCTCAATGTGATGTTTTAATTTTAAATTATTTAAGTAACTATTGCCTGTAGAGCAGTGTTTCCCAAACTGTAGGTTGGGACCCACTAGGTGGGTCCCATTCATTTCAATATTTTATTTTTAATATGTTAGACTTGATGGTATGTCACATGGTATGTGACTGCATTTGGGAAAATGTTACAGACCTTTACTTTTAACAAGGTACTATGTATATTCTTTTAACAATGGTAGTAAGTGGGACTTACTCCTAGGTAAGCATGGGTAGGATTGTAGCCTAGGATTGTTAAAAGTGTTTCTGCTTGATGATGTCACTTCTTGTCGTGACATTACGTCTGGTGGGTCCTGACAGATTCTCATTCTAAAAAGTGGGTCCTGATGCTAAATGTGTGAGAACAACTGCTATAGAGTTCATGGACTCTTAGAAAGGGCCAGCCCATCCATAAGGCTGACAGAGATAGATTGGTAGAAGGGCCCCCATTTCTGTCTATGCACTTGCCTGCACTGCTGCTACTCTTCCTACAGCTCCTTGGATTAGAAAAGAAAGAGGGATGCAGAATGGAACTATGGGGAATAGAGTGGTAGGCTAGAGCATTTTGCTTCAGCCCCCTGCTTTTCTCTCCTCCACCCTTCCTCTTCTGCTCCAGCCCTCCTCTTTCTTTTCCAATCCAGGGAGCAGGAGAAGCAGAGGCTGGAGCATCACAGGTAAAGAGCATCACATCCGGCATTCTGCTTCAGGCACCAGGAAGTCTTGGGCTGTTCCTAATCTTAGAACTGAAACATAAAGTAGCCACATGGAGTGGCTACTCCAACAATACACATTGTTGGAGTGTATGATTTTTAGGCTGCATGTGGATGATTTGACTGCTTCCCCATCCCACAGAAAAACAGATGTAGCAGGTCAGAGGGAATGCTCTAACCAGATCTCTTATTGACATGCTAGACACCATCATTTTCCTTTATTTTGAAAATATTAGTTCTCTGTCACTACATGATGACTAATTATGCATACTGAATACTGCCAGTAGTTAGTGGCCATTTGAAGAAATGTGAAAGAAGATGAGGGCTGTCACACTTCTGCCAATACCACCTGATCCCTTGTCACAATTCAAAAGATACTGCTGGTAGGGGAAGCACTCTGCTTTATTTTAACTATTGTTTTTTGAGCATAAGTGAGCAAGGGTGGTGTAGTGGTGTAGGAGGTAGACTTAGACTTGGATGATCCAGGTTCAAATCCCCCCTCAGCCACGAAGCTTCCTGGGTGACCTTGGGCTAGTCACTTTCTCTCAGCCTCACCTACCTCACAGGGTTGTTGTGAGGACAAAAGGAGGGGAGCAGCTGTGTACACCACCCTGAGCTCTTTGAAGAAAAGGGCGGTATGAAAATGTAAAAAATAAAAGAATATATAAATAAGTGCAGATATAAGAGTTGTAATTGAGATTACAATGTGAGCCCATACCCAAACTATAGTAGAAAATGTAAGGGTTTTTAACAAGCCCTTTTCTGACTCCCCCTAGTTTTAACCAAATCATGGTTCCCTTGTAGCCTTTTAAGTATACAGACATGAGCTATGGTCAGAGCACAACAAAGAGGTTCTTAATGAGGCAGTCAGGTCTCCCATAGCATGACTATAGCCTGTCTGTCTACACTACAAAGAAGCTCTTAATGCAAAGAAACTGCAGTCTAACTCCAGTAGCCTGTGCAACCAGCAAGTGTCCGGCAGGCAGTGTCTGTTCACTAGAGGCACTAGATTTGGCTGAATCATCATCATCATCATCATCATCATCATCATCAACAACAACAACAGGTATTTATATACCGCCTTTCTTGGTCTTTATTCAAGACTTTATTCAAGGCGGTTTACATAGGCAGGCTTATCTAATTAAATAGGGATTTTTACAATTGAAAGAAGGTTCTTTCTTTCAAGAACCACTACATTCAGGTGTTTCATTCCGATCTGGCTTCACTTTCTGGCCTCCATCCTCCCACGCTCAGAGCAGATGGAATAGCTCGGCTTCAGCTTGTCAGCTGCTTCAAGGTCGCACGGTGCCGGTGGCCTCGAACTGGCGACCTGTGGATGTTATCTTCAGGCAGACGGAGGCTCTACCCTCTAGACCAGACCTCCTGCCCTAATGTATGCTTAGGGCACAATTTTAACCCCTTATGTCAGTGTAGCACATATCCCATTGGCACTGCTATGCCGGTACTGGAAAGTACTGACATAAGGCGTTAGGATTGCGCCCTTGACTTGTTTTCATAATCTTCTTCCTGTTCTATGGGTTTAGAAATGAACATCCTAAGCTAGCTATTTTTCCTTGTGTTTCTCCAGGGATTTGAAGACTGTCTGGTTTTTGATGAGTTAATGACCCAGTGTCAAAATGATCTCAGTGAGTACATATGTATCTGTTGGGAAAGATAGTGTTCCCCAGAGTCACTAACGGAGCCACCATGATTGCCTCAAGATGAAGGAAGCCGATTACAAAACAGTTTGGCCCACGCAACATGGGACTATAAGCCCTGGTGCAATTGGGGGGAAGGAGTGGAGTGCTGGGGTGTCTCTTACAGCAGGAACAGTGATGTCATCAGCAAGAGTGCTCAGATGCTGCCTGTGAAACTTTGGTCAAAGTGCCTGAGTTATGTATAGGACAGCATTTCCCAAACTGTGAGTCGCAACCTATCAGTGAGTTGTGACCTGATGTGCAGTGGGCTTGCTTTCTGGTTGTGGTGGGCTTGCAACCACTCCATTGGCCTCTACAGGTCCCCAGAACGCTTCCCAGAACTGATAGGAAGCAACTTCCAGTTTGCACCTGGAACTTCCAGTCACTGCTGGAAGGCATTCTGGACCCATGGAGGCCAATGCAGTGGGTCACAGGCCTGGGATGACCTGGAAGTGACCTCTGGGAGCATCTTAGCAGGCAAAACATTGAGCATCAGGTGCAACCCACTGTGGAGGATGAAATGGTTCACAGAGCTCAAAAATTTGGGAACCGCTAGGACATTGTCTTTCCAAAGGATGACACCCAGGATGTTACCTGGGTCAGAGTTTGTAGGATTGCCATGGTGCCCCCCACCTTCTGCTGGTGCATTGGGCACTACTGCTTCCATCAGTACTGACAATTCAGGGGTTAGCTTGACCAGGTTGGTCTTACGGGACATGAGCCCTTAACCACAAGTTGATTTGGCTGACTTTGGATGCCGTCCTTGATTGGTAGCAGTTAGAACAGGGATCATTCTGTGTTATGGTGAGTGGCATTCTACAATCATCTGCAAATTTGCTTTAATGAAGTAATTGACTCTCATGGATATGCACAGCTTGCTCTGCTTGTTATGCTTTGAACTTTATTCTTGTTGCCTAGAGAACAGTTTTGTCCAACAGTTTTGATGTGAAGTAGACTTAAGAGAAAGCAACAATGGCTTTAAAATACTGTATGGTTCAATAAAACGTATCCCGTCTCAGACTGTATGCCTCACTTTCAGAGGGATTCACATCTTTCTCTATTTGCATTCTTTTGTTCTAGTAGTACTCCCTGCCCCTAAATTCTTTGTGAAGTTCAAATTAGACAGAAGAAAAAGAGGTACTTTCTTTAACCCTTAAATTTAACCCTTAAAAAGGGTTAAACACGGGTTCAATCACTAGATATAATGAGATATTTTAAACCTTCATATCAAACATTGTTTCCAGTACAACACACACATATATATCACATAATTACATTGCTGTTCTTAAGGAATAATTTTGGGTGTGGGCCAGGGAAGGGAAGTCTTATGAGATCCAAGACGGTGGAGCCCAAATCTTGCAAGAATTGGGTGCCACCATCTTAGATCTCACAAAATCTCAAGAGATGTGGGTGCTGCCATCTTGAATCTCACAAAATTTTGCGAGATCTAAGATGGCTGTGCCCAGTTGAGCCAGGAAGAAGAGGCTGTGGGGGAGTTGTGTCCCAGGTTTGGGAACCATTGGGCCAGGGTGTCAGGCAAATGTGCTGTAATGGTAGATAATAGTGCATATAAAGGAAGATGGAAACAAGGGATGTATTCACTAGAGGTTGTAATTTAGTTAAGAGTGCTATGTACTGTAGTCACCTCACACATTATGTTTTTATGGCTATACCCAAGAAAGTTTAAGTGTAAAACCTAAAAATGTAAAAGTGTGAACATGAGAAAGATGTTCTATACAGGTGCATTCACCAGAGAGCCATGACTGAACACAGCTCACTGCTGAGTGGTTTTGTCTCTGCATAAGGTGTGAAATGGCCCTGCCTCTTCACCTAGGTGTCTGCCTCCCGGAATTCTCAAGACTGAGAGTGCCAGATGACCATGCAATTTCAGATCTAGCCATGTATAATTATATAGAGGTAAGTTTTTAAATATGATTTGGATGACAACTGAACACTGAACAATGTCACCAAATATGATGGACTTTATTGTTTGTTTCAGATGCGGGCACATGTTAATTCAAAGTGGTTCATCTTCCGAAAGCACATAGACAACTTTCTTCATGCCCTTTTCCCCTCTACTATTATCCCTCTGTACAGCATGGTAAGAGCACAAATTCTGCATTATTTCCCATGCTTCTTCATTCCCAATTATTTATTTTCCTTCTGTGATCATCTGTGTGATTTTGTAATCAAATTCAGGTAACATTCACCAGAATCCGGTACCATGAAGCTGTGCAAAGATGGAAATGGCAGAATAAGGTCAGTGGAATTTAGGAGGATTTGTCTGAGGTTATGCATTTGTAACATTTGCTTCCTTTTTTTTGTAATTAGAGGTGTACAGTGTCCACATGTGAAATTTCCGTTTTACTATAATAGAAAAATAGAATAATGATATCAGTGAAAGATTTTTTTAAATGAGTTGGAGTCCAGTGATACAGATCTAGAAATACAAAGAGAATTTTGTTTGTTACCATTCTTTGCCTGTTCATTTTATGCTTGTTTTATTGTAGCTCTTTTAGGGTCCAATCCTATCCAACTTTTCAGCACCAGGGCTGCTGCAATGCAGCCCTAAGGTAAGGGAACAAATGTTCCCTTACCTTGAGGAGGCCTCCAAGACTGTCTCCCCAACACAGTAAGCAGTGCATACCCCATAGGCACAGCAGCACTGGTGCTGGAAAATTGGATAGGATTGGGCCCTTAATTATTCTGTGGTTTTATTGTTTTGATTTTTTGTTGTAAACTGCCCTGCATCTCATGAGAAGAATAGGATATACCTTTTCTAAAATAGGCAAATGAAGGACAGGCTAGATTACCTTGTCAGACAAGCAAGTATAGTAAAAAGTAATTCTTAATATTTGGTTACAAGTTTTCAATTGGTGCTGTTCAGTAAATACATAAGCAGCGCAATCTTATCCAAGTTCCTCAGCATCAATACAGCAGTGCCTGTGGGGGAATTTTGCATGCTAGAGGTTAGGAGCATTTGTCCCCTTGTCCCGGTGAAAGCTCCAGCAACTGCAATGGGCAACTCAGACCTGATCCTGCTAAATTGCTGGTGCAAGTCCCTGTTGCCCTGTGTTGGTAGATCAGGCCCTGCAACAGGGATGGGATATCCTGTGCACCGCTACCACTGATCCCACCCCCTCCTGGGCCCAATCCACCCACACCTGTTCCCGCCCTCCCCCTGCCCTGTTCCACTCCTCCCTGCCCTTCCTCCTGCTCTGCCCAGTGAGGAACTTAGTGAGTCTGATACACACTGCTTCCTTTGCCGGCACCAGCAGGATGACACAGGCCTTCCTGTCAGTGCCACTAATTGGTGCACTGTCGCAACATGCTTTATGACATGTTTGCAACAGCCTGTGCTAGCTGAGCACACGTTCAACTGGCTCGGGAGGGGGATAGGATTTTGTTGGGAAGATCAGGGAAAAGGGAAGATGAATAATCAAACATTCATGGCACTGAATGTGGCTGACTTGAATAATCATTTTAAACCAAGGCAAATGGCTGCCAGGGCTTGGCCATGAGCAATACCTGTGGGAGTGTCAGAAGTCAGGATCAACAAGTCAGGAACTAAGTCAGAAGGCAGGGCTGAGGAATCAAGCCAGAAGCCAGAATGAAGTCAAGAGTTTGAGTCAAAACTAGGCAAGGGTCACAGAAGAGAAAGCACAAGATAAAATGACAACTTGTTTCTCAGGCAAAGACCTTATAATCCAAAGGCTTCAGACATAAACAGTAATTTCAGCATCACTTTTTGGTACCAACCTTCCAGGAAGCTACCACAAAACAGTGCCATCCTGGCCCATCTCAGCAAGTCAGACCATGGATACTATGGTCAATAATACTGAAAATCCAAAAATCAATAGAGTTGCACTTGCCCTGTGCAAGACGTATGCCAAGGTGATCGAGGTGGTTTCAGATCCATTGTCAAGTCACAACCCAAACTGGAACAGGTCAAAGAAATCTGTTTCATCCAGAACCATCTGGAGTTGACCTACCACCACTCCATTGTAGGTGGTGGTCTAACATTGGGAAGTTAGACACTCTATGATGGTTATTTAAAGCATCCCAATTTAAAGAGGGCTGTTTCAGGATATGGCACACTATTCTGGCACAGAGCTTAAACCCTAAGGAAAGCATTCACCACCTGTGATATCACTATGTTATGTATGCATGGATGTTGTGACCCTGAGGCATCTGCCCATTGCTGGCAGTGCCTGTTGTTGTTTGTTCATTTCTAATGGCCGGCAGGGGGGTGTCCCTCCAGCATTTGCCACTCATTGGCCTTGCACCTTCCCTCATCCTTACCTCCTGGTTCATCCTGGTCTCTGTCCACCAGTGTTGAGGCTGATTGGAAGCAATGATTTGCTCTTTAGACATCACACTGCTGTGATGACACATGGATATCACACTGATGGCCCATAGATGTCATAGCAATGTCACACAGACATCATGCCGATGAAACATGGCTGTCACACCAGTGATGCACAAATGTTGTAGCAATGATACATCAACTCACACCAATGTTGCACCACATCAGGATTTTGTTCCATTGATAGTGGGTTGTGCTGGTATTTCCTTCAGTGCTGGAGGTGTTACTGAGAAGGGCTATGTCAGTGTTTCTTTGCCAAGAAAGGTATATCTTATGGCCCTGTTGCACTAGTGCCTATGCACCATTGGTATGGCATTACCAAGACAGGCTTAGGGTATGATAGACATAATTCTGGCATCCATGCACCATCAGCATGGTGTCAGAATAGGATGGGTCATAAATTATTTTGGGTGCAATCCAAATGCCATGTTGAGCCCCTTGCGCTGGCTCTTGAGTGTTGCTAAGGCACATTTGTGACAACTCAGGAGTTGACTGGGCCAGCACAGAGGCCAATGCTGGCAGAGCTAGATTCACCCCCTACACCAGCTGGACAGGATAAGTTTGCACTGGGCAGCACAGGGTGTGGGAGAGGGGAGCAGGAGGGCATTCTGAAACTGGGAACTGGGCGTTCTGGAGCAGAGGGAGGGATAATGAGAGGTGGATCAGGATCGGGAAGTAGGAAGGATCAGCAGTGGCAGCACGTGCCAAATCCTAACCCCCATTCCCAGGCCTTGGCATCCTGCATGGGCTTCTTAGATTTGCACCAGTTAAATAGCTGGTACAGATTTGAGTAGCCCAAAGGGCAGACTTGGGCTCGACACAGAGTGAGGGGAAAAATATTACCCCAAAGGTAACCTCTAGCAGCCATCTAACCTGCACTGGATACAGCACAGACCACTGCAGCCTGGCTATTCCAGCACAGGTTAGGATGGGGCTGCCTGTTGTAGTTTTTTCCACAGATGTAGTGTTTAGTGTCTTATGCTGCCTTTTAATTTTTTTTATTTTTTATTCAACTTACCTTATCTTGATGGACAAGAAAGATGGGTGAGAAACTATAAATATAAGTTTTGAGAAAGTGATGAAAGGGAAATTAGTGCTGGCAGTTTACTTTAACTGGGCAATTAACCCATTTCTGCCCATCTCACAGGTGTACACATTTGATCCCTGTTGCGTATATGCAATGTTGGGCAGAAAGGCTTACAGACCAATCCTGAGCTGCCTGGAGCACAGGGCTGCCGCAGTATCTAACACACCCTGGATAGCTCCAGCCGTCTCCTTGGGAGAAGGGGACTTTTGTTCCCTTCCCCTGAGTAAGGGAAGTAACTGCGCAGTGGGGCTACTCAATTCTGTGGTAGCTCTGGAGCTGGCACAGAATCGGAGAGTTCCATGTTGGACCACGTGGCCCAACATAGGGCTCAGGATCTGGTGGAGTTGAGCTCCGCTGATCCTGCCCCCCTCCCCTGCCCCGGAACGTCTCCCCCCACTGCCACCTCTCCGCCGCCCAGCAGTCAGACCTCTTACTCAAATTCCCTTTCTTCCAACAGGTAATTAATAGAGGCCTCTTCCTCACCATGGCTGCAGCAGCAGCACTGAGTGGGCTGTATCTGTTCACAGGTGGCATAAAAACAATATCTGACTTTGGTCGAGAGAGCCTGTGGAGATGGACTCCTGGCCTCAGGAAATTTTTACATATGTATGTAAGTGTGTTAAAATAGGAGACATAGCAAGGGGTGTTGGAAGTCTCAGCTGAACTGCTGCTTGGCAAGTCTGATCTCCATGTATTCAAACAGTGGATATGTTACTAAGGTGAATTCTGCTAGATCCAAAATCCTGACCATATTAGTTAGATGTTCCCCATTGACTGTGGTGAAACAATGTTTTTATCTCATATGTGAATATGCCACATCTATTTGATAATCTGCAAGTTTCCCAACTGCTAAAAGGACAAACTATATCTAGTATTATAAGGACATGTACAGAGCATTTTCAGGAGACTTTAATATTCTAGAAAAAGCTTTGAGTTTCAGTCAAGTTCAAAGGATTCTATCCAAATTAAAAGTGCCATTCAACTTCCCAGTCTGAAAAGTCAGTCTCTTGTACCAGAATGCTAATGGGGCCACAATCAAGCCTACAGCAAAAGGAGCTATAAACTCAGCATATAAAATTATGTTGTAAACAGGGTGTGTTTTATTCTAAATATATTATATTATATTACATTATATTGTCACGAGTTTTTGAAAATTAATTCTGGAGAAAAATGTATGTTATCCTCTGAGACAGTGGTTCCCAACCAGGGATACTTGCCAGGACCTTATGGGGTACTCAAATGAATTGAATAAAAGGCAGGTTATTAAAATGCCTTGCAGAGCTAGCAAAGCAGGAAGGAAAGCAGCTAGCAGGCTGCAGAAGCCCCATCAACTGTTAGTTTTTGGTGACCAAATTGTGTAAGATATGGATCAGTAGTTGAAAACATACATTTGAAATAACAGTAACTATACTAGTTACAAACATGTGGGTTACAATTTATGGAAATAGGCTGCCAAGGGGTATGCAAATGAAATACCATTGGGAACCACTACAAGATAAGAATAAATGCCAAATGTGTAATGTAGTCACAGCTAACTATTTCCTGAGCTGAAGTTTTCTTCTTAGAAGTGGTTGTTTAAAATTATGTTTGATCCTTCGAAAAGTTCTTGCCCAGTATTAGTCCTGCAAGGAACTGTTATCATAGTTCCAAAATACATTCTCTTCCCCATCTTGTGTCCTAACCTGGAGAGATTAATGACATTGGTCTGAGCCCCTGAAACTTGTGAATTGACTGGCAACACGAGCATGTCTGTGAGAACTTGCATACATTGAAGAGCTCTCAATTCAGTGTTTGTACATTATCCTGATAGTGAGGCAAGGCTCTACCTCAGTGTTTCTCAAACTGGGATGTCGCAATGAGGTGGCAGCAACACAATCACCAGAATCAAGTCACTGTCACGGGGCACAGGGGCTTGCCTGGACTCACCACAGCCTGCAGCAGCCTTCTGGGGGTGTGGGGAGCTCCCTGCCAGCCTCCGCAGGGCTCCCCAACATGCAGAGACAGTGCAGATAACTATTGCGGCCCACTTCTGGTTTGTGATTGCAAAACTGGACGTTGGTCATGATCATTATTTTGACTGTCTCCATATGTTTTGGAGCCCTGCAGAAGCTGGTGCGGGGTTCCCTGCACCCCCAGGAGGCTGCTGGAGACTGTGGTGAGTCCAGGTAAGTCCCTGTGCCCCTCGACAGCAACGTGATTCTGACAGTAGCATCACTGTCTTTCCCTCAAGAACTCCCTGAGAGTTCGAGAACTGCTGCTCTACCTGTTCTTTATTTAGAGCAGATAAAAAAGAAGCCAAAAATGATATCCCCCAATCACTTCTTTAACTTGGGCTTAGAGAAGTCAGGGGCTGACCAAAAAGGAGTGGCAATATAGTAGTTAGCATTCAGTGTAGCTGAATAAGGTAGCAGATAGAAAAGATGATGTAAGAAAGCTGAATGCAGATTTTCAGAGAGCTGCAAGGAAGGATAATGAGGTTCGCTGGGTAAAGCGTTGCAAACAGTTGGAGAAGGAGTGTTTTAGGGGTTACACCATGAGTGCATTTGTACAAATAAAGAAAACTCAAATGCCTTTTAGTGCATAAGAACAACCCCACTGGATCAGTCCATCTAGTCCAGCTTCCTGTATCTCACAGCAGCCCATCAAATGCCCTAGGGAGCACACAAAATAACAAGAGACCTGCATCCTGGTGCCCTCCCTTACATGCAAGGGTATTATTAAATACAAGAATAGGAAAGAAAAAATGAGGTAAGGGTCAAAAACAGATGGCAAGAATATACAGAGGAGCTTTATGCCAATGGCACAAAGGCAAAACACCCTCAGGATGGTGAAGAAAGAGAAGTGGCAAAAGAATCAGCCATCTTGAAGCCGAAGTCATTTGGGCAATGAGCCAATTGGCAAACAACAAGGCCCCTGTTATTGACATGATCCCTGCAGAACTGCTGCAACCTGTACCCTCGACAACCATTGCAGCACTGCACCAGAAGAATTGGGAAACTAACGAGTGGCCAAAAGGTTGGAAAAGATTGGTTTTCATTCCATTGCCAAAAAAGGGTGATGCCAAAGACTGCTCCAACTATCATACAATTGTTCTAAGATCCCACGCCAGAAAGAAACAGTCCAAGACCAAAAACAAGACCACTTAGTCCACAGGATCATCGAAAGTCGCTTCCAACTGAATCACATTGTCCCAGGAATTCCTGCACTTGAGAGTCTCTGCTCTTAACTTGGCAATTGGGTATGTTTTCCACTAGACAGCAGTTATTTCAAAACAGCAGACCTGGGGGACATGTCTCTTCCAATGCATAATGAGCTTATATCATTTGGTTTGACAGTGTCATGGATTTACCTGACTGGGGAGTTAATTCTCATCTGACCTCTCATGTGGTCAGGTAAGGATGCACCTGGACCTGGTTGACAGTCTCAGCAGGAGAGCTGGACAGAAGTCATTGTCTTAAGTTTATCCCAGACATGAAGACAATGAATTCACAACCTGACATGTCACTGGAGAAACAGAAAGAGCAACCTGAAAATAGTTTATGTAACTAAGATGCCAGGCAGCTGCTTTGAGAGCGGTAGGGGCCAAAATGGGTGAGGCATGCAAAAGGCATGCAAAAGAAAGGGGGGAAACCAAGGCATTCATCCCAACACTCCAAAACACATCAAGTTGTTCGTCAGTAGGGTTCAAGATTTATTACTTACAGTTTATAACATGACAATTAAATCATAGGTACATACACTAGAGGTTGACATGAAATCAGTTTTAAAAGTCACATTTTTTTTTTAACACTCTACCTGCAAACTTGGACGTTTTCTCTGTATGCGAGTACCATGTAGGCCATAGAGCCTGATAGCCTTGGTTTGCCATATTGGAATCCTGCTTGTATATTTCCCTGAGATATTAATGCTTCCAAATCCCAAGACATTTCATATACTGCAATTGTGTCACTTTGATTGAGCTTTCTGTTGCACCAATGGCTTTATTAAAGGTGCTGATCTATGGTCATCTATCTCTTCATGGAGGAGGAAGAGGTAGAGAAAGCTGAAGATTTGCCTATCCAGGGACCCATATCCAAAAATGTTTGGCATGGCAGTTCTTGGATTTCTTGCAGAAACAGGACCAGAAAGGCACTATACTTTGTTTTCCTACTTTGCATATTACTTGAATGTAAGGATTACAAAACAGTTATTAAAATAACCCCCCTCCAAAATCTGCTCCAAGCACAAATACACACACTCCCTCTCTCTCTTCATTATATCACCCCACATGCTTTATTACCATTTACTACCAGACTCTAAGGCTGCAATCCTACATACGCTTTCATGGACATAAGCCCACTAAACACAATGGGACTTACTTCTGAGTAAACATGTACAGGATTGTGCTGTAAGTGCAGACTTCTTTGACTAACAAGGAAGACCAGGTTGCTCTAGTTGCCTTGGATGGACTGAACAGAAGTGCAGATTGAGACAAGTCTATGGAGCGGGCAATTAAGCAATCTAGCATTTAGCCCTAGCGCTAAGTTATTTTTTAATCACTGGAATACATAATATGTTTGCAAAAGCCACATGAACAGAAAGACATGATGTGCGTGGATAATGAAGCGGAATGTTTTCTTATTGCCTTAGCTATGGTGAATACAACCACAGCTCTATGGAGTACAATTAATTCATCATCTGTTACTGCTCTGAAGAGTTTCTTGGTACTTCATTGGGTTGCTGTAGTTCCTCTTCACTGGCCATTAAATCTGGGGTTCACAACAGTGGTCGTGGCACTCTTGAAAAGAGGATTGTCAGCCTGCCAATAAAAAAATCACAGGTATCTATAGTTGGTACTATTACTGCTATCTTTTTAAGAACAGATCAAAACTCAGGTGAACACTTGGACTCTCTTAGCAGCCTGACTAAAGAGATGGGTCTACTCAAACTAGCAGCTGCTTAGGGAGCAGAGAATGTTTCTTCAACAAAGACAGCTTCAGTTACAGAAAGGGTACTGAAGGCCAAAACAGGCATTATGTTTAGTCCATCATTATCCCAATATTTATATTCTGCCTTTCTACTGCTGAAGAAGCCCCCAAGGCCATCATTAGTGCTGACACAGCAGCCTCAGAGAGCCAGGACAACACTTTGTCCCCATCATGGTCCTGATCTGGATTGGGCTGAGCTGTTATCTGACAAGGATAACTTTTTTCCCATGTCCAACGCCATTCATGGGATCAGGAATGTGGCAGGGCAAGATACCAAGACTCCCTTCCACTGCTGCAGTCCCAATCTGGATCAGGCTTTCCTGCAACCCTATTAAGATGATTGGGGAGGCCCTGCTCTGAGAGCTGATGCTGCCCGAGACTTGGCTACCGAACCACAGGAAAGCACCTTCTTAGTGGGAGCCCCAAGATTAAAGAACTCCTTCTCTCAGGATATTTGTGCTACAGTGACCCATCTCCCTACCTTCACACGTGGACTGATTTATTCCACTGGACATTTGAGACAGATTGAATTGGGGTTTCCTTGGTTTTGTGTTCCCTCTTCTGTTTGCAGTTTGCTGAAATTGTTTTAATAGCTTTTATGATTTTTAAAATTATTTTGCTAGGTGCTTTTGGATGGCAACACAAAAAGCAGCATAAAAATTTAGAAAAAATAATTTTGAAAGTTACGCCCACCAGTGCTAAAGATGGGTTTAAATATGCAATTTGGCCCTGATCCTCTTTTGACACACTTGAAACAATGACCTGAGAAAGAGAGAGAGGAGTTTTGGGTGGCAAATTGTTGTCGATTATTATCCATCTCACTTATATTGCTTTCCACAATACTCGTCGTACCTGTCCACCAGACAGCAGAAAGGAGCAATTCTTTCTCAAAGATACATCTGACTGCAAAAAGCCTTTAGAATTTTCAGCCGATATGACTTGTTTATTGACAACATCACCTTTTTAATGACTTCCCCATGTTGCTTTCTTACCATTTAAAGGCTTACTTGAACCTGCTGAAATAATTCAAAAGGTTCAACTACACTGCTTAATAACTAAAAGAGAAAAGAAATCCATTCACTCATAAGCCAATCCTCTTCCCCTTCTGCATGCACTTCTTCAAATGCATAGTATCTTACCTCATTCCACTTAGCCTTGGCCTTTTCCTTCTCAAATCTGCTATATTCCCTTCGATCAATCAGCTCCGTCACAAGTCGGCAAATCAGAAGGAGAAGCAGCCCAATGAGAGCCACGCCAGCAATGGTCCCTCCCACAATGGCTGCAATATTAGGAGGCTGTGGACATTCTAAGAGGAGAAAAAAAAGACAGATTTGCATTCTGACTGAGCAGGACAGCACTTTGTGTTGGCTGTGATTGCATATGCAGACAATTTTCACCTTGTTATGATAGTGAGCAGTTTTGCTCTCTTAAAACCAGAGCCATCACTGGTGGCAGCAGCGCCTGTGGCAGTTGCAACATTGTGACATTACTTCTGGGTTCCACTTTTGAGAAGGAGGTGCTGGTGGCAATGATAACCCTGTATGATCCAGCCATCCCCCATTCTCTCTCCTTTAACGGCTCAAAAAGAGCCTCCAAAGGAGAAGGAACAGGGGCTGCAACTGGACCACGGGGTCACCAAAACATGAGAAGGCGGTGGTAGCAGGCCCTGCAATCAGGCAGCCTCCTTCAAGTGGCACCCAGGGCACATGCCCCACTTGCACGTCCCTAGATGCCTAAATTCGCATCTGTTGTCATTAGAAAGAACTTCCATTGAGAGTGTCCATTTTGTTGCATTGTCAAACATTTCCCTTCTTCCAGTAATGACAGTTCCTGCTAAAACTATTAGTACTAGCTCTGAAAGAAACCAACGTTCCTTAATAGTGGAATTTGGGTTGATGTTTTCATATTGGTTGTTTAGGCAAGGGGGGGGAATGCTTTTATCTCTCCACCAAACAAAAAGTCACTACTCCGGGTAAGATTTCATCTTAAGTAAGGTTGTGATACTTACCTAGGAATAAGTTACATAGAACTCAATGATACTTACATTTGAAAAGGCATGCATAGGATTGCACAGTCTCTGCAAATGCTTATCAGAGAGGTGGTGCTTGTCTATCTAAGGAGCCTTCACTCCAACTCCTTTGTTTCCTGTCTGGGGTTCTCTCCACCCCTCCAGTCAGGGCTGGTTTATGTCAGTGATGGGTGGGGGGAAAGCCACTCCCAGAAGGCCTCCACCTAAGTTTTATAACAAGGCAGAAAGGTATCTTCTTGGAACACTTGGGTGATGTGGGTTTCCAATGCGTGCACATGCACACACACTTCTGTATTACTCCCCCCACCTGGGGCTTCCTGGAGGCCTTTAGAGGGTCAATTGGCAACCCCTGCCCTTCCATCCAACTGCCCTCTGCTGTTCATTCAGTCACCTGACTTACCAATCTGTTCTCACGCTGGCACAGACGAAAGCTAGCTGTTCCCTGTCTTCAATGTTACTTTCTGGCAATGGATGCAGCTAAACCATCTGGCAGTGGTGGTCCTGGCCACTGTGCCACCCAGAGCAAGTCTGGGAGTGCCCCCCCATCAAGTGACCTCCAGGGGTCTTCTGAAGGCCGGAGAAGCCATGCAACCTTCTAAGGCCTCCAACCTTCTCAGAAGGCCTTCCAAGACATCCAGAAGGCCTCAAAACACCACTTTCGGTTTTTCAGAGAAAACTGAAAGCGACGTTTTAAAGCCCTCTGAAGGCCGGGGAGGCAGCTTGCGGCCTCTGCAGCCCAGAATTCCTCCAAATGGGGAGGCAGTGGGTGTAAGTGGCATGCCTGGGGGGTGTCGTCGTCGTTTGTCCCCCCAACCATGCTGCCTGGAAGGACTTGCAGCCGTTGCCACCTCCCAGGTACATCACTGCTTTCTGGTATGTAGGAGTGTGGGCAGGAAATGGGTGCTGTGGGCATGGTTTGTAATAGCATACATACCTTTCTCAGGATGGAATGTCAGAGAATACACTTCATCTCCATCTTCTTGAAAGATGGTGTAGCTGATCCAGCAATTCAGAGAATCTTTCTCCTTGCATTCTCTGCCACTTGGCCTATCTGACTTATCTTTTTTCAAATGAATGTTTGGACAGGCTTTTGAGCAGTTCTTCTGAAATGGGCCAGTCTCAAAGGCTCTGCACTCAACACAGGAACTAGAAAAATTCAGAAAGAAATTTCTAAGAATTGCCTTGTAGGACTGAAATGCAATGCAACTGTATGTGATTTCTAGTATTTGAAGTGCTTCGCACACATTTATCTAAGTCATTCTTGCACCACTTCTTGTCTGAAGCATTTAATCAGGGAAGCAGGGGTAACATGGAGCCTCTCACGTTCCACTGACTGCCCCACATCAAATCCATGCTCTAAGACAGAGGTTGGCAACCTTCCCTCACATAGAAGCCAGAGGCCATGTCTGTGTGTAGATGTCTGTATGTAGTTGGCAGGCCACATTCATGGCAGCCAGGAGAATCAGCCCTTTGTGGGACTGCAAGAATTCCCTGGAGGACAGAAGAAGCCAGATTCCTGGCTGAAACTCTGGCAAATTGGCGTCCTCTGCTGCAGGTTGCTCCTCAGAAGTGAGGGCAGCACCATGGCTTGGAAAGTTCAGAGACTGATGTCGAGTTTATGATCTGAGACTGGACAATCCTGAGACTACTTAAGCTTTTCCTGATCCCTATCCACTTCCACAGCTGCAAGTGTGGGGCTGGCAGCGACAATGATATTTCTTGGGCTGGATGATATCATAGGCTGGATGATATCAGGTGGCAGGCCACATCTGGTCTGCAGGCCACAGGTTGCTAACCCCTGCTTTAAGACAAGGAAGTATTACACTGGGTGTGCCAGGAATGTCTCTGAGCTTAATGTATGCTAAATAAGTGCTCAGCAACCGACCTATTCCTCCTTTCCCAACAAGTACATTTTTCTTGTAAGTCTAAATGTTTTTGTTAGCTGCCTTGGGCATTTGCTTTGGCATAGGAAAGGCAGGATATAAATCTTTTAAATAAATAAAAATAAATGTTATAGATGTGCCAGGGATTTAACTTAGAGCCTCATGTACGCAATGCATTTGCTGTTTCACCAAGCTATAGCCTTTCCTGATATATACGAATAAAGACTTCTTCAGAAAGATAAAATGTGAAATACAAGAGAAATTAAGCAATAAATCCACACAATGCAGGGAGAGCATATATTAAAAAAATAAAGCACTGGGGATGGAAAATATATCTTACTCTCCTACATCATTATTCCTTTGTTAAACCTTATCCTCCCCCATTCTCTTCTTCAGTCCACTGAAGCTAGGGCAGAATCCAGTGAAAGTTAGTACTTAAGCCTCACTGATTTCAATGGAAGACTGTTAGGCATATGCTTAACTTTCTCATAGAAATCAGTTACTGTGTCTATTATCTCAACCTCAGCTCATCCCATGCTCTTATAACAGAGGGATCAAACTACATAAGAACATAAGAACAGCCCCACTGGATCAGGCCATAGGCCCATCTAGTCCAGCTTCCTGTATCTCACAGCAGCCCACCAAATGCCCCAGGGAGCACACCTGATAACAAGAGACCTGCATCCTGGTGCCCTCCCTTGCATCTGGCATTCTGACATACCCCAATTCTAAAATCAGGAGGTTGCACATAAACCTCATGGCTTGTAACCCATAACATGTTACTATAAATGAGTAATGTGGCCCATTTTGTGTCTATTTTAAACTAGAGCACAAGGGGATGAATTGCAAAATGGGGCAAAAGAGCAGCAGGGGGAAGAGGAATGTTAACATTTTACCCTTGTCTCCTCTATATGCTATTTTTATTTGAGGAAATCATTAATTGAAATTCCCCATAAAAGTAGTGCCTCCTCCAGCCTCCTTCATTTTGTCACCATTTTGCAGCCCCCTATACTCTAATTTAAACACACACACACACAAAATACTTTTATCGTAAGGTGCTGTTTGACCCTAATATTGTCCTGCATTAAGGGGTTGTGTAAAGGATTACTGAGATAATATACATTAAACACTTAGAATATTGAACATATTATTCTTATTTTTAAATGAAGGAGATGCTTCACTTCATTATATGGAATTTGTCTCCTCTGAGTGAAATAAACCCTCATATCTCTTCCATACTTTTATCATGGTAATTTTATATTCATTTCTTCTATTCATATTTCTTTTATCCCCACTTAATTAACTTGATACCACCTTTGTGTATTAAATTTGAAGAAAGATATAAATGTAAACAGCAAGAGGCTGAATTATTTGCGTTCTACATATTTTTACTTGTTGTGAATAGTAGTTTTGATTACAAGTTTTGTTAGCTGCTTTGGGATTTTATGGAAAAGGTGGGATGTAAATCCAGGCATTAAATAAATAAATAAATAAATAAATAAATAAATCCGTTATTTTAAAATACAGACTTTTAAGAGGAGATCCTGGGAGAAAATCACAAAGAGCAGAAGGTCTAGTGAGGAAAAAAGATCAGAATTGGCTTCCTCATTCAGCCTTGCTCCCTGTCCTTTCAAAAAGCAGAACATTTTACACAAAATGGATCCCAAAGGCAGCCACATGTCAGTAAGGTGTATGAGATAGCAAGGATATGGAGACAAAAAAGGCAGGACTCCTTCACACCACTTACATGTGCTTGGCACAGGGTGATGAACAGCCTGGACACTCTTCACAAAATGGGGGCTGGTAGCGTGATTTGCATTCACATGTGTTGCACCGACATGTCCCACGACCACTGCATACGCTCCCCCTTATATTCTTGCAACCATCCGTTGAGTTCTTGCATTGACAGGCACTGCCATCAAAACCAGTGTTGCATATACATTTTCCACAGTCACAATATCCTCGATCTGGAAAGAAAGAATGAGATTTAAGACAGACATATTGTCCAACAGCAAAATGTTCACTCAGCTTCTGGTTGGGAGGAATAGCAGGCCAGAAACCTTGCCGATAGCTCTTTACTGGCTGGGTACATCTGCAGATTTAAACAAGATACCCCTGGATGAACATTCTGTGTTGGCAACCTTCAGTCTCGAAAGACTATGGTATCGCGCTCTGAAAGGTGGTTCTGGAACAGCGTCTAGTGTGGCTGAAAAGGCCGATTCGGGAGTGACAATCCCTTCCACACTGGGAGCAAGTGTAGTCTGTCCCTGGCCTGTCTCCCTGGCTATGGGCCTTCCTTCTTTGCCTCTTAGCCTCAGACTGTTGGCCAAGTGTCTCTTCAAACTGGGAAAGGCCATGTTGCACAGCCTGCCTCCAAGCGGGCCGCTCAGAGGCCAGGGTTTCCCACTTGTTGAGGTCCACTCCTAAGGCCTTCAGATCCCTCTTGCAGATGTCCTTGTATCGCAGCTGTGGTCTACCTGTAGGGCGCTTTCCTTGCACGAGTTCTCCATAGAGGAGATCCTTTGGGATCCGGCCATCACATAAGAATATAAGAACAGCCCCACTGGATCAGGCCATAGGCCCATCTAGTCCAGCTTCCTGCATCTCACAGCGGCCCACCAAATGCCCCAGGGAGCACACCAGATAACAAGAGACCTGCATCCTGGTGCCCTCCCTTGCATCTGGCATTCTGACATAGCCCATTTCTAAAATCAGGAGGTTGTACATGCACATCATGGCTTGTAATCCATAATGGATTTTTCAGGGTGGTGTAGTGGTTTGGGAGGTGGACTTAAACCTGGAAGATCCAGGTTCAAATCCCCCCTTAGCCACAAAGCTTCCTGGGTGACCTTGGGCCAGTCACTTTCTCTCAGCCTCACCTACCTCACAGGGTTGTTGTGAGGACAAAAGGAGGGGAGCAGCTGTGTACTCCACTCAGAGCTCTTTGGAGAAAGGGTGGTGTAAAAATGTGAAAAATAAATAAAAAATAAATAAACTTGTCCAATCCCCTTTTAAAGGCGTCCAGGCCATATGCCATCACCACATCCTATGGCAAGGAGTTCCACAGACCAACCAAACGCTGAGTAAAGAAATATTTTGTCTGTTCTAAGTCTCCCAACACTCAATTTTAGCGGATGTCCCCTGGTTCTGGTGTTATGTGAGAGTGTAAAGAGCATCTCCCTATCCACTCTGTCCATCCCCTGCATAATTTTGTATGTCTCAATCATGTCCCCGCTCAGACGCCTCTTTTCTAGGCTGAAGAGACCCAAACACCGTAGCCTTTCCTCATAAGGAAGGTGCCCCAGCCCCGTAATCAACTTAGTGGCTCTCTTTTGCACCTTTTCCATTTCCACTATGTCTTTTTTGAGATGCGGCGACCAGAACTGGACACAATACTCCAGGTGTGGCCTTACCATAGATTTGTACAACGGCATTATAATATTAGCCGTTTTGTTCTCAATACCTTTTCTAATTATCCCAAGCAATGGAAAGGGTGTACGATGAAATAAAATACAAATCTTCCAATTGCTCCTGTCCTATGGCCTCAGAGCAAAGGCTCTGCAGGTCTAGTACAGTTTAGAGTGAGGGAGAAAAAAAACAAACATTGAGCTCAAGATGCAAATGGAAGTAAGTCTGACCTCCTCCACATAGCTTGCTTTTCTGGGGCATGTAGTGGAGAATGGACATAGGAGACAAAGAGAAAGCATGTGGATTTAAAAGATAAAAGTGATACCAACAGCTGGGATAAGAAAAAAATGACAGCCCGTGGGGGGGGGGGGGGTGCCAACACAGACCTTTGCTCCAGGCAAGGGGATGGGGAAGTCCACCACGAGATTAAAAGAAACCTGTGTGAGGCATTTCTAGAGACTGCTGTTGCTAATTTGTGAATAAAGGAAATAGTTTTTGCTGCTTGTTTATCTTGTTTTCTCCTTTGTTGACATTCTTGTAATAATGCTTTGTCTTTTGTTGATGCTGGAATGGTTTTTCAGCAAAGATATCCAGGTTGGAGTAATGCTGACATCTAGGGGCGATTTAGGGGAAAATAAAAGAATTTGCTGAACTCTTTAAATTGAGACTAAGCTGTTTCAAGTTGGGCTAAATTGTGTAACATTTGAACTTCTAAATTACAAAGAAAAAATATTGGCTACAAGAAAGAGACTTAAAAACATCTGAATAGCTACAAAAAAATCTAACAATGATTTCTACAAGAAATCATCTCCAAAATTCCATTAAATAAGGAAAGTATCCAAGAATTATTAGAAAAGATGGAGGATAGATTAGAGAAGAAGATAGAGACAAAATCTGAAGCATTACATTAAGAATTACAAGACATGAAAACCCAGAAGCAAAAAGATATGTCATGCCTAGACACAATGTGGAAAGAAACCAAGACATGTATATGTACATGTATAAGACATGTACATGTATATGTATAAAAGGAATAAATGACAGAAGAAAGCCCATGAGGCAAAATCTGAGGATTTGGAAGTTAGATAAGACTCAAGATACACTTTCATTGATGGAACAGGCACCAAAAGTGAAAACTAAGGTTTAGGGCAATACCAGATCACATGGGAGAGAAGATGAGAAGTAGAATGAGAGATATTGTAGCAGAATTTCTTCTAATTGAGCCAGGAGACCTGGAGATTGATCTTGATAGGATCTATAGCAGCATTTTCAACCACTGTGCCATGGATGGTTCGCAGGTGTGCCACAGGTGTTTGGGGAGGGTCATTTATTAGTAGGGCAATTGGGGATTTGAGCCCCATGGCTTGTCAATAGTTAAAAAAAGAAAAGAACTGATGGTGTGCCTTGACAATTTTAGCACCTTGTCAATGTGCCATAAGATGAAAAAGGTTGAAAATCATCGATCTGTAGAGTAAACACAAGATTTACGAGATGGAAGAATCTTGCTAGAGACATATTAGTGCATTTTGTAAGGAAAAGAACAAGAGATATGATTTTACAACAACACACAAAATCAAGGCTTACAGTAAATGGAGTACCTATCATTGTGTGGAAGGAGGTCCCACTTAGAATTCTAAGGAAAAGAAAGGATTATGGCTTTTTGGTGGGCATTTTAAAACAGAGAAAGATTGTTTTCAGATGAGGCCAATTGGAAGGTATCTTTAAATTCCAGCAAAAAAAAACAAACCCTTTAGATTGGACACGGTTCAGAAAGCAAGATAATTTATGAGAAGATTTGAGGAAGTGGGAGGAGAAGTTAAAAAACAATGTGATCTGCTTACAAGAGACCCATATAAAAACATGGGTTACAAAACATGGGTTATTCAGAAAATTTGAGAAAAGAATTTTTTTCAACAAACTCAAAGAAGAAAAATGGAGTTGTTATATATGTAAAAGAGAATTTATGCGTAAAACCACAATTAGTGTTTTCAGATGAAAAAGGTAGGTGGTTGGCTGTTGAAGTTACAATAGCGGGAAACCAAAACATTAATTATGGGTTTGTAAGCTCCAAATCAAGACAGGGGAGTTCTTTAGGCAATTATTGAATGTACTTTTAAATCACCCATATGCCAGCTATTGTTTGATGAGAGATTGGGCAGTGGTGTCAACACAATGGGATAAAAGGTCCAAAAAAGAGATAAAGACTACTCAATAAAAATTACCAAAGACATTTTTCAATATGGCAGAAGCTTTAGGGGTGGTGGACATTTGGCAACAGACGAATGGCAATGCAAAGGGGTTTACTTATTGCTCAGAGAAACACAGTTAAGAAAACAATTTAAGGGTTGATATATTTTGGGTGTCAAATGACATATCAGTTAAAACTTCCAAAACAGACATCTTAGCAAAAACTTTTTCAGATCATAATCCATTGCTACACAAGCGCTCCCATTTCCTCAGGAGGGGCTAGATTCATTGTACTGTGTAGAGATCAATTTCAGAACCAGCCAAACTATTTCCGCAGTCTGAGATGGATCTAAGCCATTTGTAGCCAACTCTCTATAAAGATGCACCACTTGTTAAAGTGATGGTGTTAGCCCATTTTCACAATTTGGATTTCCAGCACCTGTAATTGAAATGTAATACCTTCATTTGCCAGGAAATGCATTCAAATTGAAAATGGCTTTACCTTCTACTCTGCACTAATATATCCAAGTGACAGAGGCATGCATAGGATCGCTTGTGAAAATGCTCTTATTCTCTTGGTACTGCAATGACCCCATGTAATGGAAGATCAGAAGATCATCAGGTGGATGATGTGGTGTTGACAGCGATTCCATGTTTTGACAGCTGTTTGATAGCTCTGGGAAGGGCAGGGCTGGCTCAACAGCTGTAATCAATCAAGGCCAATGGAGCCTTGGACACCTGAGCTTCATTTGACCTTGATGGGGCTTTGAATGAGCTAAGGAGGTAGCTCACAGCTGAGCTGCATTTGCACTTAATGGGACACAAAGGATAAAAGGCAGCTTCAGGAGCCAGATGCTGACTCAAAGGGGGAGCTGGAAGTGGGATGCTGACCCAGAGGGAAACCTGGACCCTGACCGAGATGCTACCTGACCCAGAGGGAACCAGACCAAGAGGGCTACCTGACCCAGACCTACAAGAGAAGGGGACTGCCAGGACTCTGCTGGAGGACACAGAAGACTGGGAAGACTGGACTGTGCTTTGGAGACCGGATTGGACTTGAATTGGAGGTTTCAGACCTTTACCCACTGAGTTAAGTGGAGTTTTGGGGAGGGAAAGCCTCTGGACAAGAGGACTTGCAGGGAGTGTCTGTGTTCATAGCAATAAATTTGGGTAGTTGCTGTAGATAAGGAGTTCGGTGTTCATTCCTTTGCACACCACAGCGGTTGTTCTAGAGATAAAGAGGGTGTTAATTAGCCAAAAAGCAGGCATTAGAAGGGAGTTGAGATATTTGGATGGGACAAATTGGCGTAGTTGGCAGGATTCGAAAATTAGGATAGGACACCCCAGGATGGAAGAAGAGGCTGGCATTGGCACAATAACCATTACAAGATGATGCAAAACAAGAATATTTCTTAGAGGATAGACATTCCTCTAACATTCACAAGCAGTTGATAAATTACTAATGAAAAGAAGTCACATTACATCAGTTCATGCAACATACAGGTGGTACCTCAGTATCTTTGGGGGATCTGTTCCTGGATACCCCCCCCCCAGCATATCAAAATCCACAGGTAACAGAATCTGTGGATTGTGGCACATTTAACTCTTTGAATGTGATTGGAGCAGAGCTCCAGTTACATCTGGAGGGTATTCTGAGGGCTGGGAAGAAGGTGAGCAGCCTCTACAGCACTCAGAATGACTTTTTGCCAAAAACCAGAAGTGACATTTAAAGGTCTTGTAAGGCCTTCAGAGGGCCTGAGAGGCCTTCTGAATGCCTTAAAATGTCTGAGAACATCACTTCCGGTTTTCACTGAAAACTAAGTGACATTCCAAAGCCTCCCCGAGGTCTTAGAAATTCTGAGGGCCACGGAAGCCGCATGCAGCCTCCCCAGCCCTCAGAACGCCCTCTGGATGCAACCAGAGCACTACTCCAGTCGCATTTGGAGAGCTACAGGTCACCCCTGATTGGGGTTCACTGTGGGTCAGGGGACCCATGTTGACCCAAATCGGCAGATGAAAAATTCACAGATGATGATTTGCAAGCTATACTTCCAAATGCTGAATGTTTTTCCACACACTTTTCTTTAAAATGATCCTGTACAACTGAAATTTTTCCGTTGGTGTATAATTGAAAATCTGAAAAATCAGGTGGTTTGTAACTGAAAATTTTCCTAGTAGAAAATGCAGCTTACTGGAGCAAGGAAAGTAGGAGATGTAACAAATAGTCTCATATTCTGCACTGGTTAGTCACTCACCTTCTCCCCCACACAGACGTCCATTGTGGAGCTCACAGTTCATGTTGTCACATTCACAGAAGGTACCATAGATGTGCTTTTTGGAATCCTCACTTGTGTGGCAAACACACTGTCCACACACACAATCCCCAAGGCCAGAGCAGATAACAGAGGCATTGTCCTTTCGGCAACTCTTTTCCAGTTCCTTGCTGGTTTTGCCTCCAGTTTTGCAATCACAGTTCTTTCCAGTAAAACCAGAATTACATCTGGCATGAAAGAAGAAATATCCAGAATTACAAAAAATGACATACTTTGCTTCTGCTACTATCTAAACATGAATGTGTTTTGGAATTGGTTTCCCTGCATATTTTAGTTTAATTTATTTTGCATCATTTGGGATCCAGTCTATGGGAGTATCTACACAAGCTAGTGTACTTCTAGTGTACTTTCTATGGATTTAGTTTACATAGCTTTTCTGATTTTTAGTGTCAGATTTCACTTCAGTTCAACATACCACACATTCTGTTAACAATTTCACCTTATTCCAGGGGCTAGAGGATATCTGGCACTATTCCCTCAATGTAAAATTTATGACTTTGTCTCTAAGCTGCATCTTATTTGCACATGTCATTTTTAAATAGTTCCCCTGTTTTGTATGTGCTTTTGTATATGTATATGCTTCTCACCAAGAGTTCCTGCAAGTACAAAAAATGAAAGTGGCTTTAAGTACTATTGCCCTAGTCACAATGATCTGAACATCTGGCAGAAGAATGGGTTGGTAAAGCGTCATGCTCTGTTTGGGCTTTTTCTCCAGGATTTTTCTTTTAATGACTCTCATGCCAAAGTCTCAAATTCCATTTGCTTAGCCCTGGAAAGTTTAAACAAGCAGATTGTGCATTCTGTGTGAACAGCTTTTGAATGGGAGATTGAAATAAAGATGAACATATGGAAGGTGTATAAATTAGCTTTTGGATTGGGACTGTGGGCAAAATTTTCCTATAGGATTGATGTATTCTGACAGTCTCTACATGTTATGCAGAGACTAGCTAGTTATTACCTGCAGATTCCACAATCTATTTTCCCTTCTCCACTGCAGTCAGAGGGATCGGGTAATTTCTCATCACAATCGCAGTTGCACCGACTGCGCATATTCACAGTGAGGGTGTCAGTGAAGCCAAGGGGCCGGATGGCAAGAGTTGTCTGATTGTCAAAGCATTTGGTTGCTGTAATTTTCACTTGGAACAAAATCTGTAAAAATACAAAGAATTGTGCCGTCTATTCGGAATTCTTAATATAAGACCAGTTTTGCTGGCTGCCGTGAATTTTTCGTGAAAATACTGAGCAGGTATCTGTTATGACAGGACAGAGAGATTAGAAGCTCATTTATTTCTCATTATTTCTATATATTTTATATTACCAGAGGACAGATTTCTAGAAATTTATTGAAAGAGTACCAAAACAAATAAACAAAAATCCTTCACTGGAGCTTAAACTCAGTAACAACTGCTAATTGGAAGCTGGCTTTATGCTTGCAATTTACTAGTAGTTCAAATGATGCAAACCGGGCTATATGAATAGCTCTAGAAAATAGTATTGTTGTTTCTCTAAGGGACAACCTCGTTTGATTCAAACTAAAGAATGTGAGCTGCATGCAGGATGTGCTCCACTCACTAAGTCCGAGTTGCGAGTCAAGGCTTGAACCATGACCTCATGAATTGACTTGCAAGTCATAGTGCATGCCTGTGGTGACTCTTTATGAGCAAAATTTGAAGTTGTTTCAAGCACAAATCATTCTGAGAACTGAGTTCATGCCCTGGCTGCCCCTGCTTTCTGTTCTCTCCCACCAGCCTCATACAACCCCCCCCCAAAAACCCCCAAAAACTTAAGCCTTCCTCCTCCCATCAACTCCCCCAGCCCCAGTCTCTTGGAACCTACCCTCCCACTACATCTGCTGCCATCTTTCATAATGTCTGCTTCTGAATCACTCATGAGGTCTTCAGCGCAATGTGGAAGCAGTGAAAAAGTAACCCAGACAAAAGAGAGTTGGGACTTGAGTCATTTCAAGTCCCAGCTGTTTTTTTGAATCACTGGCCCCAGGTGATTCGAATTGCAAATTGCATCACTGCAAATTGACTTGGGGTTAGTGATGTCCACAACTTGAGTCAACTCATGTCAAAAACAGCATTTTTGCATGATTAATTTGCATCACCCTGAGTTGAGTGCCCATCCCTGCTTGTATATGTGTGACTAGTACAGCGCAGGAGTGTGACTAGTACAGCGCACAACTTCATTGTGTTTGTATATTTATTCTTTGGTTTCCAAATAAAGTTAGTGCAGATGTTGCACTATGCAGATGTTGGTGTAAAGCCTAAACAGACACAATTAGAAATATCTAGAATTGCTTGGAATAATCTATTAGAGCAAGATCTATTATGAGGCGTTTACATGTTCATTCACACAAACATTTTGGACCACCAATTAATGGTATCCTACCATCAGCCACACCCATTTCCTGCCCACACTCCTACAGACCAGATGGCTTAGATGCATTTGTTGCCTGAAAGTGATATTGAACAGCTAACTTTAGTCTGTGCCAGCATGAGAACAGCTTGGTGAGTTTGGTGACTGAGTGTACAGTGGAGGAGAGTTGGTTGGGAGGGCCAGGGCTGCCAGCCGACACTCTGAAGACCCCCAGGAAGCTGAAGCTGATAGATGGGAGAGTAAGGAAGAAGTGTGTGTTTTGAAACCCCACATCACCCAAGATGCCCCCCTGGACTGGTCACTATAGCCTGGCACGGTGGCAGTGGGTACGAATACCAAGATTTTCTCCTATTTAGCTACTGGTCCAGTAAAGGTAAAAGAAGAGAAGGAAGGAATGTGTGCATGCTAATCACTAGACACTATTTTTTCTTTCCCAATCCTCTTCCCTCACAACACCACATTCCAAAACTCTGCACAGGTTTTCCCAATTGTTTCCAGAGATGTTAAGCAACACAGGAGAGACCATGGTATCCACTGATTTGGTATGCACTAATTTGACTCACCAAGGTCCACCTTCAAATGCCTTGTAACAAGGAAAAAAGCACCAAAATCCAATTTCCTACCTTCGTGCTGTTAAATAATTATAATTTCATTCCATTATTCAGTATATTATGCAGTATAATCCAGTATTATGCAGAATAGTGCCTATACCAATGCATTCTGGGGTGACAATAGAGGAGCAAGAAACCTGGAAGTGGGACTTTAAAGTTGTTTTTCCACTGATTTGGTAGTCCCTGATTTTTTTCCCATTGGGGGTTCCAGAACAGAATCCCCATGGACAACAAGGCATGACCTATATAGGGAACAAGATAGAACTTTGAGGGATTACATAGGTCAAACGCCAAGGAGAAGAATAGGTAGTTTTCTGGAATCTGTCCTCCAGGCTGGTTTAGGACCAGCATGAAAATTAGGCTGTTTCCCAGTCCTAACTTGGAGAGTTTATCCAGAAGGATACCATGGATGCTAGTATTGAAAGTTGCTGATAGGCTCAGCAGAATCAGAAGGAATTCTCAGCAAAGAATTGCAGGAAATAAAGGTTTTCATTGTTAAGCAGGCTTTAAAAATTGACTACACCTTTAAGAAGATTTTGGAAAGGTATCTAAAGAAGAAGTTGCAAGCACCATTCCTCCTGATGAAAGAGATGTTGGCTTTCTCTCTCCTCCTCCCACTTACCTCATCATTGATCTTGACGTTGTCACATTCCCCTCTTGGTTTATCCTTAATATGTATTCTGTTAGGGCAGAAGGAATCGTATGTGATTTTGATGAAGTCTGGTAAGGGACTGTGGTCCAAAATGATCTTAGAAGACAAATTCTGCAAGAAAAGGAGGTTGATGCAATAATGAGAAACTGAAGCCCAAGTAGATCATGCACCTTACCATCTAAAAAAGGGAGAAAAACAAGAAAGTATTTGCTAGAAATTCTCTTCCCAGTGGAGACAGTGCCAGAAAGCAGGTTACTGGAAGCCTGCACTGGGTGCCTCATCACATTTACTGGTGGTGGGCCAGAGTTCCTTCCATCATCCCCATTCAGAATTTGGGAAACCTGTGGTTGCTAGCCAGTACGGGGCGGGGGGGGGGTGTGTGTGTCAAGGGGCAGGCCAGCTTGGTGAATCCTCAGAGGGGCATGGGCCTCAGTCAGTGTCTGACCTGGCTGGCCCCTGATGCTGCCGGTTAAGCAAGTACAATATTAGGCTCCATTCCTAAGAGGGATTTGACATGGATCTGAAGACTTCCCCTTCCTTCACTGATCAAGTACTTCAACACGGCTTGTCAAATCCCCAGCGTGTAAATAGGTATAAACAGGTATAAACAGGTAAATAGGTATAAACAGGTATAAAGCGTGTAAATAGGTATAAACAGTGGCATAATTAGTGGGGATGGCAGCAGCCCATCCTGGGTGCCTCCTGGGGGGTGACACCACTAGTGACCACAAACGCGAAAATATTGCTTGTTAGGAATAATAGCATCATGTCATATATCATTTGATGTGTAATTTACAGCAGAATGCAATGAAACAAACCGGAGTGAAATATCTCAGTTTTATCAAAGGTTATGGCCAAAAAACCAGAAAGCAAAAATACAACTGTCTTATGTAACAAAAAGTAAATTTCCTTAACTCAAAATGGACCAATGAGACTAATTGTTCAAAGAGCCAATGAGATGTTATTATGACACAGCATGGAACCAATAAGGTGTTGGTAAGGTGACACTCTAAGGTGTCACCACTAGTGGTCACACCACTAGTGACCAAAATTGTGGAAATTGTGGTTTTTAGGAATAATACCATCATGTTATATATCATTCAATGTGTAATTTAATGTAGAATGCAATGTGGTTTGTTTCAATACCACATTGAAATATCTGTGCTCTATCAAGTGCTATAGCCAAATAATCAGAAAAAGAAAGCACAACTTATGTAACAAAGTGGATTTCCTTAACTCAAAACTGTTGGAGTTGGTGTAACTCCGTCTGCTGTCCAGAGGGGGCAGGATGATGTCAAACTATGGCCCAGTGACTCTAGCCTTTCTACCGGTTCTCTCTGTGATCCTTGTGGGTGTGGCCCTAACCCTTTATCCTTCCCTTCTCCTCCGAGTACTTCCTCTTGTCCTCTGGCCACCGACTTGTTAAGATGCGCACACCATGGCTCTGATGCCCAGGCCATCTTGAGCAGAAGGCATGCAGGGCGAGGTAGCTCTAGGGCCTTGCTATCTCTTAAGTGTTAGCTGAACCACTGATCCTAATCAGATGCTGTAAATATGTATTCTATGGAACTGTAAGTAAAACAACTTCTTTTCTGTGCAACTTTAACAAGCCATTGGCTTTTTTTTATTCAGGGAGCCGGGTGAGGGAGGTTCCCTGGGGTGATACCCAAAGGGGGGGCTGCTGCTTAAGCTACTCTGCTTCCCCCCCCAAGAGGAAACTATTTTAATAATAATAATAATAATTAATGTTGTTATTGGCATCCTTCAGTCTCGGAAGACTATGGTGTCACGCTCTGAATGGTGGTTCTGGAACAGAGTGTCCTCTCCAGTGCGCAAAGCCTGGGTACAGTAGGTATGGAGGATAGGCTGTTACCCAAGCAGCAAATCCCCCCTCTCCATGTCGCTGAAATGGTCCAATGGAAAGGCAGAGGCCAATACGGTTGGTTCCAGCGGCGTCGCAGGAGTTGCCAGAACGTGACTGTGTTCAGCCATGAACTGCCTCAGGGACTCCAGCTCCGGATTTTGCCTCGAGGTTGACTCCTGAAGCCTTTTCCATAACTGGATGTAGCCACAACAGGTATTTATATACCGCCTTTCTTGGTCTTTATTCAAGACTTTATTCAAGGCGGTTTACATAGGCAAGCTTTATTAAATCCCTATTAAATAGGGATTTTTACAATTTCAAAGAAGGTTCTTTCTTTCAAGAACGACTACATTCAAGGTGTTTCATTCCGATCTGGCTTCACATTCTGGCCTCCATCCTCCCACGCTCAGAGCAGATGGAATTGCTCGGCTTCAGCTTGTCAGCTGCTTCAAGGTCGCACGGTGCCGGTGGCCTTGAACTGGCGACCTTGTGGATGTTATCTTCAGGCAGATGGAGGCTCTACCCTCTAGACCAGACCTCCTGCCCTGAAAATTTTTAATTTTCATCCAACAAAAACTGACCAATGAGTTTGAGTATTCAGAGCTAAAGAGGTGTTCTTATGGCACAGCATAAGATGTTATTATGAGACAGCTAGCTTTTTCATGCCAAAGCTATCAGACCTAATACTCAAACTCCTATTCAGTTATGTGAATGTCATCAAGCCTGCCACTGTTTTTTTTGTTAGTTACTGATGGTTGGGTGGCTTGTACTACTCTGCAGTAAAATAAATAAAGCTAATGGAGGTAACACCATGAGTTACCAGACTGGGTGACACCAACCCTAGTGATGCCACAGGTGGAAAGCTTGGGTGTTGTTGGTCACTGGCTTAAATTATTTTTAAAGTGGATTCTAAATGTTCATGGTGGACTGTAGTCTATCAGTGGTTATTAACCATGATGGCTACATTGAACCTCCAGATGCAGGGGCAGTAAGTCACTGAGTGTTACATGCGTGGGAGCAATAGCAGGGGAGGGCACTGACATTCATCCATTGCTTGTGGGGAAATATTCACTGAATTTATTTTCTGGCCATTTTTATTATTCATTTCATGTCATGTCTATTACTATCTCCCAGCCTCACCGATCTCACAGGGTTGTTGTGAGGACAAAAGAAGGGGAGGATCCATGCACACCACCCTAAGCCCCTTGGAGGAAGGGTGGTATAAAAATGCGAAAAATATTAATTAATGAGCTTTCAAAAATTTATGGACCCTGGGTGTCAAATGACCTAATTATGCCACTGGATATAGATAAGCTATTTTCAACCACTGCACTGCATAGATTACTGTTCTTAATACGTGCCCTGTCCTCCAATACGTCTCTTAAAGTGAGGTATGCTAAGAACGGGCACCTCTCAGACCATATTTCAACTTGTAAGGGGGTAAAACAGGGACGTTTCTTAGCACCTTTCCTATTTAACATCTATATAAACAGTCTGGTGGAGTTTTTGAATGCTCCCGATTTTCATCCTTCATCGTTAGCCAATCGTAAGATACACATACTATTATACGCTGATGACACAGTTATTCTTTCGAGAACCCCAAGTGGAAATCAGAAAGACCTTAGAGAAATTTAGATTTCTTTTGTGATGAAAACCAGTTGGTACTTAATTACCAGAAAACAAAAGTTCTATCCTTTGGTAAGCGACCCAAGAATAGGGTTTGGAGCATTAATGGTCATAGGACAGAACAGGTGTCCAGCTACAAATATGGGGGTAATGTTACAATCAACTGGACTGCCCATCATGAGTCTGTGGCAGAGACAGGACAGAAATCAGCCTGAGCAGTAACTTTTAATCTACCAAAGGTGGCCATTACATCCCAGAGGCAATTAAATTATATCAAGCTAAAACTTTGTCCCAACTTCTGTATGGGACAATTCTAACCCCTCCAAAATTTCACCCCTTTGGAGTGTGTTCAGTTCAAGTTCCTAAGATCCATATGCCAGGTGTCAAGCTATGTCTCTAATGCAAATTTGCATTTGGACTCTTGTCTGCTAAAAGGCCAGGGTTTCTCTTGCTTCCATCAACCTCAGACTTAACTTAAACTTTAGTACCCAGGGTTTAACACCTTTAATACTCCAGGATAAATTCCAATCCTCATGGCTTAAGGCGGCCCACATGAAGCTGAGGCACCTGGGATTCTCTCCAGAGGTCGTTTTGACAGTGGACCCAGATCAGGTGAGAACGGCTATAAGGCAGAGGTTGTTTGACATTGAGTGGCAAGGGGATATTAGCAGAACCCCAAATTTTTTAACCACAGAGGGTGTGAAAATTGTGCTGGCCACCTACTTTGGCACTATTAGAGCACCCAAGGCTCAGGAGGACATTGTTCTTGACCAGGTGGAGAGCACTCCCCTCAGCAGTAGTCGAGGGCTGCTGTAGAAGGATCCCCATTCCTAACAGGGTCTGCCCCTGTGTGGTTTGGGTGAAGTAGAAACAATTGAACCTGTCTTGTTTTGTTGTTCATTTTACCTGGGGATACGTGCAAAGAATATTAGCTCCCTGATTAGGAAATTTTCAGGTCTGCCTGATACAGAAGATCCTAATGGGATCCAGCCCATGGTTTACAACACAGAGTGCAAGTTTCTTGGCAGCCACTTGTGTAACTCACAAGGGCAATATTAGTAATGAGGAAGAATTCTTTGTCTTCCTTTTTTTGTATAGAATGTATACTTTAATTGTTGGAATTTTAGTTCTTTTTAATCCACATTTTTGACATGAAGGAACATAAGCAATGGTGCTTTATATTGCTGTGTTTTGTCTATACTGGTCTTTGATTGTATCAATACATTGAACTAAACCAAACCACTGCACTGTGGCGCAATGGTGTGTTGTAGGAGTGTGGGGGAGAATCATGTATTAGTAGGGCCACTGGGGAGACATGAGCCCCCAGCTGGCAGTGCAGTGTGCCTTGTCAATTGTCAAAAAACCAGTGGTGTGCCTTGACAATTTTAGTATCTTTTCAGTGTATCATGCAGTGAAAAAGGTTGAAAATCACTGGTACAGATAATAGTGAGCTTCCCATAACATGTCAGAGAGCTAAAAAGAGTCTTCAAGGGAAGGAGTACATTGATTATTTTTAAAATGCACATTATTCTTATGTTGGCCAATATCAGGCAGTGATAAAAAATTTTTTTAAACCCTTCATTTGAAGATCTGTAAATGTTAAAGATGCTTAGTTTTCTTGCATGCATCAAAGAGGATGGAGAATTAGAAACTGAGGAGTCACCATAGGTTCTACCTCATGTAAGCAGTAAAGGGTTCACTATTGTGTTAGCTTTACAAATTTATGCTCCATGGACCTACATGTTGCCTTGATCTTTCAGCTTGACATTGGGTTGGGGAAAGAGGTGTTGAGGCAGCAATTCAACAGGTAAAGCTTCCCTTTTTCACTCGCTAGAAATACATTCAATGACTGCTTAATGCATCTCTGCATGGCATCTCTCCCAAATGTCATAATTACTACAGTAAATGTCAATGCAGAGATTCTATAGGAGCAGCAGTTACTGCTGCTATCATTCCTGCAGCAAGCTTGTCTTCCCTCTCCCTTTAGATAGGTGGCAGTGCAAGAGCTTTCTTGCACCTCAGCCTGGAGGAAAGATCACCAGTTTCTTGTTCGTCCTTACTTTGTGTCTTTTCTCTTACTGCCTTCATTTACCTATAAATGCAGAAGAAGAAGATGGGAAATACCATCTGCGTTGCCTCAACATTTGGAGGAATAGATTCCCTTCCCCCACAAGCACTAAAAAGGGTGCTTTTGGATTTGAAAATGTTTGTGAATCATGCTCTTCCCCCATTCCTGACAAAGCTCCTGTGTCTTTCAACAACTATATGACAGGCATAAATTCAAAGAAAATATACTGTATATACTTTAATCTCCTGAGGATGGAAGCAACACTTACATTGTAAGCATCCTGGATAAGCTGGATTATATTACTGGAATCATTCCGCAGTTCTCCCACAGCAGACTTGGGAATCATCTCACTGAGCTTCTAACAATGGAAAGCAAATGATTGAAAGCAAATGACTGTCTCACTTTATTAGATATCATGTGTATCTATTGATTATAATCTCTGCTAACTGGCAAAGAGGCATCTTTTAAAGTAGTGACCTCTTATATTTAGCATGGACTAAGTAACTGTCATCTTCACCCCAGCATCGAAAAGCACAGCCAGTGACTCTTCTGCATCTTTTTCTAGATTGTGAGTCGGGGAAGGAGGGGGAGGGAACCTTGTATTGATTTCTTTTGCTATGTAAAAAACTTTTTGTTGCTGCCCAATCCTATTCAGAGTCTATGGCAGCAGTTCTCATGATCTGCTGCTGTAGGTCCTGTTCTGGTGGTGCGAAAGCTGCACTGCTGTGGTCTTTGGATGCTGGAGCAGGTAAGGTGGCCGCGGTGCAGGGCAGGGCAGGGTGATGAACAGGGCAGGGAGTGGGAAGTTCTTGGCAGCAGTAATGCGTTCCAAGATCCTATCACCTTTCTCAAGCCCACATTCTCAGAGGTTTCTTAGTCTTGCACCTGATCAATAACTGGTGTAAGTCTGAGGAAACCCATTGGTGGCCTGGCAGCCCATGAGGAGGTAAGTGGAAAAGAAAAGGGGGCTGGCAGGGAATAGGATTGGGCTGTCAAGCTTCTAATAATCTTTCATCTTTCCCACTGCAGACATTTCACACCTAATCTTCTATACTTTGGAAAATTTACTTACTCGATAGGTGTCAACAACTTTACTAGTAACAGCAAAAATGGGCTGGATATTATTTTCTTCAAGTTTTTGTACCAGCTGGCCAACAGATGGGTAGTCCTGCATAACAAAAGAAATAGCAGTGAAGGTTTTCTCTCTCAAGTCAATAAAAACAAAAAATGTTGCAACACCTTAAAGATGAACCAAGTTATTCTGCATAAACCTTTGTGGACTGTGGCCTACAAACGCTTCTGCAGAAATCAATTAAAGTGCTGACCTTAAAGTGCTACAACAGTCTTTGTTATTTTTGGTGCAACAGACTAGCATGCTTATCTACTGTGGAAATAGACTTCAAGTCATTGATAATACAGTAATCCATTTTTCAAGATCTCATCTTAGATGGCACAAACAGCAGGTTAAAAGATACCTGGGCGACACTAGCATAGCTAGAGGGGGGGCGGCACACTAAGTTTTGCAGGGAGCCTCACCGCAGCATGCAAGCGGCTCCTCCCCTCCCCTTGGGAGCCATGGAGGGGGGGGGACGAAGGTGAATGGCTCCCAAGGGGAGGGGGAGGAGCTGCTTGCACGCTGCAGGGAGGCTCCCTGCAAAACTTAGTGCACTGCCCTCCCTCTAGCTACGCCAGTACTGGGCGATCAAGCCAGTGACTGTACCATCACCACAAGGTAAGATACAGTTTGTTAACAGGGACTCTACTTTTTTCTCTCTGAAAAATTATGGAGTCTCACCCATTAGCTTCCACTTCTAAAGGAGCGGTGATATGCATCTCATATCCCTATACATATTTTTTGTAGTTGAAAAGGTATTAAGATTTTTCCCTACATACAGGTGTGCCCCCGTATCCATGGGGGTTCAGTTCCAGAACGCCTCACAGTTAAGTGAAATCGTGGATATAGGTAACGTCTCCCCCCCCAACCTCTGGAGCTGAGGGGAGCTCCATTCCCTTTGCTTTGGAGGGTTCTCCGAGCCTGGCTGATGCTGCGGACATCTGAGACATAGAGGTAAAAAAAATTACTTCCGTTTTCCCCATGAAACAGGAAGTGATGTTTTTAATGCATTAGAAGGAGCAATCTAAAATGGTATTCGCAAAGCAACACCACCCAGGGATGAGAAAACCCAGTGTGGCTTGACTTGAATTGAGTTGCCAAGTCACTGCCCCCCCATGACTCAACGTGAAAAAAGAGTTCTAATGGGGGCACTCTCTGAGTTTCCGAGTCACCCTTTAGTGACTCTAATGGACACGACTTGAGTTGCCCCCCACACTTTAAAATGCCCACTGCAGAAAATACAGGGCTTCTGCCGGGCTCTGTGTGTGTGTCGGAGTTCTCTTTATTCACTCCCCTGCTGACCCCACCCATCTGTAAACAGAGAGGGAGTGCGAGAGAGCTGGGAGAGAAGCAGCGAGAGGGAGGAGGAGGATCATGAGCAGCAGGGAGGCTTACCAGAATGACTCGATCCTTTGCAGTCCTACTCAGAAGTAGTCTCACTTTAGCGGGTCATTCAGTGAGGCTCCATCCCCCTCCCACCAGCCATGATGGCTCCTCCTCCAGTCCATCCTTTGTCCAATGATCATCCTTCCTTCCCATCAGAGACGGGGGGGGGGGAAGAGAGCCCAGTCCCCCCTCTCCCCTCCTGCTCACATTAACCCTTTCTGGCCTCCTGGCTGGAACTCCCTGCTGCTCACCAGTCAGAATCATGAAAACAGTAAGCAAGCACCCCCAGACACAGGCAGACCCAAGTCAGCACACGTGGGGACAAGTGCCGAGTCAAGAGGGCCCTGACTTGAGTCTTTTTCAGAGTCTTCCACATGTGCGACTCATGAGTCGCAGAGTCACCCAAAATCATGCATTTTCACAACTTGAGTCCAAGTCACCTGACTCAAGTTCCCAACACTGTCAGCACCATAACACGAAGTTGGGTTTATAAAATGACAAAGCGCAAAATCCTGCTCAATTAACGACACAGTACTGCCATGTATCTATTAAAGTGGTTGCAGAGGGTCTGTTGAGTGCTTCTGACATCACTTCTAATTCTCTAACTCCCTCAAAGCTCTGTTGCTTTCATTAACTGTAGAGTCTTCTGAGCATGCTTAGAAGCTGCCAAGGAAAATGCATGGAAAGTGTAGTTGAGCCACAGTGCATGTGAGTAGGTGACCATACCTTGGCCCATTGGAAAGGGCAGGCTGAGAGGAATGCAACGTCACCAGAATGGTCCTGATCCAATGAACACAAGCCCCAAAAACACTCAAGAAGGAAGTCCCTACCTCCAAGCTGATAAAAGTATTAAACCCTACAGAAACGGAAACTGAGCTACATGTTCACGTTTACTCACTAGTAAGCAAATGTTTAATGGTTCCTTGCTATGTTGGTGTGGTTTATTTTCCTGCACTTTAAAACCAGTTTGTTTCTATAGCAATTCAATGCTGTGTTCAATTCTGTTGGTTCAAGTTGCTATCTTCTCAGTGTTTTAATTTGGCAGTGTCTTAAGGCCTGATCCTGAATAGTGCATCCTGGTTCACCGCCGGCACACATTGTAGCAAATGTGCCATAAGGCATGTTTGTGAGCCTTTACCACGGGCCCAGCGACCACAGCAGTTTGCCTGGATTGGTGGACATTGGAGAGGTGAGTGGTGACATGGGGGAGAGGCAGGGGGGAGGCTTGGCAGGGGAGAGAGCAAGGCGGGAGGGGGTGGGACCAGCAAAGCTCAGCTCCACCAGATTCTGAGCCCCAGGTCAGGCCACATGGCCTGATATGGGACTCTCCAATTCTACACCAGCTAAGAGCTGCCACAGAATCAAGTAGCCCATTGTGGTTAATATGGTTAATCAATAATCTCCTTCTCACAAGGTGTCGCCGGTGGCTGCCAGGCTCACTCATGATACCACAGCAGTCTTGGGTGCCAGGCAGCTCAGGATTGGGCTGTTAGTCATTAAGACTGTGCAGTTCATTGGCAGCTACTTGATGAGATTTACAGTGCTACTAATGCTTTGCACTTACATATTCATTGCTTTTTTTATACATATTTTCCTCCAAGTGACAACTTCCATCGTAAGGAGTTAAGATGGCTCCGAGTTTACCATCCCCAGCAAAATGAAAACCGTCATCTGTAGTGTACACTAGTAAGCGAGTTGCGTTATTCCATCCAATCTTACTCTGGATTAGAAAAAAAAAAACAGATTTTAAAACTGTAAGTAGTTTACTTAAAATCAGAGGAGCAAGGGATCGATCTGGATCCATCTTACCTGGTTACACTTCATTGCTTTAAAGCTGTTTCCTCAGCCTGGCTGAGACACCAGCAGTGAGCTGGGCAGGAAGAAAATGGTTTAATAAAGTAGCAGAGCACAGTGATATACCCGTATATAGTCACTGATAAGTTGAGGGCAAGTTTTAAGCCAAAAATCATAGACTTTGCTATGATCCATGGATAAATCAAAGGTTAAAGGGGTGCATGAAATGCTTTGAATGACTTACCAGTAATTGTTCTGAGGCACCAAAGAAAGCCAAAGGAAAAGGAAGGAGCCATGTTACCTTCTTCTCCAAACAGGAAGGGAAATAAATGAGCTTATGGGAGTTGTAGCCTTTGTGAGAAATGCAGTACAGGACTACTAGAGCAGCAGCCCTCCTTTTTTTTCTTTCTTTCTGTTGCTGCCTCAGAACAATTACTGGTAAGTAAAATAAAAGTTAACCGCTTCCTATTTATTTCAATTGAGCCTTTTCAAACATTCAGGCTGCCTGCTTAGAGCTATAAGCTTATAGGCTTATAGCGACCCTGTAAAAGAATAACATTTTCTGTCTAGTAAACCTGAAGTATTCAGTCTGTGCGTCCCAGCTCCCTAGGGAGGCATGGCTAGCTGCCAGGGGCGTTGTGAGGCATCTCCAGGAGAGAGGTGGCCATAGCTGCAGGACCTAGTACTAGGAGTAAAGTAGAGTAGAATAGCTGCTCTGCTGCACCTGCCACCTCCGTACTTGCTGCTTTTCTGCTGCTGTGAACAAGTTGGGTGGGGCCGTGTGAGGTGGGAGAGAAGGCTGGCTGGACAGCAGCACAGCAGCTGCATCTCATCAGCACAGGGTGCGCTCCTGGCAGGCTTCAAACTGGGAGGGAAGCAGTGCTTTTCTCAGCTTGGGAAGGAGGGAGCCCAGCCTGATCGGGGTGGGGGTGGGGGGTCCAAATGCCCCAGCCTGCATTACTCCATCTTGCCTGGGGGGAACAGGGGTGGCATCTGCATGTTGGGGTGTATGTGTATGAGCATACCCCCATCTACTTTGGGGGTGAGTTGTAATCTTACTCTGTGTGGCTACAATCCTATCCACACTTTCCTGGGAGTAAGCCCCACTGACTCAAATGGGACTTACTTCTGAGTAGACCTACATAGGCTTGGGGTCTGTCAGCTTAACCAAGGATCTTCACCTTTCTCTTTTTCCTCCCCCTTCAAAAAAGAAAAAAAGCCACTCTTGATGGCTTTGTCTCCAAAAATTGATTAAAAAATAAAAATACCCATTCCTTTTCAGCCATCCCCCTTTTTCCTCCTGCCTCCTGGGGGGGATGGGGGATGGGACTTCCCATGTTATTATTATTATTAACAGTATTTATATACCACTTTTCAACAAAAAGTTCCCAAAGTGGTTTACAGAGAAAAATCAAATAACTAATGTGTCCCTGTCGCAAAAGGGCTCACAATCTAAAAAGATGCAACACCAGCAGGCAGCCACTAGAAAAGACACTGCTGGGGTGAGGTGGGCCAGTTACTCTCCCCCTGCTGAATAAAAGAGGAGCACCCACTTGAAAAAGTGCCTCTTATCAGTTAGCAGGGGTTAACTGTTGTTGGCTGCTAAATGTTGGCTGCTATTGTAAGACAAAAGGCACAATCCTAGCTAGGTCTACTCAGAAGTAAGTCTTATTGTGTTCAGTAGGACTTACTCCCAGGAAAGTGAGGTTAGGATTGCAGCCAAACAGTCTCTGGGTCTCAGTTTGCAATTAGCAGATACACACAAAACCAAGTCTTCCCCTCCCCCAGCAAATTCATCACTTCTTCCCCCCTTCCTTTCCAAAACCCTCCAGGTGGGCTGCTAACAAACTCAGGGCACAATCCTAACCAGGTCTACTCAGAAGTAAGTCCTATTTTGTTCAGTGGGGCTTACTCTCAGGAAAGTGTGGTTAGGATTGCAGCCTCAGAGTGTTGGCAGCTGTTTTTTTGTTTCTGGTGTATAATTATAACACCTTCACCCCCATTTTGGGGGTAACTGAGGTGAGGTGTTGTAATGGGGAGCCGTGGCCAATGGCCACAAGGATCAGGGGAGCCGCGGGCCAGAAAAGTTCGAGAACCACTGCAGTAAGCCTTTAAATCACGTTAATGGGTATGGTGTATGTGTGTGCACCCCTCCCCCGATCAATGGATAATTGAAACAGCAGATAGCAGATCCGCAGATACAGGGGCCTGCCTATATAGATAGACACACACACAGAACAGATACTGAAAACATTAAGACAATTTGGGGAAACCATCTTCAATTCCTGATAATAATATTGCATATAGTCCACCTCAGTGATTCCCAAACTTTTAAGCATTGGGTCCACCTAAAAAAAAGTTTCACTTTACCAGCTGCTGAAGGCTCTGTGGCAATAATGGTGATTGGGCAGCAGTGCTTCCCCACATACCAGGTTGTTTAACCCTTGATGCACGTGGCCTAATCTACCCTGTGAGTTTCGTGTACCACCCAAAATTGGGTCAGGATCTACTAGTGGGCCATGGACCCCCAGTTTGGGAATCACTGGTCTATATAATTAAACCTAAATTCAACTCAGGAGAGGGCCATCTAAGTTGCAGAGCCCTGTCAATGGAATGCTTTGCCTAGGTAGGTTCACATGGTGCAACCTGATGTCATTTTTCATCAGAAAAGACCTCTTTTAATTTTCCTGTTTTTAAATGTTCAGTTCTTTTGATGGAATAGTTTTATACTGCTTTTATTCTGGTGTCATATGCATTCTGTAGTGCTTCACTATTGCTAGCTTGCAGGGTTTTATTGTCAATTATTTTTAAGCAGACCTAGGCACATCTTACACTGAAGGCTGAGGTAAACAAACAGGTAAGGGTGCAGTTAACCTTACCCTTAAGAACAGCCCCACTGGATCAGGCCATAGGCCCATCTAGTCCAGCTTCCTGTATCTCACAGTGGCCCACCAAATGCTCCAGGGAGCACACCAGATAACAAGAGACCTCATCCTGGTGCCCTCCCTTGCATCTGGCATTCTGACATAACCCATTTCTAAAATCAGGAGGTTGCGCATACACATCATGGCTTGTACCCCATAATGGATTTTTCTTTCAGAAACTTGTCCAATCCCCTTTTAAAGGCATCCAGGCCAGACGCCAGCACCACATCCTGTGGCAAGGAGTTCCACAGACCGACCACACGCTGAGTAAAGAAATATTTTCTTTTGTCTGTCCTAACCCGCCCAACACTCAATTTTAGTGGATGTCCCCTGGTTCTGGTATTATGTGAGAGTGTAAAGAGCATCTCCCTATCCACTCTGTCCATCCCCTACATAATTTTGTATGTCTCAATCATGTCCCCCCTCAGGCGTCTCTTTTCTAGGCTGAAGAGGCCCAAACGCCGTAGCCTTTCCTCATAAGGAAGGTGCCCCAGTCCCGTAATCATCTAAGCCGCTCTCTTTTGCACCTTTTCCATTTCCACTGTCTTTTTTGAGATGTGGCGACCAGAACTGGACACAATACTCCAGGTGTGGCCTTACCATAGATTTGTACAACGACATTATAATATTAGCTGTTATGTTCTCAATACCCTTCCTAATGATCCCAAGCTTAGAATTGGCCTTCTTCACTGCCGCCGCACATTGGGTCGACACTTTCATCGACCTGTCCACCACCACCCCAAGATCTCTCTCCTGATCTGTCACAGACAGCTCAGAACCCATCAGCCTATATCTAAAGTTTTGATTTTTTGCCCCAATGTGCATGACTTTACACTTACTGACATTGAAGCGCACCTGCCATTTTGCTGCCCATTCTGCCAGTCTGGAGAGATCCTTCTGGAGCTCCTCACAATCACTTCTGGTCTTCACCGCTCGGAAACGTTTGGTGTCGTCTGCAAACTTAGCCACTTCACTGCTCAACCCTGTCTCCAGGTCATTTATGAAGAGGTTGAAAAGCACCGGTCCCAGGACAGATCCTTGGGGCACACCACTTTTCACCTCTCTCCATTGTGAAAATTGCCCATTGACACCCACTCTCTGCTTCCTGGCCTCCAACCAGTTCTCAATCCACGAGAGGACCTGTCCTCTAATTCCCTGACTGTGGAGTTTTTCAGTAGCCTTTGGTGAGGGACCGTGTCAAACGCCTTCTGAAAGTCCAGATATATAATGTCCACGGGTTCTCCCGCATCCACATGCCTTATCTCTTCCCCCTCCCCCACAGCACCCTTTCATTGTGACTTTTATCATTGGTTGCCACAAATCTTACCCCACAGACAGCAGCTTGCATCATGGCATCAAGTCCTCCCTCTGGTGCATCAAGGTTTCCTGAAATATCTTGCTTTCCTACTTCTTCTCTAAACTGTGCTGCATTATCTGTGAGGCTGAGCACATGCCTGTAAGCAAACGGTGGTTGACAGTTGGTCTCCTTGACTGGGCAGGGATTCTGAAGCTTCTCTGGGTGTGTGTTAACAAAGGGCAACACAGTCTTATCCACAAAGGCACCAAATCCTAGAAGAACACAAGAGAAGTAGTATTGACAAGAAGTAGACAAAAACTCTTTAATGTGACTAAACAAATAAGAAGACCCACAAGGTGTATCAATACAATATACCCAGAAGCAGTTTAAAATAAAGATTTATTTTAAAAAAAGAGAAAAGAGTATTTATGAAAAGATGGACTTATAAATGGGGTATGATTTGAGAATTGGATATAGCAGAGTAAGCATGGATGACTGGAGCTGAAGAATTATCCTGCCTCAAAATTTCTCCTTCCTCAAAAATAATCATATTCCTCCAGAAAGCATTTGACTAGATCCTTCCTTTGCATGGGACCTGTGTAATTTTCAAAAGCCATATCATCAGGTGCACTGGCAGGACTGGTAAAACCAGGGAGGTTCTTACTTGGGGGTGGTAGAAGGAAGCTCAAGTCTATGAAAAAGTGGTTGTAGCTCCTTCAGATGTGAAAGGCAACAGGGAGAGGCCTCACTGAGGTCCTCTGGTCCAAGGATGTGCCTGGGCTGGGTTCAGTGTGTTTCATCTCCTTCCTTCTCTTGCTTCCTTCTCTACCCAAGTGTCTCATGCTGCTCTGCAGGTAGCTCGCAGGTGTACAGAGCTGCTGGGTCCTCTGTTGCTGGAGCACTGTGCCTCATGTTATTGCTTTGGCTCCAGTCCACCACTAAGCCATGGACTTTGAAATTTGAGCTACCTTGCCAACACCTGATCCCCAATTTATAAGATCCCAGGGCATCAAGGATAACAAGTTAACTTGAATTAATATGTGATAGATATAAGAAATATGTGAGCACTTTGAATTCTGAATTTCAGACTCTAAGTTTTTAGTACCAGGAGGCAGTTAATCAGGGACACGCTCACCTATTCGAGCTTTGTTGGTAATCTTATTGAGAGCCTGCAGCAGATCTGCTCCAAGCTTCTTCACGTTTTGCAAGTCGTCTTTCATGGAGTATGAGAGGTCCATCAAGTAGTAGAGATCAATTGGATAATCTTCACCACGGCGGAAAGTCACATTAAAAGTAGCAGGTTGATCTGTCCGTGAAAAGAAAATAAGCATTTGCCCTCATCCTTCTGTTTCCCACAAAGATAAAAAGCCTCCTTTATGGACATCATATAATATTTCCTACACCTCAATCATTATTTGAAACCCTTCAAGTATCATTGAGCTACCCCCAAAATTGACAACAAGACAGCACAGTTGTTTTAAAAGTGGCAGGATGTGTTCTTTACACCTGTTTCCAGTTAGTAATCTAGCTGCCATTTGTATACTAAAGTTCAGAAGTTTCTGAACCATCTTCAAGGGCTGCCTCACAGAGAGTGAAATGCTTTTATGCACTTTAATGCTTAGCTCTTTAAGTGTACGTTAAGGCTGTTATGTTAATACTTTTTTCAGAAATGTGAAGATGCATATATAAAGCTATTATTGTATACACATTAACTTTTGTGGTTTTGCATGATCTCTCTGTTTGAACATATTTATTAGCATTTTTAGTAGTACCTGTCAAAAGCTGGAGATATTGAGAATTGACATTTGTGTGATTATGTGTATCATTAGTGGATATGTTCATATCTGGATAAGTCCACTTAACCAGATCTGTCGATATGCATTATTATTATTTTCTGCTTAAAAAAAAAAAGAACTACACACTCCCACACAGCAACATCCTTACATTTCAAGAACATTGTTTTATTATAGTTTTTTCTGAACTACATCCACTTCCTCATGAGAGGCACATGAACAATTTTTACAGTTTCTCTTAGGGACAAAGTTGACTATACCATTGATTTATGTGGAATCAGAGGAAGCCATTGCAGATTCTCCTCTGCAGCAAAGCTCCTCTTGTCCTTCTGTTTATGGCATTATCAAGCTACAAGGGGGGGGGGATCTGTACTATTTTGGCAATCAAAAGGAAACTGCCAGCATTACTTGACAAACTTTATGGTCTGTCTGCAGCCCAAGCTTTCTATAAATGAAGTCACACATGCAGTTTATGTGTGCATTATCTCTTATCTATTAATTAATAAATATGGGTACCTGGTCTTAACCGCAGAGTCACCTTAGAGGGATGCATTTGTTTGTTCTCACTTGGTTGACCAGAAGTGTCAGAGTTGGCATAACTTATTGGGAAAATAATGCCATTCTCGCATCCCCTCTTCTTCAGCTGCTGCACTGTGTCACAGCGAATGGAATCTGGTTCTCCTACTTTTGTGAAATCCTATATTTTGCAAAAATCAACACAGTACAATGAGCAGTGTGTTTTGGACAAATGGGGAAAGATCACAGCACAGTGGTAGGCCACACACTTTGCATGCAGAAAGTCCCAGGTCCAACACAACATTACCAAGAAAAAGGACCTCTGGCAGCAGGACTGGGAAAGAACTTTACCCGAGATGTTGCAGAGCCAAGGCTAAGATTAAAATAGATATTATGTGGCTGGATGGACCAATATTCTGACTCAATATAAGGCAGTTTCATAAGACACTACAGTGAACCTACATCATCCACAGATGCTGAACCTGTGTCTCAGAGGGTCTCCAGGACTCTTCTGGTTGCATCTGGAAGCCACTTCCAGTTACATCCAGGAGGTGGTCTGAGGCACAGGGAGGCCTGGGGCCCACTCCATGGGACTCTCCACACCTCAAAAGGCCTGCGGGATGCAACCGGAGGCAACTTCTGGTTCACGTCAGTGACTTCTGGTTGCATTTGGGAGGTGTTCTGAGGTGTGGGGAGTCCTCCATGGGCCTCTCCGTGCCTCAGAAGACCTCCCAGATGTGACTGAAAGTCACAGACGCAAACTGGAAGCAACTTCTAGTTGATCCTAGAGACCTTCTGAGGAGATGGGGAGGCCTGCAAAGTGGGTTATGGGCCCAGCACGGCCTCTTGGAGGGCCTGGTGAGGACCCATCATGAGTAATTGTGGATGCCACAATCCTGCCTCCCACAGACCCCATGGATTTCAATATCTGGTGGGTCTTGGAACAAATCCTCCCATGGATACCAAGGGCCCATTGTACACTACTCCTCCAAAGCACTGCACTGGGATAATTCAAGAAAGGGGATATACTACTTCTTCCATTCAGGTACAGAAAAAAAAAGAGATTTACAGGCTCTGTGGCTAAAATCTGACATAACTGAGAAAATACAATGTTACTTTTCAGTTCTAAAAGATCCCTATGTTTTGTTTTATGTTCTTTGCAAATATAGAAATTTTTATTTAGAAATTATTTTTGGACTTGAACAAAAAGTTGACTTGATCCAGTCAACGATGGTACATGGAATGTTTGGCTTGGATTTATATTCAATCCTAATTGATTTGATAACTTTTATTAAGTCCAGATGGCACCATCCATGCTTGGTTAGGCACCTGAAGCACTCCTGTGTTCACCCCAGAAAACAACTATGTTGATTGCACAGCTCACCATCACTCCCTTTATCTATGATTCAGATATACTGAATGGGCACCACCAAACAGAGCTGCCTACATATGCCAAAAGTCTGAGGCTCAATTTCCTATATGAAAGAGTAAATATGAAAATGTAAATCTTCAGTTTAATAAAGAAAGGTATTATGCACAATACACATTAGGAGAAACATTGTCTCTGGTAACAGGAGTGTATTTTCAATTTTGCCAGAGACTGTGTTCCTCCCAACTCATGTATTATGAATAATATGTTTCTATGTTAAACTGAAGATTGAGAGAGAAAGAGAAGAGGATAAAAAACTTACTCGTGTCTTGCACCAGGCACAACCAGGGCCAGACTGGATGCACTTCTGACATGTTTGTGGATTGTATTTGGGACATTCAAGAGAAAGTGCTTAAGAAGAAATTATAGTTAGGAAAGATCAGTAAAATTAACATCAAACTGTGGAAACACACTCCATTTCAAATTAATCTGAAATTAGAAAGGTATGCATGCATACATAAATGGATGAAAACTGGTCAAATAATGAATGGGCAAGAAAGCTTTACTAATCTTAGATTATGCCATGATAGGGTGAAGGGCCTATTTCATCTGGCAATTAGATTTCAGACTTATGATGGCTGATAGACAGCATCTCTGGTCTCCGTATAGAGGCAGCCTGGATAAATTTCACACAAGGAACAGTCTAATGCAGGGGTGTCAAACATAAGGCTCGGGGGCCGGATGCAGCACCCAGAAGTTTGTTATCCGACCATTAGGCTCTCAGCTACTGAGGTGTTACAGCTGAAATGGCAACCAGCTTGAAAATGGGCTTTCCCAAATCTTGAAATATGTTCAAGGTTTGCGTGCTTTCTCTTCTGTAATTTGCAGTTAATGAGTTTCTATATGAGGTCAGGCTTCTGGCCATTACCTGCTTAATGATATCACTTTCTGCTTAATGACATCACTTCTGGCCCTCAGCAGGAGCCCTGAATGCTAACTTCAGCCCTCTGTATGAAATGAGTTTGACACCCCTGGTCTAATGAATCTGTTGAACAGCATTTCACTTGCTAATTTAGCAGTAAAGAATTTTGCCATTTCTACATAAATTGTAGAAAGAATTATATGTGCTACATTTGGTCTCCTTGAACCCAGCCTAATCTGAAAGATTGAGTACATCTTAAATACATGCGTATGTGTGCGAAGTTCAAAAGATAGAAGCAACATCTGACTTCCTGGCACAATGCTGTGTTGGTGTGGCTGCACTATTTTCACATAGTAATGGCAAGTAGCAGCTTACTTGTTGTCAGGAACAGCAGTCCAGCTCCAGAAAGCAAAAAGAAACTATGATGCAACATCTCCTGTTAAAGTTAAACAATACATCATGAAATTATTTCACTCAGTAACTGCAAGAACTGTAGAGACTAGTGCAGGGCTTTTCAAACTGAGGCATCACGACACCCCAGTCAGAGGGCCCTGGCCCCTGCCCCCTTAAGGGGCGGGGGGAAGGCAGTGACGTGATCCCCAGGATCACATTGCTACGAGGGCTGCAGGGACTGGCATTTACTCACCAGTCCCTGCAGCAGCCTGTTGGGGATACGGAGAGCCCTGCGCGAGCATCTGCAGGGCTCCCCGCAGCTTAAAAAGTGAAAGCGTAGTGATCGCACCCCACCTCTGCAAAACTGGAAGTGGAGTGCGATTGCTGAGCTTTCACTTTTTAAATTGCAGGGAGCCCTGCACCTCCAACAGGCTGCTGCAGGGACTGGTGAGTAAATGCCAGTCCCTGAAGCCCCCTTAGTGACCCAATCCTGGGGATCAGGTCGCTGCCTTCCCCCTGCTGCCTTCCGTTCTCCCCCACAAGGACTTACTGCAGTCCTCCCTAGGAGTTTGAGAACCACAGGACTAGTGTCTTAGGAAGCACGCATATTATTTGCTTAAGTGCCAGTGAGATGTCTTGAATTCAGGGAGCCCTCCCAGTGGAGAGGTTGGTTGAGAGGGGCAAGAAGGGCAATACAATACTTACCTGTGTTTCCTGCATCAGAACTACTATGGATCAGAACTACTCCAGCTCTGTTGCTGATGTAACATTTCAGACTCACTGTGGGAATGTCCAGCTTGGGAAGGGGGCTCATGATACGGCAGCTGCTAGGTCTGCCTCATTCCTTCCATATGCCACCCCAATCTCTGCTCTTCTCCTACCTATAAGTCAACTTATAGAGTTTTTTCATTTATTTAGGAAGTATCAGTAGAAGTGCTACTTTACTTGTAATCTCAAAATCTCCACCTCAAAGTTCTTTTTAAGGTAAGAACTTACCCTTCACTTTTGCTATAGAACATGTGTAAAAGGTCTATGAATAAAAGGTTAGCTGTCCTACCACACAGAACCTCCAACTATAAGAGTGATCCAATTTTTTTGGTATATGGTGCCACTAATACAGCATAATGTTGCTATTTTCCTGTATTGCAACATTATTTGAAATTTGTAGGGCTGCTCTGGAAACTCCTCTCCATTTCATATCAGAAATAACATATTGCAGATCTTTCTCCCACATTATCTTATAACAGGGGTGTCAAACTTGTTTCATATCTAGGGCCAAATAGCATTCATGATGCCTGCTGAGGGCCGGAAGTGATGTCATTAGGCAGAAATTGATTTCATTAAACAGGTCATAACCAAAAATAAGCACTTTTTCTCATTTAGGAACTCATTAGCTGCAAATGACAGAAAAGAAAATACGCAAATCATGATCATATTTCAAGATATGGGAGAGCCCAATTTTCATGTGAGCTGGTTTACTGGTTTACAGTAACACCACAGCAGTGCTCAGCAGATGAGAGCCTGAGGGTCAGGTAAAAAGCTTCCACAGGCCACATCCGGCCCCTGGGCCTTATGTTTGACACTCCTGTCTTATAATCTATTATATGTCAAGTAATCAAAATCTTGTAAAACTGACAGCTCAGTCCTATGCAAATCTACTCAACAAAACCCCTACTGAATTCAATGAAACATGCTCCCAGATAAACATGGATAGGATTTCATAGACAATATTCCTTCACAATTTCATTCCTTCTTTAGCACATTCTCAACTCAAATAACACCAGCAGGATGTGGTGATGGCAGCTGCATATATGCCTTTAAAGGGGAATTGGACAGATTTCTGGAGGAAAAGTCCAACACAGGTTACAAGCCATGATGTGTGTATGCAATCTCCTGGTTTTAGAAGTAGGCTACCTCAGAATGCCAGATGCAAGGAAGTGGCAAGAGGATGCAGCTGCATCTCTCTGCTGTGAGTTGAAATACTGTTAATAAAATGCTGTGAATTGTTAAATACTGTTATTATTATTATTATTATTATTAATAATAATAATAATAATAATAATAATAATAATAATAATAATAATAATAATAATAATAATAATAATAAATGCACACTCTCAGTTATGTGTTATGGGTTGCATGTTGTACGCAGAGCTTCTGGCTTAACACACCAAACACCTTAAAGGTGGATTTGATTCCTGGTTCTCCTGCAGTGGTTCCCAACTTTTTTCATTTGCATATCCCTTGGCAGCCCATTCCATAAATTGTACCCTTCATATTAGCAAAATGTTTGTAGTAATACAAGCCCTCATCTCCTCTCAGACTTCTTGTAATCATCACATACTTTCTCTTTTTATCTGTTTGAAGAACAGAACACTCTGCCTTTGCACTATTTTGCACCAGAAGTGTGCTGAGAAATTCACTTTCCATATTATGTTTCAGCTTTTTTACTGTGCTGATTTTCAATCACTAGTTCATAGATGAATTGATGACCAGAAACTAGCTATTGGTGGGGCTTTCACAGCTAACTAGCTACCTCCCTTCCTGACTTGTTGGTCCTTGCAAGGCATTCTGGAGCAGGGCCTCTGAGAGAAATTTTATCAGGTTGTACAAAGTTTCTTTTGGGCTCGTTCCCAAAGGGGGAGGGGGCAATGGGAGCAGGCAGAATGGGAGACAAAATAAGGCAAAGCGAGGGTGCTGACAGCTAGAATAGTCTTTGAAACCCAGGTCTACTGGGCTTCTTGATGTGGAGCCCAGGTCTACCCAACCATGTGGCATTGGCAGCTAGATAAAGTAATATGGAAAACCAAACACAGTCTCTCTAAAATCTTGGAAGTATAGCAAATCATTGCAGAAAATTAGCAAAGTTGTAGTTAGAGTCACACTAGAATGGACAGTGTCCTGTGTGCACCAAAATAAACTTCTGCAGCAGCTATAGCCCTGCAGCTGGGTCCCTGAGCTCCTATACAGTCCTTCATGGTTACTGGATCCACAAGCCAAAGTGCTACTGTAGCAGGCCAGTTTCCTTCCAGATGTGATACAGTGTTATGGTCATGGAGGGAGGGTCATGGATGCATTCCTGGGCCCAGTGTGCATGGCTCGCAGCAGCAGCTGTCACTACATGCCCGCAATTGTGCCCCCAACATCATGCACAGGCAGCAAGTTCAGGTGAGATAGGAAAATGTCAAGTCCCAGGAACTTTCTAGGCCCCCCTTCTTTGACTCCTGGGCCCCCTTTCTGACCCTGGGCCCAGGTACAAATTACCACCTTTACCCCCCTCTCCTAGGCCCTGTTCTGGAGCATGACCTGCCTTTTTCTGCCATTATTCCATTCTTTTTCAAGTACACCTAAAGGTCCTGTTGTCCCTGGGAGTACATGAAAGTTTAAACCCCAACTTATACGAGGGTCATAGAAAAATCAATGATTGTTGACTCAAAACCTGCCCTCAGCTTATCTGTGGGATTGACTTAGAGGCAGGTGCCTGCGGTGAAATACTTATGGTAAGAAATGTACATACTTTCAACACCCCTAATAATAATGAATGGCTACAAAAGTCTTGCACAGGATAATAGATCAGTTGACACTTGAACTAATATCACCTGAGAGCTATTGTATACGAGATATACTGGGGGATGAATGATATAGGATTTGAATAGCAAGGGGAATGATTAGGGAGTATTACACAGGCCAACACACATTTTGCTTCCTGAAACATTACACCAATTCCTGGGTATATTTGGGGTGCCGATTCCAAAAATACCATCCATTTTGCCCTATCACGTCTAGTTTGGGGGATATAGTATAGTCTCATTAGTGAATGGTTCAAGCAGCTTCTTCATGAGGAAGCCTACACCATGGCTTCCTCATGAGGAAGCTGCTTCAACCACTATTGGATTGGGAGTTGATCCAATAGATGGATTGGGAGAGGTAAGGGAAAAATATCTTCCCTTACCCCTCCAAAAGCCCCTCAGTCTCTAATAGGTCTCATCAGACATAGCTCTTTAGCTGGCACAAGTCCAAGGAGATATAAGGGGCATGTTGGAAGGCTCTGGACAGGATAGAGTCTGGTGCAAGTCGCTTACACTGAGTGACACCTTCTCCTGCATCCAACACGCCCCTGTCCCTCCCCCACTGAACAACTGAAATGATTTTCTTCTTAGTAGCTTTCTGGATGTAGACAAACAGCACATTAACAGCACAATCCTACACAAGTTAATCCAGATAAGTTCTACTGAATTCAACAGGATTTACTCTCAAGAAAGTGTATCCAGGATTGAAGTATTGTACACTACAGTTTAAGAGTGCTGTTTCTGCAAAGATTCAAGGAAAGAGGAAGTCATTAAAAAAAGAGAGCAAAGACCAAAAATAAGATCACCCTGTTTTTAAGAAATTGTAAGAGTACAGTACTAAAAATATAACATCAGAAATATCAGGCCATGGATTTTGAAACTACTATATTACAAATAACCCCATGATGAATGCAAATTTGTATCCTACACTTCAGACAGAAGCAAGAGGAAAACTGTTATAGGTTCCAACAATAACAGTGTTGCAAAAGATTTCAGATTTTCTGAAAGTTGTATCCTGTATAAAGTTAAGAGTATCCTGTGAATAGTATTATCAAGAAGTAAAGTATCCTTTTGGACTGAATTACTGTTTTGGCATCTAAAACTGGGTAAGGAAAACAAAGTTCACAGTACTGTACTAGTTATTACTACAGCATGACACCAGTGTATATGGAGCTTCACAGCGTAACAAAAGAAAGTTTCTTGTCTGGGTCTGGCACTGTAGATCATATTAGATCAGTGGTTCTCACACATTTAGCGCAGGGACAGAATGCGAATCTGTTGGGATCCACTAGAAGTGATGTCATGGCCATAAGTGGCATCATCAAGCAGGAAAATTTTTAACTATCCCAGGCTGCAATCCTACCCACACTTACCTAGGAGTAAAGAATATACAGTACATAGTAGCTGGTTAAAAGTACAGGTGTGTAACATTTCCCCAAATGTAGTCACATACCTCAAGTCTAATATACTAAAAATAAAATATTGAAATGAATGGGGACCCATCTGAAATTGACTAATGACTCACCTAGTGAGTCTCGACCCACAGTTTGAGAACACTGTATCATTCTCATGTCAGTTTCAATGGTTATCAGTGGAAGTGTTCTTAACCCATTTCTGCCCAGACCACAGGTGTACACATTTGATTCCTATTGCATATATGAAATGTTGGGCAAAAATGCCTTAAATATTTTTACAGAATTTATTCATAGATTTCATCCCACCCCCCAAGAAAAAGTGCAGAAAGCAGTATTATGTTTTTTATTCCAAGGCCACATTTTAATAAATAATAGCTTTAAAAGTGTGCTAGGTAGATGATATAGGTGGTATAGTGTCAGCAGAAGCAGCCACAGTCATTACACAATTAGGTGTTAGAAAATGGTTTTTTTTTCACAGGTATCAGGTGCTTTTCTTTTTTTTTTTGAAATGCAGAAAGCAGTGTTATGTGTTTTATTTCGTTATCACTGAAAAGTCACACCTCTAGATATCAGTTTGTTTCTTGGTTCAAGCAAATGTGCTGCTTTTGGCCATAAAGCCTCCAAATGGGCTTGGTCTAAGGTAAGGCCTCCTACTCTACAATATACTGCTTGAAATTTGTGATCAGCTTCTTGTTCTATCACCAACAGATGCACAGTTCGTAGAGACAAGAAAGAAGGCCTTTTCAGTAGTGGCACCTAAACAACAAAAAAACCACCCAAGGGAGGTTTGTCGTTTGTCCCCCCCAGCGCTTCCCTGCTTTTAGATAGGCTCTTAAGACTCTTTGATGCTTTGGGGGATTTGTTGATTAGAACCTGTGATTATATGCTTTTTGCTTGTTGATTTGGATTTTTTTAGGCTGTTTTCACTACTGGAATTGTTTTATAAGCTGCCTTGAGCGAAATTTATCATAAACAGGCATAGCATTAATGTCTTCTAAATAAGAAAGCAAGCAAAAATGACATGTTCCTGGACTCTGAAGCTTCAGTCTAAATTTTGATTCAGTGCACAGGGAGACAGCGCAAAGCATAAAAAGAAGCAGAAGCAAGAAAGAATTGATTTATTATATAACAAGATACATCATGACAGAGTAGCCATCTGAATTGTATCCTTTATCTGCCTGTCTCTGAATAAAGGAGGTGGGTGAGTCTACTTCTTGCACAAAAAGAAGTGCTTTCAATTGAAGCTTTACTTTTTACATTTTTCTATTTTTTCTTAACAAATGCACAGAGATAGCATTTGATTGAGACAGGAATCACAGTAGCAGTTGTGCTAAAGCCCCTCCATCCCTCCAGCATGTTTTCATGGCATGTCCCTGAAGGTTTTTTGTTTGTTTGTTTGTTTGTTTAGAGAGAGAGAGAGAGAGAGAGAGAGAGAGAGAAACCCAGTTGCATTTTTTTCATAACATTTTACATTGACCCTAAAACTGACTTGCCTTATAGAGTAAAATGGAAGAGTCCAAGTGCTTCTCCATGTGCTGTTCTAGCACCCAAGCCCATTCCAGGCTCAAAACATAATTGCATGTGCTTGTCTCATTCTAGGCAGAGAGTCTCTGGACTCTCCAGGATCCGCATGATCCTGGCAACCTCCCCAAATACTGATCACGAAAAGGGTGCATTGGTGGATGTATAGCTTTGAATCAGTCCATTCCAATAATTGACCCTTGCTTCCCATGGACACATAAGAGAAGGGACACATAAGTCCAGTTGTGCCAGCTTTCCCACTCTGGACAAAACTTGATTTTGGGACAGATTTTATCACTGATTGAAAACAAAATTGCTATACTATAATAAAGGATGAAAAGGACTGAAATAGCTTCTCTGCCTCTGTTAGTTGTGTAGGCTGCCACTTTCCCCACTATGCTACCCTACCTTTAAAAATATCTTAAAGAAAAACTACTAATACAAAAACTATCTTAATAATTAACTGAAGAAACAGCAGTGAAAAACAGTCCAGGTGAAATTTTTTCCACTGGAACAAGAAGTTTGATGTTGAAAAAGTGTTGTTCTCCCTCACTTCCAATAGTGCCTGCAAATTCATTGAGACCACAATGCATACTGTGGTAGAATATCTGACATTACTGATGACAGAAGCACAATTCTCAGTACTCCGATAATTGTTGGTATTCATTTCCAATTCTTCATACATTTTCTATGGTGAGTAATTCCCTGTAAAACTACTTTTTTCATATTGGTAAACAAGACTATCACCCTGTAGCAGCACCTCATCTTTCCTAAATCTGGTGCATGGTATCTTTGAGCAAAGTATGATCTGCCTCTCCAGCAGAACTTAAACAGTTGTGTGTGTTTTAAAAAAGAGGCAAAATACTATTACTTCCTGCAGCAATACTATTTTGCCCCACCATTCACATTATATTATACAGGTTTCTTATTAGAAGCCAGTGGTGTAGCTAAGAAGGTGCAGGGCATAGCAGTTGCAATGGACATCAAGCTTTAGGGGGCAACAAGCTGAGCTTGACACTAGTGACCAAAATTGTGAAAATCTTGGGATTATGAATAATAGCATCACGTTATATATCATTGGAAAGGTAATTTAATGCAGAATGCAATGAAACAAACTGCATTGGAATATCTGTATTCTATTAAAAGTTATGAGAATGGATGATGGCTGGATCCCAAAGGATCTCCTCTATGGAGAACTCGTGCAAGGAAAGCGCCCTACAGGTAGACCACAGCTGCGATACAAGGACATCTGCAAGAGGGATCTGAAGGCCTTAGGGATGGACCTCAACAAGTGGGAAACCCTGGCCTCTGAGCGGCCCGCTTGGAGGCAGGCTGTGCAGCATGGCCTTTCCCAGTTTGAAGAGACACTTTGCCAACAGTCTGAGGCTAAGAGGCAAAGAAGGAAGGCCCATAGCCAGGGAGACAGACCAGGGACAGACTGCACTTGCTCCCGGTGTGGAAGGGATTGTCACTCCCGGATTGGCCTTTTCAGCCACACTAGATGCTGTGCCAGAACCACCTTTCAGAGCGCGATACCATAGTCTTTCGAGACTGAAGGTTGCCAATACATTAAAAGTTATGGCCAGTTAAGCAGAAAATGAAAACACAATTGCCTTATGGAATAAAAAGTAGATTGAGCAGAGCAATTAGCAGAGCAGAGCAATTAGGTGGCAAGTTGCTGGGGGGGGAGGAGGTGGGTTCCTCCCAATTTTCACTTTTAGAAAAGCCCAGACGTGATGCCACTTTCAGGGCAACATTTTGAGCTTGGCACTGGGCTACATGATCATTAGCTATGCCACTGCTAGAAGCAGGACTAGAATAAGCATAGGGCTGAAAAAGATGCCCTTCTTTTGTTTTATATGCTTCTGTTCAAGCTAAAGGCTATGCTTCTTAAAGTCACTCACTCTAATCACATTCCTCTTTTAGATGGCAGAGCTGTTTCTAAAAAAGATCACGCCAAGTCACGAAAACCAAATGTGTTAACAGTACACATATTTCCTGTGAATTATGTTGCAACATATGACTGTTTTTCTTGTGTCTGAGCAGCTGAGGAAGAGAAAAGGAGGTGGTCACTTAAATAGCCTTTTCCTGATACAATGAGCGTGCTAAAAAACAACCATTACCAGCCACTCTTCTTATGTGACTTCTAAGATATGTCTCAGGTTAGGTACAAGTAGGAGTATGGAAACCGTACCAAAGAAAGGGAGCTCTCTCTCCTATCTCAGGACATTTCAGCACAGAAATTCTAACTGACTCAACTTGACAGCACAGACAGTTGAGTCTTCCCCAACCATGTACGGTCTGAGAGGCATTACTCAAACTGAAGAGAAATGAGAAGTGGGGGGGGGGGAAACGGGACTGAACCCTCTTCACCCCCACAACCTACTACCCCAGCACTTTGCTCCCAGCCAGGCTCTGATCTAATATCCAGAAATTAAATGAACTGGAAGAGAAAAGTTCAAAATGGAGAGAAGAAAGCCATGGAAAGAGGAGGGGTCAGTTCTAGGAAAGGTTCTGCACAAAGTCTTCCATGCTACATTTAGAACACTGATTGGGATTGCAACATACAGTAGTCCTTGATAGGTGCGCTATTCCATACTTTTAAATTCACTTGAGATTATTAAATCTGAACAAAGTGTCTAAACAAATCCAAAAGTTAGAATTATGGGTTGTTGTCTCAGGATAACTGCTGTTATACAAGCTCTTGAAGCTGACCGACTACTGTATGAGAGAGAAAATTTTGACATTGAGGCTTCAGGAACAGAGCAGCAAGAAAGAGCTGAAAAAGGATGAACAAAACCTCTTTCCACTGGCACTATCAAAGTCAACTGGGCCTACTCATTTCACCCATTTCCTCTTTGTGGGGTTTCTCTCTTCCTTCTTATTCTCACTGCCAGTCACTGTCACTGAATCATGCCCCTTTCTTCAACTGCTTGTCGAAAGAGAGAGTTGTGAGGAAAAAGGAGAAGTCCTGGCTGGACTCTCTTCCTGCAAAAGAGGGTCATGAGGAATTTGGGTTGTTGTTGGCGATATGGACAGGCATTTCACATAACAAGAGCATTCTAGTTCAGATGTCTTCTGCAGGCTCCTAAATAGTCTAAAATTGGCATACATTAGTGGAGATAACAAGATAACATTAGAACCCTAGCTATATCATTAGACCCCTAGAGGCAAAGAAGTGAAATAGAAATGCATGCATGCATGGCTTCCTGCCTCTCTCATATAAAGAATGTACAACTACCAATGTTGTTAAAGACACATTTTGATGGATTCTTTTATGTACCCACTTTCTCATGTATACTAGGTTAGTGACTCAAATACCACAATGTCACTTTACTAGTTAGTAGGGGTCAGAAATCCTGAAGTGCTGACCCAAATCTTAGCACAAATCTTAAGTGAAATCCAAAACATCAGGTAACTTCTCCCCAGTTCAGACTAAATGTCACATAATGTTAAATATATAGTTTGGGTCAATGTGGGTGGGTGGTATGTGTGCCACTGAAGCTTCAATCCTAGGGCTAACAGCAGCTTTGCAAGTGTAATTTTTGTGGAAACCATAGTGTGTCAGGGAACCGTTAAAGACACCCTCCCCAAGTGCCATAGCCCCAATCCTGATCCTGCTACTATTACATTTAACACACAAGGCCACTATGCATTTAACATTATGTGTCATTTGACCCCAGAGCAGGCCTGTCAACATAGGTTACCCTAGGCCAAGGCCACGTGAACCCAGGCCCAGAGGCCAGATCTGGCATTTGTGCGGATCCATCTGCCCGCTAAGTGGACCTTTCAGTTCTGCTCAGGCACCATGCAACGTCCTCCTCTTTTGGAGAACAGGGACGCTCTAGTCAGTCACATGTGCCTGGATGTCCTGTCACGTGGCCTTCTGGGATGCTGGGTAGACAACATAGTCATGCCCAGAGTGTCCTTGTCCTCTGAATAGAATGCTTGGATGTGGTCCGAATGGGGACTGCATTCTGGGTGTGCAGTGGGTGCAAGTTTGAGCACTGCTGCCCTAGGCAGAAGATTTGCACCCACTTCTGTCCTCCTGCTTGCTTCCACTGATATTCTTCCTTCCACTCCCTGGATTGGAAAAGGAAGAGGCAGACCAGAGTAGAAGTGTGGAGGAAAGGAAAATAGTGGGCTAGTGTGTCAGAGCAGAAACTGGCAAATCAACAGGTTAGGAGCACAGCATTTGGCATGCTGCCTTAGGCACCAGAACAGCTTGGACTGGCTCTGTTTTCTCCACCCCTGGGAACTGCACTTGTTCAGGCAAGGGATCCCAGAGAGATTGTGGGAAAGAAGTACTATGCAGTCAAAAACCCATAGGTAGGGTGGCAACTTTTTTTCTGACAGGATGCCCTTAACATCCTGACAGGATGCCTTTAACACCCACACCACATGCAGAAATTCAGTTGGTAAGACTTTCCTGTTTGTGGAAATTCCATAGCCATCATAGTCACTACCTTTTCAGCTTATCCTCCTCCTGTACCTTGGGCATTTGCCTGGCTCTCAACATGTATGTAAGCACCACTTTCCCCCAGCTCTGTCAGGACTATTTTCATCTACTGAATTTCTATATGTCAAGTTATTGCTCAGGAAGCAGAGCTAGTGAAGATGGCAACTTGATTTGTCACAAAGTTACAGGAAGGCACAGTGCGAGCCCTGCCAGAAAAGTGTCAGTAACTCCTACACAAATAGGCAAAAAGAGAACTAGCTCCTATTAAGACAGACCAGTTGCAAAAGTGTCTGCAGTTCAGTTACCAATATCCTGCAGGCCAGGCAACCTCCCAACTGCATGATAAAAAAAAACCAATGTCCACAACTGGAACCACAGTACAATTTCCACAGCTGGAACCAGGACTTAAAAATCCCACTTTCTGATCATCCATTGTGATGCTACTCCCAGATTACCAGCAATTGCTCAGCTGGAGCCTTTGCACTCAGGAATTTTGAGGGTCTAAGGCAGAAATCTTATGTACATGTTCCTGGGAGTAAGCTTCATTTAACATAGTAGGGCATATTTCTGAGTAAACACATATAGGATTACCCTGTAAGACTAATACTGTACTACTAAACACTCAATTTTACCAGAAACAGAATAGTTATTCTCCCAAGCCTCTCAGCAGAAGTGTGAAAAAGAAGCTGGTCTGTGAGGCCTACTTGTTCCTTTACATTCTATACCACGTACTCTCAGCACACTACAAAACAGTTAAACTATTTCAAGTAACAGATATGAGAGTTGCATATTGATCTGCAGAAAAGATAATAAGAAAGGATACTGTAGTCACTGTAGGCAATTCCTCAATTGCTAAATGTTAGACAGAAAATTGTCTTGAAGCATTTCTTCCTCTGTTCAATGAATATACTTCTAGCTACAAACTGACATCCATACTGTCTACCTGAAGCCATTCACATGTCTTTTTTGGCTGTAATTAAAAATTTACTTCATGCACAGTGTATGTGCAGCAACAGATGTAGGAGTTAACTTAATGTAATGGGTAAATACAAAATTTCTACTGCAAGTAGAGAAGATTTTTGGTTACAGCAATTTGGAGTGGAGAAAGGATTAATACCCAGTTTGCTACTTCTCAAAATTACTCCAAGCTGTTTTTGCTTAAACAAAAAGAGTGTTGCGGCTCATCACACAAGTTTGCACGAAACATGAAGTTTAGCCCTCAGTGGCTTCTCCAGGCACAGTGACTTTGCACTTCTATCAGAAGCTAACGTTCAGTTCAATGAACTTTACAGTTTCATGTATTTAGTATAATTTGCCAGTTAAAGTGAAATGGAAGTTTTGGCCTTACCAAGACCACAAGGAAGGAACACAGATTGGCCAGTCAGAATTTAGTTCCAAGCATCATATATGTAATAAGTTGGGGGATCACTAATAGGGTTTTTTTAATAACAAAAAAATATATAACACTGCTTTATGCACTTCTCATTTTTGTTTTTAAAAAAATCCTGGAAATTTGCAAAAAATAAAATAAAACAATTCTCTAACACCTCTACGTGCATGTGGCTGCATCGGCTGACACAATACCACCTATATCACCTACCTTGTACACTTTTAAAATGAAATGCACCCTTGGAATAAAAACACACAACACTGCTTTCTGCACTTCTCATTTTTGTCAAAGAAAACAAAATCTGAGGAAAAAATAAAACTGAAAAGCACTCAACTGGTTGCTCAAGGAAGAGCCACAATACCAGCCTAGCCACAGCACAAGCCTACCACTCAGAAGTAAGTCCCATCATGTTCAATAGGACATACACCTAGGAAGGTGTTGTATAAGATTTCAGCCTAAGTAAACCATATTAGCATATAGAAGGAATTTTTTTAGAAGCATAAATAAATGACAAGCACATGATAGTTACCACCCTTCTAAAACAAACAAAAATACCCAGAAAATTATGAAAAATCTAAACATACTTCAAACAGGATCTTATCTTCTCAGGTACCTCTGCCTGCTGTGAAAAAGTGAAGCTCTTTCTCTTCTGAGAAGTTCCTTTTGTATAAGTAAGAAACAAACCCACCCGTTTTTTAGAGCATAGTTACAGGCTACGCCCCTTCCTTTTTTTTCTGCTTATATTACATACCTCTCCTTTATGGGGTGTTGAGGAAGTAACAACTGAGGAAGGGTGATATGCTTTTTTGAAAAATGTCAAAACTGTGCTCAGGTCCCAGAAAGTGTACATTTCAGCTGAACCTAGTGAAAGCGCACTGGGACCTTATTTTACTGCTTGGAAGCTTCTTTTTCCTTCTCCTTAAAGAGAATGGTTAAAGAGCATTTAACCAGACTGGAAGCTCCTTGTGCTGGTAGGCCAAAATCTCTATAAAATTTCTCAGAGAATAGCCCCCAAGAATTGAGATTTAAATCCTATACACACTAACGAGGGAGTAAGCCCCCACAAACTCTGTGAGACTAATTTTTGTCTAGGTGTTCATAGGACTGAAGTGTCAAAACATTTTGGCATATAAGTTGCTAGTCCTGGGACAGCAACCTCTGAATTCATGTCAACCTCTGATACATATTTTACTACACCAGACATCACCAGGGATCAGTGGTGTACCTGAGGGAGGGCAAGGGGTGCAAATGCCCTGGATTCTGGGCACGGGAGGGCATCCAATTCCCCCTGGCAGCACCCCCGTGGCACTCAATTGCAGCACTGGGTTGCTCCCCAGAGGCATTCTGAAGGCAGGGGAAGCCATGTGCAGCCTCTCTGGCCATCAGAAGACCTGGGGGGCAGGCAGCAAATATGGGAGTGTTGCACCTCCAGGTGGGAGGTGGCACCCCTGGGGGTGACACCTGGGCAAGGCAGTGGCGTTTCAGGGTTCAATATACCCCAGAACTAATTGCAGGTGTCAGGAAGGGATTTGGTAATAAGGAACAATTAGGTAATAGGTCCCCATAGGGAGAGAAAGGCATGATAAAAATATGGTTAGTAAATGAATGAATGAATGAATGAATGAATGAATGATGCAGTGGGCCACTGAGAATGCACAGGCTGCCTTTCAGACAACTTCAGAATAAGCAAGAATTCCAAGAACATCTGGGCCACAACTGTACCATTCCATTTCCCTCACCTGTAGAGCCCATGCATTTACTTTTCCTGTACCCTTAAGAGGATGTGATGTATCATGGAGTTTACACTGCATATGTAAATATGCAGTCTGTGCATATGGAATCAGATTGTGGTGATGTGTGGGCAATCTGACATTCTAGTTCCACAAACACTTTGCCCATATGTGTTGCACCTCCATGTGGGGGGTGCACCTACAAGGAGAGGAAATAAACATTTAAGCCAGTCTTCAAGTCAGATTTCCATTTGATAGCTGCATTAACAAACACACCATAATTTTCCTCACAAAGGTCTCATATAACTGTGAATTCCAAACAGAACTAACTGCCTTGCGTGAATGATTATAACTTGAAAGGCAGGTTATACATTAATTAATTGATTGATTGATTGATTGATTGCTCAGATAAATAAATAAATAAATAAATAAATAAATAAATAAATAAATAAAAATAACAGTTAAGGGTGCAAACCAAACCTGCGCTGGAGCAGGCAAGCCAGGAGGCTTGCGCTGCATCCAATACAGGTTCGTTGGCTGCAGCAGCTCAGCCAGGGGCAAGGGGAAGCTCTTCCCCTTACCCCTGGGTAAGGGCTGCTCACCCCAATGGGTCTCCTCTAACCTGCACCACCTCTTGAGGTGGAGCAAGTCTGAGGAGAGAGGAGCGGTGCGGCTTCAAGCCACTCTGTTCTCTGCAGGGATGGGGGTTGTGTCATTGGAAACACTTGTCCTAATTGTGTCATTGGGAACAGTTTGGTTTTTTGGCTCACACCTGCGGAGGGGGGCTGCACCCTCAGGGTCATCCCACGGGAGCAGGCTTGCATAATAGGGTTTGGCATATGATATCCCCCCCAAATGGTTAACTTGGGAGGAAAGGATAAGTGAGGAGGGTTTCATCACTCTGTATTTTCTGAGTCTGTATTTTCTTGTAAGGAATTTCTTTGGGGTCAGCTCTGGGCACCTGACTACTGGAGCAAGGAGGGTGGCCAAGCTGAGCTCCAGTTTGATTGGAGATATATCACTGGCCAAAAATGCCCAGATATCTTTTCTGGAACTAAGAAAAAAGGGTACATGACCCCTACCAATGGGGCTTACACCTAGCTTCTCCTGCCAGTGGGGAAGCAAGGGAGTTCAATTCAGGCTCCACTTTTCCTCTGAAGGAGACCGGATTTCCCTCTTTAACCAAGCAGCTGTGACGGTTCCCAATTCTTTCTCTTTTCTTGCCTTCTCTTTCCCCTTTATGGGACTTCTCCTTGACCTTCCTCCTTTCACCTTCTCTCATGTCTCTAAGCCTTCTCACCATCTCTCTTGTCTCAGTTTTTTCCCCTATCTTCATTGATCTTCTTACTTCCTTTGTTTAAATTCCCCTTGCCTGGATCACTGTCATCTATGGAGCTGACAGCTTCCCCTATAGGCAGGGCAAGCCCAAGACCTCCTGATGCCTGAGGTGACATGCCAAGTGCTGCCCCCTTACCTGATGATATGCTCTTCACAGGCTTCATTACTGGCTCATACCATACCAAGATGAGGTTCAACAGAGACAAATGCAAAGTCCAAAGAAACACAAATACAGGATGGGAGAGTCCTGCCTTGGCAGAAGCTCATCTGAAAAGAAGCAACATGTCTTATAGACCAGTCCAAACAGGCCTCAGTACAAGTGCTGGGTGTTGCAAATGTGCTGTAAAGCACATTTGCACCACCCTGTGAGTAAATGGCACTGGCAGGGAGGTCTGCACTCCCTGTCAATGCTGCAGGGAGTGCAGGTAAGCATCAAGTGGCGTGAGGGTGTGGGCACATCATGTGGACGACAAAATACAATCATAAGGATCTTTATTTATCAGTGATTTGGGACTTAGCTATTAAGAAACGGTTCCTGTATCATGGACTAATGTATGAATTTGGGCCTAAAAAGTTAGCAAAGCACTTGTTGGCCCCATGTGTAGCTACACCAAAGAGCCCACTGGGCTTCAAATTGGTGGCTTGGGACCCAGAACTGAACTGCATCAGTGGCACTACAACAATACATAGGAGAAAAAATTAAGGAGGGGCAGCCCAATCCTGAGCTGCATGGCGCACAAGGCTGCTGCAGCACTAAAATGGCTACAGTGGCATCCAACATACGATGGGAAGCCCGTGGCAGCTCCTCAGGGGAAAGGGACATCCATGCCCCTCTCCAGGAAAGGGAAGTAGCAATGAGGCTACTTGATTCTGCAACGGCTCTTGAGCTGGTGCAGAATCAAGGAGTCTAGTGTCGGGCCACACAGCCTAGCACGGGGCTCAGGATCAGGTGGAGCTGAGCTCTGCCGGTCCCATCCACTCCCCCACCCCGTAATACCTTCTCCCCACCTCCCCCCCGCCCCCACTCACCTCTCTGCTGCTCCGTGGGTTGGGTGAGCCACAGGGCAGCTCTGGCGCTGGATCTGCGGGAAGGCTCATAAACATGTGGTAAGGCTACAGCACATTTGCAACAGTGCATGCTGCCACTAAGCCAGTACTAAGCCAGCACGCCGGCCTCTGGATCATATTCTGAGTCCCATTTTGCATGTTTGAGTTAAATGTGCATCCTGTGTCTTAAAAAGCAGAGCATTTCTGAAGTAGTAAGTATTCAGAACAATTACAATTCTTTTTCTGCTTTACACTCTTGCCCAAAGAAAGAAGAAATTTTGAATGTAATAAATTAAAGGAATAAAATGTGACTGACATCATAATCCTATACATGCCCACTCAGAAATAAGTCCCATTGTGTACAATGAGGCTTACTACCAGGAAAGTATGCACAGGATTGTACGCTGAATGGACTATTTGCAGCATTTTGTATGTGTGTGTATATGTATATAGTGGGACAGCAGATGTTAGCAAGAGAGAATAATTTTTTTTTAAAAGACTGCTGTTCCATAATTTGTAGATTTTTCTTTTCTAATTTTCCTCCATGTGTCCAAGCTTACCATTCCTGGAGGAAATATCTCTTCAGACTTATATTAAATTATGGAAATAAGTTTCATGTACCAAAAACACAAAATAGACCCCCAAACTTATGACCAATGCATGCAACCCTCACCTGCTTCTCAATTCAGAAGTGGGCAGCGCCCAGGCATTGTTTACATGTCCAAGGGTATGAGAGAGAAAAGCGCAGCACAAAGCATTGTGATGCAGTCACATAGAACAGGAACAGGAAGTCCGTACAATTGTCTTGAAACTGGCAAAACTAGTTTGCTATCTCCTTCTTGTGTCCTGATAAATGTTCCTTAAAAAAAAGAAACTAAATGCCTTTTTCCTCTCCTTCTAGCAAAAATTTTCACATTCTAATAACTGTTTCATACACTGAGCTTTCAGCATGTATGGTATGCATGTGAAAGAGATTTTCTTTTTGCTTGGTTGCTATCAGCTAGTATGATGATGCTCTTGCTTGGTATAACTAAAGTAGGCATGGAAAGAGAAAAATTCCTGCTTGGGGTCAATGATGCAGAAGGGTAGATGGAAGGTGTTAGGGGAAGAAGCAACTAAGAACCATATTTTAAGTGGTGGTTCTTCTATATTTAGCAGATGGAGAGCAATTGCCCCTCTTCACCCCAGCGCAGCATCTTTGCTGGTACCATTCTTCCATTTTATTTTGTCGTGTAAACTTCTCTGTAAACTTCTTGAAAAGTTTATAAAGCAAACATTTCTTTAAATTAATAATGAATAAAGAAGCAAAGTATTTGTGATTTTTCTTTACTAATTTTTCTCCTTGTGCACAAGACTTACCATTCCTGTCTAAAGATTTCTAAAGAAATAAATGACTGATAGCTCAATCATATGCATGTCTACTCAGAGGTAAGTCCCTTTAGTGTCAATGGGGCTTACTCCCAGGAAAGTGTTTTCTGGCACTGGTGCAGCCGCAATGCAGACCTGAGGTAAGGGAACAAATGTTCCTATACCTGGAGGAGACCTCTATGACTGCCTCCCCCCCCCCCCCCAGGATGCAGTGCATGCCCCACTGACACAGTTGCACCAGCACAGGAAAACTGGATAGGATTGGGCCCTAAGAGTGCAATCCTAACTTCCTGTTAGGCTGACGGGGAGTCCCTTGCGCCGGCCCAAGAGGGTTAGAAATGTGCCATAAAGCACGTTTGCGCCAACTCGTGTGTTGGCTGAGCCAGCGCAGGGATGTGTGGCGGCCCATAGAGTTTGCATCCAGCCTCTGCGCTGACTTGGGGAAGGAGTCTTGCATTGGCTGATATAGGGGTCTAGGGGAGGCGGGGAGTGGGAAGGAGGGAGGCCTTCCAGGGTGGGAGGAGGGTGTTCCAGGGGATGGGTGGGGAGTGGGAGGTGGGGCTGGAACCGGCTATGCTGCATCCCAACCCTGTTCCCCAAGCAGCACAGAGCAGTTTGAAGTCACTCTGTTCTCCTTGGACTTAGGCCACCTCCAGAGGTGGTGCAGGTCTGAGGAGACCCACTGGGGCCATGGTGGCTTACCCTGGGGTCAGGAGAAGAGCCTCCGGCTGAGCCACTCCTGGCCCCAGTCTTGCACTGGACTGTCCTCCTGGCCTGCCTGTTCCAACGCAAGGTGGGCTTGCACTGTAAAGAAGCAAACTTTCAGGACTGGATGGAGGTAATCTGCTTGCCTCCAAGGGAGCTTTTGCTGTTTCTTCCAGCAGTCACCATGGCATGCACTGCAGCCAGGCACTGGCCAGGCACCAGTCTCTCCTCTGAGCCCCTTCCCTTCCCTCTGGTCTCAGGGGACCACGTGACAGCATCTTGGGGCATCTATCTCAGAACGAAGTTCGAGGCCCCAAACATGCTACAGGCAGGTGCTCGTGCAGAGGAGGCGTGTCATGGCAACGAAGGACCGCCCACTGCCGGAACACACGCCAGGCGGAACTATACCGAGCAAGTACCCTGTTTCCGGGGGGATATTTAGTGAGAGCACGTGCTTCCGCCCTTAGTTTCTCCTTTCAGCCTCTGCTCTTCCCGGACGGCTGGGCCGGCTTCTGCGGCCATGGTGGGCAAAGTGGTGGCTCGCAGGCGGCTGCATCAGGCAGCGCCGCACCTGGCGACACGGCGGCGGGGGCTGCCTGAAGAGGACGTCCCGGCTACTGCCGTGGCCTTGGGCACGCCTTTCATGCAGGTAAAGCAGCGCAGTGGAGGAAGAGTGCAGTCCTCGCCACACTTTCCCGGGAGTAAGCCCCGTTGACTCTAGTGGGACTTACTTCTGAGTAGACATGCCTGGGCTTGGGCTCTGAGGCTGCAATCCTTTCCACACTTTCCTGGGAGGAAGCCCTATTGACTCTAATGGACTTACTTCTGAGTAGACATGCCTGGGCTTGGGCTCTGAGGGAGGGCTGGTGCTGTCCTGGGGGAACGTGAGGAGGGAGAGAGCTGGAGAGGAATAGTTCGGGCAATGCCATTCAGGGGTTATGGGGAGGGGGGTGCCGCTTTCTCAGTGCAGGGGCGCAGTCTCAGGCTTAATGGGCTTATTAGATGAGGTGGACCCTGCATAAGGTCAGAACTGTAAAGGTTCCAGTCTCTTGTATGTTCACCAGAAATAAGTCTAGTTTAATTCATTGGGACCAACTTTTGAATCAGCTTTTGCTTGGGAATCATCTCCCAGCACAATACGCCCCTTTGAGACATACTAAATTATGCAGGGGATGGATAGAGTTGATAAAGAGAGATGCTCTTTTCCCTCTCACAACACCAGAACCAGGGGACATACACGAAAGTTGAGTGTTGGGAGAGTTAGGACAGACAGAAGAAAATATTTCTTTACCCAGCATGTAATTAGTTTGTGGAACTCCTTGTCACAGGATGTAGTGATGGCATCTTGCTTGGATGCCTTTAAGAGGGGATTGGACAAATTTCTGGAGGAAAAGTCTATTACTGGTTACAAGTCATAGTAGGTACGTGCAAGCTCTTGGATTTAGAGGTAGGCTGCCTCTGATTGCCTGATGTAGGGGAGGGTATTTGTGTTACAGGTTGAATCTCTGTATCCAGGGTTCCATTCCCAGAACGTACATGAATGCCAAAAATAGTGTTAAAGGAAATCCATTAAAAAAAAACTATGGCTGCAATTCTAACCACACTTTCCTGAGAGTAAGCCCCATTGAACAAAATAGGACTTACTTCTGAGTAGGCCTGGTTAGAATTGTGCCCTATGTCACTTTCCTCAGCAATTTAAAAACAGCCTTGCTGACCTTTGCAATGCAGGACAGAGGCATTAGGCAGTCTAGCAATCAGTCTCTCTCCTGGTGTTTAGAAGGGCCTTTACTCCTTGACAGTGGTCCCTTCCTTCCCCTGGAGCACAGCCTGAGGAAAGAATGCAAAGAGGAGGTGATAATCACTTCTTTCACTTGCTCAGAGGGATGGGAGGGGTCCCTTGCCTTGGAGTGAAGCTGTTCTAAGCATGTAGAAAGGGAGAGATTGATTGATTGTCTGCTGGTGCCCTATCTCAAGGACACTTCTCATCATGTTGAGATAAAAACATGTTTGAAAAATCTGTGGATAATTAGGTTATACCTATATTTACAAATTGTACAAACAGAGGGATATTGGAGGCACCTAGACTCTTAGAAGCAGTTAGCACAGTTCTTAATCCCACATCAGATCTCCAAAGCAAGCCACTGCACCCCCAGATATTTCAGCCAAGTCGCAGCTTTCTTTGCCTCTCCAGATTCAAACTGACTTACAGCCCAGTTCTAAAGCTGGCAGCTCTGCTGGTTGCAGCAGCACCGAAACGGCTACTGCTGTATCCTTTGGCTCCGCTGAGGCCACTAGGACAGGGCACACCTTGTTCTGTCCACTCCCCACTTCACCCTGTCCTATACTATTTACTGCCACCCAGTGGTGCTGGAGTGCCAGCCGTCCATCCAAGCAGCACTGAGGCTCAGTGTCTACTGGCGCAGGCTCAGTGCCCCCTAATCTCCAGGTGCCGCAGATGCACCTTATAGCACATTTGTGACACCCAATGCTGGCACTGCAATGGTATAGGATTGGGCCCTTATTTTTACAGGACTTACTTTTTCCCCAGGACAGCATAGAACCCACTTATGAGAGTGAATAAGAATCCTAGTCATCAGTGTTCATTCTTTTGTTCCGTTTTGCAGCACCTGATGCAAAACTGCAATGGTAAACTCATTCAGAGTAATCAAGACTTCTGAAATGTGTAACAATATGTTCTCCACCAGATGGTGCAAGAAATATTTGAGTACTGCAATTCCTTTAGGACAGTACAGTCATAGGGGAGTGAACTGTTTCTGTCAGATATATGGCTAAATCTAACCAGATCCCAATTCAAGACCATGCGTTTATCCAAGTATATGTTGAAAGAGTCCTGAAACTGTGGTTTGGGAATTATTTCAACAACCATTTATTGACCATCAGTAATTTATTTTCCACTGAAGGTCAAAGGTCACAGTGGGTAAATTGTTATTTCTGTTGTATTGGATTTTTATGCTGCACGAATAAGAATCCAATCACAACAAAGTGATCTCCAAACAGAGAGTGACAGAGTGACATACTCCAGTGACATACTCCAAACAGAGTATGTCACTCCAAACTGCTTTTCATTTCATAGCATTTATTATGCTTGGATTTTTAGGGATGCAGCTATAAAAATTCACTTTATGCATCTGATGAAATGAAACATAGTCCATGAAAGCTGATACCAAAATATATGGGTTAGTCTTTAAGGTGCCACAAGACTCTTTGTTGTGTGTGCTGCAAAAATGGCAGCCTTGCAGATGGGGAGTTCTTAATTGCTACAAATTTGTGCTTGGTCTAGATTCATTAATATTGTTCAATTCTCTGGACCAGTTACTCATTTTCAGAAGTGGCTCTGACACTTTGAACTGGTTCTGCTACATTTTATGTAGAATAATATCAACTTTGCTTGCACTGCAACTCCATAAAGTGTATGCAGTGTTAACTGTTTGGCAGCCCATTCCAAGCTCGGCGGCACCGAGAACGTGCCTCGGGAGGAGGAGGTGCCTCAGGAGAAGGGGACTATTGTCCCCTTCCCCCGGGTAAGGTAAGCAGCCCCACAGTGGGGCTACTCACTTTACTGCTGACCAAAAAGTCGGCGGTAAGGTGTAGGTCGTGGAGGCCTCCCCGAGCGCATTGGATCCTGCAGAGTGGAGCTCTGCAGACCTGCCTGCCTCCCTCCCCCAGACACGCCTCCAGCCCGCCATGTCATGCTTCCCCCCGCTCTCCCTGTGCCACTCCCCGGCCTCCCCCCTCCGCGGAACACCTCCTCTCCACCCCCCCTTACCATACCGCAGCTCAGCAGTCCGGGAGACCGCCAAGCTGCGGAAGCTGGGCGACTGCCCCGTGCTAGCCCAGCACCAGCCAGCGCTGGGCTAGCGCAAGCAGGAGCCATGCTGCCGAGCACAGGATTGGGCTCTAACTTGAGAAAAAGAGTATTAAAAAGTCTGAATTTTATAAAGCCATTCTCAGACAAAATACATGTAGATGGATTAAAAAAAAACACAGAACTATATCCTGTTGAGGATAAATAGTAAAATGGCAAGGAGTAACTACTGTGCCAAGGAAACAAAGTATACAATAGTTAAGATTTTGTCTGGTTCTCCAACATTCTAAATAGAGTTAGTCTTTTCTCTTCTTCCACCCACCTTCCTTTGCTTTGTATAAAAATTCGAAATCAGAGGTAGGCTAAGTAATTTCCTGTTTTAATTCTTGGAATTATTCCAAATCAAAAATGAGTGCTGCAGAAGAAAGAAACATGAACAGTGAATATTATGAATTTAAAAAAAAGGAATGCAAAATTTGAAGGGCATTAAAAAATAAATAATTAAATGCAAAATTTGAAGGGGATATGATAGATGTCTTCAAATACCTAGAGGGCTGTCATATGGAAGAAGGGAATAATTTAGTCTCACATGTCTCTGAAAGTAGAGCTAGAACCAATGGCTACAACTGCAAGAGAGGAGATTTTGATTAGGAAAAAATTCTTGACGGTCAGGGCAGTTCAGCAGTGGAACAGATTCCCGAAAGAGGTGGTAGACCCTCGCTCACTGTTCAAGCAGAGGCTCAACAAGCACCTGTTGGAGATGCTCTAAGAGGATTTCCTGCCTAATGCAGGGGGTTAGACTAGATGACCTATTAGGTCCCTTCCAATTCTATGATTCTGTGAAAATTGTTTTTGACAGAACAGGAAACAGTTATGGTAATTATAACAGTTATGCATTTTTTTCTCTCCATATAATTTCCATACTCCAGTGCAGACTTTGGACCAAAGTACTTGTCCACTCATTTCTTAAATGATAGTAACAGACTTACATTGTAAATTATCAGTTATTACCTTTTTGAAAGGTTTGTATAAAGAAAATAATTGTTTTTTCAACATAACACCTGTCTGCAGAAGTCCAGCTTTTTTCTCATTGTATCCAGTTCAATTTAACCCTAACTAATTTAACACTAGCCCTAAATTTTGCATTTGGAGAGTTGGCATCCTTCAGTCTCGGAAGACTATGGTATCGGGCTCTGAATGGTAGTTCTGGAACAGAGTGTTCTCTCCAGTGCGCGAAGCCTGGGTAAAGTCGGTATGGAGGATAGGCTGTTAGCCATGCAGCAAATCCCCCCTCTCCACGTCGCTGAAATGGTCCAATGGAAAGGCAGAAGCCAATACGGTTGGTTCCAGTGGCGTCGCAGGAGTTGCCAGAAAGTGACTGTGTTCAGCCATGAACTGCCTCAGGGACTCCGGCTCCGGATTTTGCCTCGAGGTTGACTCCTGAAGCATTTTCCACAACTGGATGTAGCCACAAGGCAGTGGAGGTTTGGGATCAGAGTTTTCCTTCTCTCAGATGAGCTGCCTTCCCAGGCTGACGAGTCCCATCTACCCGGTGGCTGTTTAGTCGCCTCTTACGACAAGTACAGCCAAACTGAGGGCCTATTCTTATCCCCCAGCCCCCAGGGGGTAAATTTTGCATTTAATCTTTGACTAAATGATTCCTCTGAGGTATTTTTATGTATAAAACATCTTCTTGTCTCATCTCTCTAATCTTTCAATTGCTTGTGTAGTTAAGTCTGAAAATCTTGAATAAGCAACTGGTATGTTCTTTACTGGGGAGGGGAAGGCTATTGGGAATAATTTTCTTCCCTTTCCTTTCAAGCACGTTGTGTTGGTATGCACTCAAATAAGAAGAACCCAGTGTTTTGGCCAGTATGACTTGCATGTTTACATTGTTAAAATTGTTGATTACTTTGAGATACTTCAAAGTTAGGAGCAAGGCTGAGACTACAATTTAAGGGAGTACTGTAATTGTATCACATTTTTATTTTTTGTTTGTTTTATTTTTTGTTTGACCAGGGATGTTTACCCTCAAATATCTTTGCTGGGGTGAAGATTGACCCAAAAACATTGGTCAATAAGTTAGACACAGATTCAAGAGGCGTTGTTTCCATCATCAAAGGTAAGGTTTGAGAATCTTCTGACATATATGCTTCTTGCATGGAGTGCAGGAATGGATATACTGGATCAGGAGTGCACCCTTCATCCAGCTAGCACCCCAAATAGTCTGTGAGTTTGTGGATTCTTAATGATGGGTGTGGCCAGGCTGTTCACCCTTGCACTGGTCCTGCTGCAGCTGCTTGCCCTAGCATGGAGCCATGCAGCCAGACCCTGGTGCTTCATCCAGGAGCTGGAGGAATACCCTGGGGATGAGGTGCCTCAGGGAGTCGTCTGCTACCGCTGAAGCTGCCGCATGACTGACTAACACGGCACCTGGCAAACCAGTATCATGACTGGAAGGGGCAAGGCCAGCTAGGCTGGTGGGCTGGCTCACAAGGAGCCCAGCTGCCAAAGAAAGTGGGTGCTTCTCCCTTGGTGGCTGCAACACCAGGGAACTGTCCCAAGGAGACAGGAATCCCTCATCTTCCCTTGGCCTATCCCTGAAGGGGCAGCAGCCCCACCTGCGGTTGGCCAGACATGGACCAGGGAGCTCCTGAGTCCATGTCAAGACCAAGGGGGAGCCCAGCTTGGTTCAGGAAGAGGACAAGCCACTCCAGCAGCTAGTGGCTGCCCCCACCACAGGCAGGCACCCTTACTCACTCTGCTCACCCACCCAGCCCCCAGGGCCCCGAACACTCACTGGACTTTCCTGAAGAGGATGGTCTTCCTGTATGGACCACAGAGCTGACAGGTCCTGGAGGGGCTGGCCTGCAAGCAGAAGCAGGCAGAACTCCTATTTAATGGACTGTCTTGTGAGTTAACAAGATCTGACTGGACAGTGATGGGGGCTTTGTGAGGCAACAAGATCTAGAGGACATTGGCGAGTTCTCTGTGAGGGGAACAGGGTCCTGATGAATGGAAAAGCTATTACCAAATTAAGTTGGCTCAGCAAAGCTGTACCTCAAACTCCAAGAGTGTCTGTGTGGAGGAAACCACAGGCAACATAATAATAATATAATATACAGTATTTATATACCGCCTTTCTTGGTCTTTATTCAAGACTTTATTCAAGGCGGTTTACACAGGCAGGCTTATTAAATCCACGCAGGGATTTTTACAAATTGAAAGAAGGTTCTCTCTTTCAAGAACCACCACATTCAAGATGTTACACTCCGATCTGGTTTAACATTCTGGCCTCCATCCTCCCACGCTCTGAGCAGATGGAACAGCTCAGCTGCAGCTTGCCAGCTGCTTCAAGGTCGCACGGTGCCGGTGGCCTCGAACTGGCGACCTTGTGGATGTTAATCTTCAGGCAAATGGAGGCTCTACCCTCTAGACCAGACCTCCTGCCCAAGGTAATCCTGCTGATGTCCCACTTCTGGGGGGGGGGGGGGGGAAGGACTGGGGTCCTATGAAAGAGATCACACAGTTGGTCATCACATTTTCGAAGGAAAAGTGTTGCTTGTCCTTGGTTGTGTGTTAAGCTACAAAAAATGTAAGCATGGAGGAAAGCAGTGGCCATATTAACTGTAGTTGTATTCAGGGCTATCCTTAGAAGAGTATGGGGCCTGGGCTGACTCAAATGGTGTGCCCCCCCATTATAGCTAAACTGTGTTAAAATAAGGCATAAAAACTAAATGCTTAAGACAGACCCCAAAATTCAAATTAACTTTAAATTTGTACTCATTAATTCCCAAATAATAATAGAAGCACACTTTTCTATATTGAAATGTTATATTCAGGTCCAGCCTATTTATACACAAACTTTTTATACACGGAATTGACTCAACACGAATGGCAAATGAGAAGGAATGTGCTGATCCCTGGAGAAGGGGAAAATGCACCCCTTTAAAATCAGTTTTTAAAAGTTTATAAAGTTTATGGGAAAATCCCAAGATGGGTCAAACCGCTAGAAATTAATACAAAGCCACTGTGGATACGGGAATCACAAAATAAGAGATATGACGACTTATTAGACGATAAAGCAGATCTTTATTCAAAAGAAGAGTTATTGGAGAAAGGGATTAAATTGGATTGGCTGACAGAATTACAAGTAAAAACAAGATGGATGGAAGATAAAAAAAGAAGGCATCTACCCAGCGGAGACATAATATCAAATGAGGAACACTATATTAAGATGTACCAATATTTGTTAAACATGAAAATGGAAGATGTCAGTAAAAGAGGTGATGATCCTGTGGGCAAAGAATATTGGACATAATATAACGATGAACAATTGGGAACAGATTTGGAAGAGAAATAGGAAGATAATAAAAGCAACAACGATAAAAGAGAATATCTATAAAATCTTTTATAGATGGTACCTACCTCCAGACAGGCTTGCAAAAATGTATCCTGGTATATGTAATAAATGCTGTAAATGTAAGAAGGCGAAAGAATCTTTTTACCATATGTGGTGGCTTTGTTCTAAGGCAAAAGAATTCTGGAGAAAAGTACATATGAATATTCAAAATGTTTTTAAATGTGTTATACCTTTTGAACCAGAGATATTCCTATTGAATATTTTTCCCGAAAGCTGTAATAATGATACAAGACATATTTTGTTGTATACAATTATTGCAGCAATATTAATGCAGCAAGCTCAGATGTGGAAGAGCTCAGAAATTCCCATTATAGATATGTGGATTAAGAAATTATATGAGATTATTGAAATGGGTGTCTTAACTGAAAGATCGAAGGATGGTAAGATAGAAACAATACAATTATGGAATCCATTTTACAGATGGATAGATAAATGATTAAGAGTCAATTAAGTAAAATCAAAATTGACGAAAGTAAACGTATCAATGTTTATGACAATTATACACAAGATTAGATTGAATTTTTGTTCAATTGGTACTGACATTATAGAATGGAGGAAAGCAGTAATTAATTTTTTTTGATGGTGAGTTAAAATGGTAATAACTACAGTTCTGTGAATTCCTAATGTTTTTTCCCCTTTGTTAATACAACCCTGTATTCAATCCATGTATATTTGGTTACTTTACCCATATCCTTACTCAATTAAAAAAAAAATCAGTTTAAAAAACTGAATAGTCCTTTAACAATAGCCTCCTTAACGAGAGAGAGAGAGAGAGAGAGAGAGAGAGAGAGAGAGAGAGAGAGAGATGGGGGGCAGCTAGCTGACAGTCCATCAATCCTTCTCTCTCCAGTGGACCTCTCCCTTCCCCCTGAGCACATGAAAGAAAGGTGATCACTTTGCATTGGTGAAGGGAGGGGCTGAATGAAGTGCCTTTCTAAGCTCTTAGAGGAGGAGGACTGGTTGATGGATTGTCTTCTTAATGGCTCTTAGAGTCAAAAGCTCAGCAAGGCTGTTTTTAAATCACTGGAACAAAGAAACTTTGTTTTTTAAATTGATTTGCTATAGTGCTTTCTTTGCCATCCATAAATACTGTTAATAATAATAATAATAATCCACATGAGTGCTTGGAATGGAACCCACACAAATAGTTATTCTCAACCTGTAGTCAAATAACCAACTAATAAAAGGACAAAATAACTACTAAAAATTGAAATATAAAATACTAGTTAAAGCACTCTAAATTAAACTCAACTTGCTCCCTAAAGGGGGGAATCCCTCTTTATCTTTGCCAGGAAGCAAAGTAGGAAAAGGAGAGTGTTGTAATACAAGACGTATAAGATTGTCCCTCATCCCAACTCCGTCCAGTCTCCAGTACTCCACTACAGGAGTGGGCACGGAATAGCCCTAGTGTTCTCTTGCACATCTAACTTTCACCACTTCTGAAGAGGTTTCTCACTGCAGCGCTTGTTTGATAGTGTCTCCCTAACTCATTTCCTTTTGCACTGTTTCTCAAACTGTGGGTCGGGACCCACTAGGTGGGTCGCAAGCCAATTTCAGGTGCGCCTCCATTCATTTCAATATTTTATTTTTAATATATTAAACTTGATGCTACCATGATATGTGACTGCTTTTGGGGAAATGGGGATCTGTACTTTTAACAGGTTACTATGCATATGTTTTGAACAATGACAGTAAATGGGACTCCTAGGTAAGTGTGGGTAGGATTGCAGCCTAGGATTGTTAAAAATTTTCCTGCTTGATGATGTCACTTCTGGTCCTGACATCACTTCTGGTGGGTTCTGATAGATTCTCATTCTAAAAAGTGGGTCCCGGTTTGAGTACCACTGCCCTATGGTGCAGCACTCAGTGGGACCCCTCCAAGTGCAGGGCCTCCCGAAGGGATGAGTCTGTGTAAGCACACAGCAGTAATCCCTGTCCCTAGCAAGGTTAACTTTTCCTCAAATTTGGAACATTCTTTAAAACAGCTTGTATCAAATTTGAAAAAATATTGCTTTGGAAGAGCTCTGTAAGTGCATTCATTCAGTTGCTGCAAATAAGACCGTATGGCGTGCTGTTCAATACTCATGGCTCGTAGGTTTGGGTACTACTGAGATGCCTTTTTGATCTCCAATTTTGGAACAGTCATTAGCTTGATGGGGACTTGTTTGTGGCTTGCAAATAAAAAAATTGTGGACAGTTCCTCTGTTACAATGGTCTGAGATATGTTTTAAGAAATCATTTTTGGACCATTAACTTAGTGCTGCCTGTAGAAATACAGTGTTCATGAAGGCATTCTTATGGGGATATCATTTATGGAGAAATTCAACCCTGAAGCAGCAGCAGCTTGCTGCTGCTGGGGAAATATGAATGTTGTATAGCCTGAAAGTGCAAGATGTGATGGCCTCGGGCAAGTTAAATAGGTCTAGTCTGGTTGGAAACCCTGAAATTCCTAAGTATGCCATCTTGATTTTCCTAATGGGAAGAAAAGGCTGGGATATAATTGTATGAAATATTAATGTTGCCTGAGTATCTGAGTGGCCAGTGCATATAAGACACTGACAGTGAGATTCTTTCCCCCACCCCGGGCCATTTGGGAATGACTTTATTTTTAAACTGACATTACTGTTTTGTTAGAAGCTCAGCATTCCCATTGTAGCACATCAGAAGGAGGTTGAAAGGGAGGGTAAAAAGAGTCCAATCTCTCCAGAGTGCATGGAGGCTGCTTAAAACAACAGTAATAGAGGCCCAGTAGAGGTGTATACTGCAAAGAAAGAAGGGTTCCACTAAATCCAGGAGGGTGCCCGCATGGCTAACCAGCCAAGTTAGAGAGGCTGTGAAGGGCAAGGAAGCTTCCTTCCGTAAATGGAAGTCTTGCCCTAATGAGGAGAATAAAAAGGAACATAAACTGTGGCAAAAGAAATGTAAGAAGGTGATACGGGAGGCCAAGCGAGATTATGAGGAACGCATGGCCAGCAACATTAAGGGGAATAATAAAAGCTTCTTCAAATATGTTAGAAGCAGGAAACCCGCCAGAGAAGCGGTTGGCCCTCTGGATGGTGAGGGAGGGAAAGGGGAGATAAAAGGAGACTTAAGAGATGGCAGAGAAATTAAATGAGTTCTTTGCATCTGTCTTCACGGCAGAAGACCTCGGGCAGATACCACTGCCGGAACGGCCCCTCCTGACCGAGGAGTTAAGTCAGATAGAGGTTAAAAGAGAAGATGTTTCAGACCTCAATGATAAATTAAAGATCAATAAGTCACCAGGCCCTGATGGCATCCACCCAAGAGTTATTAAGGAATTGAAGAATGAAGTTGCAGATCTCTTGACTAAGGTATGCAACTTGTCCCTCAAAACGGCCACGATGCCAGAAGATTGGAGGATAGCAAATGTCATGCCTGTTTTTAAAAAGGGAAAGAGGGGGGACCTGGGAAACTATAGGCCGGTCAGCCTAACATCCATACCGGGTAAGATGGTGGAATGCCTCATCAAAGATAGGATCTCAAAACACATAGACGAACAGGCCTTGCTGAGGGAGAATCAGCATGGCTTCTGTAAGGGTAAGTCTTGCCTCACGAACCTTATAGAATTCTTTGAAAAGGTCAGCAGGCATGTGGATGTGGGAGAACCCATGGACATTATATATCTGGACTTTCAGAAGGCGTTTGACACGGTCCCTCACCAAAGGCGACTGAAAAAATTCCACAGTCAGGGAATTAGAGGACAGGTCCTCTCGTGGATTGAGAACTGGTTGGAGGCCATGAAACAGAGAGTAGGTGTCAATGGGCAATTTTCACAATGGAGAGAGGTGAAAAGCGGTGTGCCCCAAGGATCTGTCCTGGGACCGGTGCTTTTCAAGCTCTTCATAAATCACCTGGAGACAGGGTTGAGCAGTGAAGTGGCTAAGTTTGCAGACGACACCAAACTTTTCCGAGTGGTGAAGACCAGAAGTGATTGTGAGGAGCTCCAGAAGGATCTCTCCAGACTGGCAGAATGGGCAGCAAAATGGCAGATGCGCTTCAATGTCAGTAAGTGTAAAGTCATGCACATTGGGGCAAAAAATCAAAACTTTAGATATAGGCTGATGGGTTCTGAGCTGTCTGTGACAGATCAGGAGAGAGATCTTGGGGTGGTGGTGGACAGGTTGATGAAAGTATTGACCCAATGTGCGGCGGCAGTGAAGAAGGCCAATTCTATGCTTGGGATCATTAGGAAGGGTATTGAGAACAAAACGGCTAATATTATAATGCCGTTGTACAAATCTATGGTAAGACCACACCTGGAGTATTGTGTCCAGTTCTGGTCGCCGCATCTCAAAAAAGACATAGTGGAAATGGAAAAGGTGCAAGAGAGCGACTAAGATGATTACGGGGCTGGGGCACCTTCCTTATGAGGAAAGGCTACGGCGTTTGGGCCTCTTCAGCCTAGAAAAGAGACGCCTGAGGGGGGACATGATTGAGACATACAAAATTATGCAGGGGATGGACAGAGTGGATAGGGAGATGCTCTTTACACTCTCACATAATACCAGAACCAGGGGACATCCACTAAAATTGAGTGTTGGGCGGGTTAGGACAGACAAAAGAAAATATTTCTTTACTCAGCGTGTGGTCGGTCTGTGGAACTCCTTGCCACAGGATGTGGTGCTGGCGTCTAGCCTGGATGCCTGTAAAAGGGGATTGGACACGTTTCTGGAGGAAAAATCCATTACGGGGTACAAGCCATGATGTGTATGTGCAACCTCCTGTTTTTAGAAATGGGTTATGTCATTTCTAAACCCATTTCTAAATGGGTTTAGAAATGGGTTATGCCAGATGCAAGGGAGGGCACCAGGATGAGGTCTCTTGTTATCTGGTGTGCTCCCTGGGGCATTTGGTGGGCTGCTGTGAGATACAGGAAGCTGGACTAGTTGGGCCTATGGCCTGATCCAGTGGGGCTGTTCTTATGTTCTTATGAGCATTCATCTGTAGCCTACTTTTAAAGAAATGTATCTAAAAGAATGTTGGCATTATATATTGCCTTGGTTCAGATGAATCACTGATTCAAGATGAGCATATTTGGATGAAGTGTGTTTCCTGCATATCGGCCTGAGGTAAGGATAATCCCGGGAACGGTCATGCTGAAGGGATGATTTATGCAAGTGATGCAGGCTGAGGTTAAAGCCAAAATTCAAACCATAAATCTCCTAGTGTTGGTTTGTGAAATTGCAGGAGGCATCTCCTTCAGTTAGCAGGAGACTGGTGTCATCCTGTATTCCCTCCTCAGCTACATATGCCCCTTACATGGTAAATTAGCTTTGTGCTCCTCCTTCAGAATTAATTCATCCTTTTCATTCTTGCTCTTTCTTCCTGCTGTACTGGTATGCACCTCCTCTTTAAATAACCTGTGGGCATTAATGCTGGGGGATTGGACAATGACCTAGATTTCTGAATCTCACACTTTTAGTCTATAAAGCCCACCTTTGCTACTAACCTGCCACTTTCTCTCCTTGTATTTGCTGCTTAGCATCTTGGTTTTTATCCTTTCCCTTTGTCCATCCTTGGTTTTGACACCTCAGCCTTTTAATGAAATTTCTGTATTTCTGTTACCTGCTTCATCTAAATTTGCTTGGGAGGCATAGGGTTGCTATGTCTACCAGAGCACTGTTGCTATCTTTGTAAAACTAGAGCTTCCTTAGAATTTGGGGATTTCTTTTTCCCAATTTGACCTCCATTTGCCTGGGCTTCTTAGCCTTGGGTGGTGGTAGCGAGAGCTTTCATTTCCCCATTCTAGTCCTAGTTTATTTGGTAAGAGAGTGAGATGGAGAAATGGAAACCATTTTGAAGCAGTTGATGTTTATTTAAATTATTTATACCCCATCTTTCCCTCCAAATAATGAGAGTGCTCAAGGTGGTGACTTCTGGGTTGTCCTCCAGCTTTCCTTACAGTTGCATAGAAGTTGAAGTAGGTTCAGGCATTTTTAGACCAAGATAAAAATTTTGAGTAAACGAAGTCTAGTACATTCAAAGTATGATGAGTAAAGGCTTGTAACTGAAGTTTGGGTGTTTTGATTCCAAATGAGTGTATGAAATTCAGTCTCATCTATTTCCCTCCACCTCTATCTAGTTCCTCCTCGGTATTTTTAAAGTACCATTATATTGCAACACCCTTCCTGTCAACCGCCTTTCCTGTTCTGAGGTTCTGTGTGAAGTTTTACTATTAGCAGAACTGCCCTTGTAGGAGTTGAGTCTTTTGTTCCTCTTGTCAGTTTCCCTGAGCAAATGAATGTGACCTTGCAGAAGCTTAGCCAGTGTCCAGTAGGTTCCCAGACAATAACCTGACCTTGTTCTATTTCACATATACTAAACTTCATATAGTGGTGTTCCCATGCCGACTAATACCTGAAGTGCTATTTTTGAATTCTACGCCCTTGCAAGTCACCTAATGTCTTGTTGCTTGTGTTTGGCTCACCACATCTGTTTCTGCATGTGCCAAATTTTATTAAATTCATATCTTTTAAGAAACAGTGGTACAGCATGTACTTTCCAGCAAGGCTTAACAAATCTCCTTGCTCGCTTTTCTTAAGTCTCATAGCAGTGATTGCTCCAGCTTTTGTGGAACCCTGAGGCAAAAGCCCTTGAAGTTCCCCCAGTGGCACACTCCTTTGCAGGTGTGTGCACGTGCATGCCAACTACCTCTTAGGGATAAACTGGGGAAGTGCTATCCAGGAATGGGGCAGCAAGTGGATGCAATTTTTTCTTTCTTGTCACTGTCTGTGGTTACACTGACAGGGAAGGAGAACTCTTACCGTTGCTGCCTGGTTCTGTATCCTGCCTGCAAAAACTAATTGGGCAGTAGATGAGCAATAGTCTTCCTTGGCAGCTGCTGTTATAGTTGCCAGAGGCAGCACAAAGGAAGACCCATGTCTGCTAGTGATACCTGCTCCCTCTGCCACCTCCTCGTGGACCTTCATACTGTGTCCTGGGCTCTATCTTACGAGACTGAGAAACAGTGGCAGGCTGCCCTCCCTTTGCCTGGTGCCATTTTCAGTTCCCAGATATTTCTATACCTGGATACCTCTACATCAGCATTGTGCTGGGGGGGGGGGGGAATGAACATTTAGAATTTGTAAGATAGTGCAAGAACCAGAAAAAATGGTGGTGCTGCTCCTTTGCCAGTCACCCAGTAATAGTCCCCAGGGGTCCTGGCTTATCATGTGTTATCCAGGGATTGTCTGGCAAGGGTGCAGGCCTTTGCATAAGCAAGGTCCTACATGTGGAACTGCTCCTGTCTCATGGTGTCCTTATTTGAATTATCGCTTCAGCAATGGCACAATTTTATTTGTACATGTAGTTCACCTTAACTGTTCAACACACAGTACAGAAAACCCACTTTGAAGATGTCTAGAGCTATAGATTACCTATATGGCCTTATTTCTCTATTTGGCTACCTAGTGCCTTGGTTTGTAGTTTGCCTCATTTAGGTATGTTGTGTCATCCATGTGCATGACAATTCTCAAAGAATGAGGTTCTTGTGCACCCTTCAGGACAATCTAAAAATAGACTCAGGAATACAACAGAAGGGCAGTAAAATGGAAATAGGGATAAACTGGGGAAGCAAATCTGAATATTTTGTGCATATATTGCTGGGTAGAAGTGAAGGAACAGAGGTGAGGCTATGAAAGAGGAGAGAGAAGGAGAGGATTAGTAAAAGATTGAAACATTAAGCAAAAGCAGTAAGTTAGTTCATCAGAAAATGAGGATTTAAAGTGCAGATTCATGCTAATGCTTGAAATCAGTAAACTTAGGCCCAAATCCTAACCAACTTTCCAGCACTGGCTTAGCTGTGCCAATGGGACGCCTGCTGCATCCTGCAGTTGGGTGGCACTCATGGAGGCTTCCTCAAAGTAAGGGAATGTTTGTTCTCTTAACTTGGAGCTGCATTGCCCTTATGCTGGTGCTGGAAAGTGGGTTAGGATTGTGCCTTTAGATGCACAGCTTTTCTAGTATCTTCTAGCACTTTGTTATATGAACATTTTGAATTGAGTCATGCATTCTTAAAGCAGGGTATGTGTTTTCTTAATATTTTTTATTACAAGGCTCACAAGGACCAGTTTTGCTGTTTTTGTCCTCTGGTTTGATTAAGTTTCATTGATAATGGATCAGTTCCAAAGTCTCTTTTCTCATTATGGTTTTCTCAATGGTGTCTGTTCTGGTGTGCTTGGCTAACCTTTCCTTCTTTGCAGCCACTTTTCTTTCTTTCAGTTAATGGCAACTTTGTTCTCAGTTCCCACACACATCCAAATGTGTAAAGAGTTCTGCAGTCCTACATTTGTCTTAAGTTATCCAGATTTGAGACAGACAGGAACTTTCTTCAGATGTTCAGTCTCTCTGGACCAGGAACCTGTGTTGGGGGCAGCATGAGTGCAACTGCTAAGCCCTTATGCTGCCATACTCTGTTGCTTTGTCTATTCCTCTGCTCTCCCCAGGGACACCGGTTGCCTGTGCAGACAAATGTTGTCCATGGAGAGATGGAGCGAGGCTATGGAAAGTGGAGGTAGGGCTTGCTTGTGGGCTAACAGAATCTCTATAGGGAGCTATTGTCATTAAAGGTGAAGTTGCATTTGATTAATGTTGGCTCATGGCATGCTCTTCCTGGGCTGCTTCCACAGTAGGACTTCTTAGTGCTGTTGGGGCATCACTTTTTTGCTATTGGACTCAGTGAGTCATTTGTGGGGTTGGTAAAGGGCAGAATGCTGGCAGAATCCAATCCATGCAATTCCCTTTCAAGGACCTCCTTCCTTTCCTTCCTCCCAAAGGCAACTGTAGTGATATCTGGGGAAGTATCATCCATTGGCAGCCTTTCCGTGCTGCTGAAAAGAGAAGACAGGGAATATGGGGAAAGGAATCTTTTAAAAAATTACTATATTTTGTCATCAAACAGTATGAAGGCTGTTCAGCTCTGGTGTGCATACAAATAAGTGACTTTACTCAAGAGCAGAAAGGGTGGGCAGTGCAGGGTACTGGAACAGGTGGGCAGGTAATGCAAGAAATCATCACGCACTCTCCTGCATCAGGTGTGGTAATACAGTAATTCTAAACCAGTTTTCATCTGAAAAAAATAATGTAGCAGTTATGTTTCAAATCAGGTTTGAAAATAGGTGAGAGAATATCACAAAAGCCCTGGCACAATAGGCTGGCACAATTATCTGGATGGTCCACAAAAAGTGAGTGAAAAGCACCTCCCTACTAAATGTCTAATATGGGAGCATGCCTAGTTGAATAACGGCTCTGTCATGAATAACGGCTCTGTCAGAATATTGTAGCTTAGTAGGCCCACCCATCAGCCCATCTTGTTATTATTGTATTGTAGAGACATACTATATACTGGAGACTATATTATATACATTATATAGTAGACACTGGCAAAAAGGCTTTTGATTTTCACCCATCTGCCAGGCTGGTGAAGCTTTTTAGGTTTAAACTACAGTCTGACCTCGGGATCCCTGTTTCCAGAAACCCCTGAGGATGCCAAAATGCAAGGATAACGAGATCTGTGGTGGAACTCTTAGAGAACCTCTGGATGCAACCAGAAGTGCCCTTTGGTCACATCTGGAGGCCTTCTGAGATGTGGGGAGACCTCGTGTGGCCTCTCCATGTCTCAGAAGGCCCTTTGAAGATCTCTGAGATGCACTTCCAGTTTTTGGAAAAAAACAGAAATGTGTCTCAGCCTCCTAAATGCAACAGGACTGTGCTTCTTGTCATGTTCATGAAGTCAGGTCAGTCCTACACTGTGGATTTGGAACTCGCAGTTAGTCAAATCTGCAGGTTCCAAATCTGCGGATAAAGGGGATTAACCTGTCTTACAAATGTGACATCTTAAGCACTGTTGTGGATTGTATATGAGTGTGGTGGAACTGAAGACATTTTGTAAAAGGAAGGAGGCACCTGAACTTCTGTTCCCAGAAAAATCATAACTAAAGTCCAAAAAGTTTAAAACATGCTCTTTTCTGGCTGTACATCGTGAGCCAGAATCTTCCTCAGGTGACCAGTAGGGCAAGTTTATTGTAAATTTAGAATTCTGTCTCTCCCCCTCAAGTACCTTTGTAGGCTACTAGTGAAATGACAAAGTGAATGGTTGTCTACAAAAGTTTATGCTACAGTAAATGTGCTAGCCTCTAAGGTGCTACAAGAACCTTTGTTGTTCTGACATAGGTATGTATGCACTGGCAGGTTTGTAAAAGTTTGTGAGCTGGTAACTTTTATAGATTTAATTTGTAAGGCTGGTTTAATAGGATATTTCATATGAAAGCAACTGCAATGCCATATTTGCCAGTTTTGGCCATGAGGCTGGGAGGTATAAAGTCGATATCAAATTGTTTGCAACCATAAATAAACGTGCAAATAACTTCTGAATATACTTAATTAAGATCTTTGTTACTTTACAAGTGTGTGATTTTTGGGTAGTCAGTGTGTGTTTTCTCATGACCTGCTGGGTTCCTTGTCTGCTGTAAATATCTGAGGAGGCTGGTTGTCCTGAATTGCATTTTGGTGGGTGCTAGCTTTTCACATATGGTGTGAACTCTTTTGGCTGATGCTTATCCTCTTTGTAGACAGCTGTGGTCCTTCTGTGTTGTACAGAAAGCTGGTTCTTGCAGTACTGTGCTGATACCTCACTGATGTTAAAAGACATTGTAAATATTTTGCAGCAGGGATATAACTCAGAATTGTTTAGATGCAAGTACTACACTTTATGCTTTTATAGTATTGTGCAAGTTGTAGTTTCCATAATAGAATAATCCAATTCTTGAATACCAAGATTGGAAAAGGCTGTTATGGTCTTCAAATTGAAACTCTTGCATGCACAAACTATAGTCACTCATAACTACTTCTGTGGGTCTAAGCTAAAATATTGAATAATATTGAAACCTCTAGTCAATGCACACATCCCTGGTAATCCTTCAGTAAAAAGTTATCCTTGCTGGTAAAAATGCAGTTCCCCCTAAATATTTTTGGCTATTCTTTTATAGTAGTGGTGGAGTGTGGGGTTGGCTTCATATTGTGAGTGAGGACCTTTTCATCTTGAGCCTGGAGAGAGTGACTGCCTTGCTTTAGTCATCCAAGGTGTGTGTTTCTGAACCCACCCACCCTCTTTTTGCATCTTCCTGAGGATGACTGCATGGCTGTCAGAAACCTGCAACCTTTTTTTTACTGTTCAAATTAGACAAAGGGGCTGTGGAAATACTTTCCATTTATGGTGCTGATGACCAGAAGGTACTAACTCTATTTTCTAAATGTGCTCTTGTGTTTCTTCATAGGCTTAAAATATGTTGTGGTGGTTTGTGGTCCTGTTTTTCTCTGTTGGCTTATTTTAGCTTGTACATCCCCAGCACTGAGAGGAATGGAATGGGTGCCACCAGCCAAACCAGCCAAATGTTTACTTTAACCCCAGACAGGCTTGTCTTTTCCTTGCCTCTTCTTTAAAATGATCATCAGTTTAAGAACTTGTGTTTAGTTGCTTCTGGCTCTAGTCCATCCTGACCCCTTGTTCCCAGTTTGAAATATACTTCATAATAATTTGGAGTAATTATAAAAATGTTTGCAATTTGTTCAGTGCTTTGGGTTGTATTTATATTCGGTTCACTCCATCTCTTCCTGCTCTTTGGTTTTTCTTTTGTCTTGTGTTTGGATAATGAACTTTCAGCAGGGATCTGTTTTGTTTAATTTTGTGTAAGCACTATTTATATTAGTGTTATAAATCATAATAAACTTGACTATTAAAAATGGCCTGTGGCAAACTTTACAAGCTGCCTTATATCTTATGAGGTGTGATCTTCAAAACTTTTATGGATGCTGTTGTACCAATAATCTGAAACTAGTTGACTTTGCTGAAGTTGATATTCCTCTCTGCAACATTCCCAATATTTGAATATTAGCGTTGAAGGAACTTTGGAGATAACTTAGTCCAACTCCCTGCTGATTTCGGCCAACTGCTCCTGCAGTCTCTAGTGGTCATCAGACCTCTGCTTCAAAATTTCCAGTGAGAAAGAGCCCACTTCTGTACAAAGCTTCTGTCCCAGTGCCAGACAGATATTCTTACTCATGTCTACCCTAAATCTACTTCCATTTAGTTTCCCATTGGTTCTAGTCCAGGAGCTACAGAGAGTAAGACTATGTACACACTTAACTGGGAATAAGTCCCATTGAGTTCAGTGATAGTTTTACATAGACATCATAGGATTGGGCTTACCCCCTCCTTTTTTTTCTGTGAGACAGCCCTTCAGATTCTTGAAGGTGACCACCAGATCTTGGTTTCTCTTCTCTCCCCAGGCTAAGTTCTTTTAACTGTTCCTCATAGGACTTGGGTTCCAGGCTTTGTTATCCGTCTCAGAATGTGTTCCAGCTTATTCTTAAAATTCTTCCAGTTCTTCTTAGGAAGCAGTGCCCAGAACAGGGTGCAATATTCAGTTGAGATCTGAGTAGTACAGAAATGTTTATGTGTAGAATTCACTAACAGTAAATTTAACTTGCATTCTGGAAACAGAAGTGCATTCCTGTTGCCAGTGGGAAACTTTGCCCAGTCTGAGACTATTCGGGAATTCACACTGTCTATTATGGAAGTGGGCAGAAGGCATTTTTATGGCAAAGGAAGTGGAAGTGGGTAGGGCAGTGCTGGTGGATGGGGTCAGAGAATATGCTGGCAGGGCAGCCATCTGCGTAAGCAAGGCTTACAAGGCTGCTCGCAACTATGATATTCTTCCACATTAGCAGGGCAAATAGTTTGACAGTTTTTGTTTTGGCTTGATTTCACTGGTTGATCATCCTTCAGAAATGCAGCCCCACTTAAAAATATTCATGTCATAGAGATTGAAAATATGCGTGTTTAAAATGCCCTTTTAAGTGTTCTAGATAGTGTGCATCTGTGCACTTGATGTGCATTTTGCAATATCCTGGAGTGTGCTCCCTGCTGGTTTTCACTCACTAGGCATGTGATCTCCTTGTGTGTATTTTAGGAACATAATTTATGTTTATACATAATTTATCTTTTTAACATACATTGAGTCAGCATTTTGGAAATGCAAATATAGTTTGTTTTAATCGGGACTGCTTAAACACTTTTTGGAAATGCCCTTTCTTTTTCTACCCCTCCCCCATTTCACTCACCTAACATTTCCTTAACTCAGTGGTTCTTGAGCTTTTAACACTGGGACCCACTTTTTTAGAATGACAATCTGTCAGGACACACCAGAAGTGATGTCATGACTGGAAATGACATAATCAAGCAGGAAGAGTTTTAACAATCCTAGGCTGCAATCCTACCCACCCTTACCCAGGAGTAAGTTCCATTTACTATCATTGTTCAAAGCATAGATATAGTAGCCTGTTAAAGGAACAGATTTGTAACATTTCCCCAAATGCAGTCACATACCGTGTAGCATCAAGTCTAATATAGTAAAACTAGAATATTGAAATGAATGAGGACCCACCTGAAATTGGTGCGCAACCCTCCTAGTGGGTCCTGATCCACAGTTTGAGAAAGACTGCCGTAACTGTTTGTTGGTGAAAGTAAATTCATTTTTCTGTTTTTCCTAATCCTGTATCCCCTAGCACTGCGTTAATGCAGAATGTCCAGCAAACTGTACTTTTAAAAAATAACAGCAGAGGGCGTGGGACTCTGTGAGTCGCAGGAATGGGCTACAAACCACATTTCATTGCAGAATGTGAACTCTAGGATTCAGGTGTAGTTTTCCGCAACTGTTTCAGAACTGAACTGTGAGATTCCAGGAAGCTGTATTAAGTTTCCACCTTGGATGTATTTGCTGTCATTCTTACATTCAGTGGCTGCTGGTTTAGGTGAGGTGTCCTTAAAGGAGGAAAGATTACTTCCAACTCCAGTCTGATATCATGCCATGTACACTGCACTGATTCCCTTTCCTCATCTTCATTATCATCCTGATTACCCATGGATGCAATGAGTTTTGGAAAGTACTAAAGATTGCCTAGCACCTGTTCCACTAAATGTTGGCAACCTTCAGTCTCGAAAGACTATGGTATCGCGCTCTGAAAGGTGGCTCTGGAACAGCGTCTAGTGTGGCTGAAAAGGCCAATTCAGGAGTGACAGTCCCTTCCACACCGGGAGCAAGTGCAGTCTGTCCCTGGTCTGTCTCCCTGGCTATGGGCCTTCCTTCTTTGCCTCTTTGCCTCAGACTGTTGGCCAAGTGTCTCTTCAAAATGGGAAAGGCCATGCTGCACAGCCTGCCTCCAAGCGGGCCGCTCAGAGGCCAGGGTTTCCCACCTGTTGAGGTCCGCTCCTAAGGCCTTCAGATCCCTCTTGCAGATGTCCTTGTATCGCAGCTGTGGTCTACGTTTAGGGCGCTTTCCTTGCACGAGTTCTCCATAGAGGAGATCCTTTGGGATCCGGCCATCATCCATTCTCACGACATGACCGAGCCAACGCAGGCGTCTCTGTTTCAGCAGTGCATACATGCTAGGGATTCTAGCTCGTTCCAGGACTGTGTTGTTTGGAACTTTGTCCTGCCAGGTGATGCCGAGAATGCGTCGGAGGCAGCGCATGTGGAAAGTGTTCAGTTTCCTCTCCTGTTGTGAGCGAAGAGTCCATGACTCGCTGCAGTACAGAAGTGTACTCAGGACGCAAGCTCTGTAGACCTGGATCTTGGTATGTTCCGTCAGCTTCTTGTTGGACCAGACTCTAATAACTCTGTAAAAATACCAAATGTGTAAACAAGCGAGCTTCTGTGTTGCAGCATTTGTTTGCATGTGTAGAGATTAAAATCATCTCTCATGCAGTGCTTCAGGAAGGTCATGGAATGAGAGAAATCAATCTGTTTCCATTTCTAGAGTGGTTAGGTGTTTTGCAGAAAATGCTACACTGTACTTTTATTCCATTACATTTCATAACCTACAAGACTCTTCAGTTCCCAAACACAACAGCTGCAGCTTGCTGGATTACCTCTTGACGTATAGTTGTACAGTAGATTAGTGTTTTGTTATACTCCTCCTCTTTCTCTATCTATTGGAAAGATTTAAAAATCAAGGGCAAGCTCTGAAGTGGGCCATCTTCCCTCCACACACTCTTCCTTTTTAGTGCATGGAATGTACAAGTTAGCAAAACAATACCAATGAAGTAACCTACTAGATATCTTTTCAACATTGTCTATTGTCGTCGTCCCCCAAATGCTCTGCTGTACTGACCCGAATATGTATGGAATGCTTTTTCATGCTGTTAAGCTTTTTCCCAAGATGTATGGGTGTGATGGGGGGGGGGCACATTGCTGAGGATTAAGCTTTTGGTCCAGTATGAGTAGTGGGAAGGCACTTTTATGTTGGAGTTGGTCAGATCTTTCTGATTTCCTTGTAATGAACTAGAATCTAGTTGTTTTGGAGCCTTTGTGGCTCCCAAACTGTGGGTCACAACCAATTTTTGGGTGGCTCACAAAATTAACAGGGCAGATTAGGCATCAAGGGTTAAACAACCTACTACTGCTGCCCAGCCACCAGTTAGTTAGCCACAGAGACTTCAAGTCAAGTGAAACTTTTTTGGTTTGTCCAGATGCTGAAATGTTTGGGTACCACTGAGCTAGAACTATTCCTTTATGACTTGAGGCCAAATTTGTGTGGCTGTCACTGCAAACCTTCTAAACAGCAGGGAGTGATACGAAAACCCTGTTCTGCTGTGATTCACCACTGCTGCTGTTTGTGCACATCCTCCCAAATGCATTGGGTGGAATAACATGACTTTCCTCCTTACCTTGCTCCTGCCTCATGCAGGACTCCTGCTTCTAGTCTCTCCTGCCTTCTAATGTCCTAACATTTTCATATGAACATAACAGGTGTGAAAGCAAGCAATGTTCTGCAAGTAGAAGTACATAGTTATGTACATTTTGTTCCTTGATTTTTTAAAATCATCTCAGGCAAACTTGGAACTTCAGTTGGCATGATAGAGGTTTTCAAAGGGATGACTTTTCTAAGGTCACATGACCTCTCAAGACCATAAATGAGGTCAATTTTACTATTTCATGGGGCCAAATACAGATGCTAGAATATTCAGTGAACGCATTGTAGCTATAATCCAATTAGATCCACTTTTCCTTTCATTGCCGTCAGAGTTGGGTTGCTTATAATACACAAGTAGCTAATCACAATCCTTGAGAAAGGATTTCTTGTAAATTTATGCTTTGTTTTCAGAATAAGCAGAAAGAAGCATGTGACTGTGATTTGTCAATGCCTTATGGCATTGCTTATATAAACTAGGTCAGGAGATGGAACCTTCCCAGATTGTAAACACGGTATGGATTGTGTAAATTCAATCTACCATAGAAAGCACTGCAGTGGGCAAGCCACTGCAGTGGCTGATGTCTTTGAGGGGAAGGGAATAAAAAAAGTTAAGCAATTCCTTAATTAAATTGTAACTATGTGAGGAAACAGTATCCTGGAGCCCAGTATAAATAAACTATTATTTATCTGGAGGTCAGTTAGTAAGTGAATGCAAAGGTCAGATTAGAACAGGGTTTTAATCAATTGGATTAATTTCCATGACACTGACAGTAAAAAGCTGGCATGAATTATTTACATGCCCATTCTTGGAGAGCAAGAAGAGATGTGTGTGTGTGTGTGTGTGTGTGTGTGTGTGTGTGTGTGTGAGAGAGAGAGAGAGAGAGAGAGAGAGAGAGAGTATGAATGTACCTCTATAGTGGTTTGGCTTGAATGATAAGTCAGATTGGCCATGCTGAGAATGCCACATGCACAACTGTGTGTAACTACTGTGTATAACGAAAGCCATCTCTGTGACTTGTGTTCCAAAAGTAATCCTAAATGTTCCAATAAGAGTAGAACAAGAATGATGCTTAAATCTGTATATTTAATTCTTGATGTTAAATATGTGCGGCGTTTTGTATGAATATAGCATTAGATGATATATAATGGCTTCAGAGAAGAACCAGGTATCTAGTTGTTTAGAACTGATTTTGTTAGCTGCCTTGGGCAACCTTTTACTGAACAGGCAGAAATAAATATTTTAAATCAATTAAAACAAATCTTATTTTATGGAACATAAAATCGTTGTGGATATTTTTGGTAATGGCTTTGAAAAGCAAAACAAGTTTCTTCTTTAGTTTCCCCCCTCAGTTAGCATTGTAATTATATATATGGATTGTTTGTAAGGAAATGAGATTTTCTTTAGTAGAGATCTGCTTGGTTTATCTTTAGAGTAAACTGGCTTATTGAGTAGTTTGGACAGTATGTTATGAAGCAATTGAAATGAAATGTGTTGTGGCACGGAATCAAATTATGATCAGTCTTACTAAAAATCGAGCATGTTCTACAGAAGAATAATTTAAAAAGAAGCAGAATTTGATTTGAAGTTGTGTCTGGCTGACAAGTTGAAAGGCTTGCCATTGTGTTTAAGTGTGCATCAAAGCACATTTAACATTTATCTTTTCCACACTGAACAAATGTCTTACCAGTCAAATGGATGTCGGTAACACTTTGTCATTCTATTGCCACCAGGTGACTTGAACTGATATAATAGACTCAGATGGTAATGCATGTGATCATGGATTTTTTTTCTCCCACAGAAGCAAAAAATAAGCATTGTGCCCTTTTGTGGTGGGTAGATGCAATTGTGACAACCACCAGCAGAGTGATGCAGACATTCCTAACAGATTCCTTTGCTTAGATGTGATGTGGATTGTTTCAAATTGAGGTGTAGCATATACTTCAGGATCTACCCTCTATGGCTGCCACTCATTAAAAAAAACAAACCATGAGCGGCTTCTGTTTCCACCCTGGACTTGATTTTTGCCCTACTTCTTGATCAAAATGATTGGGACGGGGGGGGGGGGGCTTTACAACACTTTTCAGTTGAAAATGATCCTAAAGCCCTTGGTCCTTTTGCCTGTGCTCCCTCCACTTGCTTCCCAGTCCCTGAACAACTAGCAGCTGGAGCAAAGGTTTTTTCAGGCAGGGATGGGGAGACTAGTTCTTTGTAGTTGCTTCATTCTCTGACCCCTACTTGACCAATGATAGGGGCCAGGCATATCATTCCCTTGCCATGGTATTCATTCTGGGAGGCAGGGCATGCAACCTTCCAGGGGCCCTTAGTCCTCTGACCAGTTTTCCTGTCCTTGGGTACCTGTCAGCAGAAGAACATGAACCTTTCATGTCATGGAGAACACTGGTCTGCCAGTAACTGCTAGCAGGCCTTGCTTCTGATTAAGATAAATTTACTTAGGGCGCAATCCTAACCTCTTATGTCAGTGCTTTCCACCACTGGCATAGCAGTGCCAATGGGACGTGTGCTGCATCCTGCAGTTGGGTGTCACTCACAGAGGCCTCCTCAAAGTAAGGGAATGTTTGTTCCCTTACCTCAGAGCTGTGTTGCCCTTATGTCAGTGCTGGAAAGCACTGACATAAGGGGTTAGGATTGCGCCCTTAGTGTGGTTTGGCAAGGCAATTATCAAAAACTTTCAGATTGCCCTCAGAGACTATAAAGGTCTTATTTAGTTTTAGATCAGTTGTTTTTTAATGGTTATAGTTATGAGCATGCATTTTTATTTTGGAAGTATTTAAATAATGAATTAACCTGTGATTGCAGTTGGACTTTTTTTTTAGAATCTGTTATGACTTAAAATATTTTTATTTACAATATATTTGTAGATATATTTAAAATATTTTTATTTTTATCAATCTACCCTGGTTTTTACTGCCTCCTAAAAAAATTAAACTTTATGTCTACTTATGTGTATGAGAGAAGGAAGTTGTTCTCTCCCTGTGAAGCACTAGTAGGAATGGATTTCAGCTTAATGTCATGTCAGTTCAGCTAATCTACTTAGAGTAATTTAGAAAGGCACAAGGCCATAATATTCCCAGATTACAACCTTTCATCCCTTCATTATTATTTTAGTGTGAATCTAGTGGATTATTAGAAGAGGGTTTTCTTTTTAATCGTGCTTGTGTGTAAAGTATTCAAAATCCTGTTTTATTAAAATTTCTAACATTGAACCCCGGTCAGCTGTGAGAAATTTCTTTAGCGGAAAGAAACTTGCTATTGGCACTCAGTTCCAATTTTGATTGTATATCCAATATTATAAAATTATATATTACAAAAAATATTATATCCAGTATTGTAAAACTCAGGAACTTTATTTGGGTGATGATCCAAATCATAAACTGTGGCAAGCGTTGAGCTCACATGCTTTCCCTTCCCCACCACATGGAGGGGGGAATTAACACCCTCTGTTCCCAGTCTAGAATAAACTGTAGTGTGTCGTGTTTAAATCATGGTTTAGAGATGATGATGATCTGAAACCCAGCTCGAGGCTTGTGGGGGATTACTAAAGCCCTGACTGCTACCAGTTTCCAGTTTGGGGTCAGACCTCCTTCAGAAAAGCAAATGTTGTAGGTTAATGATTGCCTTTTGGTTTAACCAAAATGTTTCTGAGATGTTATGCTGATGAAATGGAGACTGTTCAAATCGCAAGGAAGCAGAACTTGAGAGAGTGGGGCAGTAATATCTAAACCAGTTTTCAATCACTGTGCCACATACATTGGTGGGCCACGAAGGGTCTGCAGGTGTGCCACAGGAGTTTGGGGGAGGGTCATATCATATATTAGTAGGGCCATTGGGGGATATGAACCCCTGACCAGCAGTGTGGTGTGCCTTGTCAATTGTCAAAAACTGATTAGAGTGCCTCAGCAATTTTAGCACCTTCTCAGTGTGTCTTGACATGAAAAAGTTAAAAAGCACTGATCTAAGAGATTAGAATGTTGTGTGCTAGATTGAGCACCTGGTTCATTCCCATCTTGGAGAAAAAATGCTGGACTGGGGGTTGTAGACTTGGCCCTCTTGAATTTGCATTTCCGGTTGATAGCAAAATAAGGAATGGATATGTGTCAACCATGCATAAGCATATTCCTGCTGGATCTGACAAGGTTCACCTAGGCCAGCATCCTGTTTTCAATTGTAGCTTTCCAGAAGGTACTGGAAATCCCACAACAAAGCATGAAAGCAAGTCCTCTCTTGCTCTTTGTCCCTTCAGTATTTTGTGGTGGACTGCCTCTGAATGTGAAGGTTCCATTTGGCTATCATAGCTAATGCATTTACCAAAGTCTGTGATAGGTCACTTGGGACCAACTTCGACCAACCTTGTCACTTTGGATTTAGTGTTACTACTATATTTTATTTTATTAAGAATATTTGTACACTGCTTTTTGAATGGACTCTCATGTTATCTACAAGGCTTGGAGTTGTCAATTCAAAAATGCCCTGGCTCTAGAAAGCAGTGAAGATTCCAAAGCTATTGTATAATACAGAATATGATGACAGGCACACTGGGATTCAATTTTGCTTGGCCTTTGGGGCTTGGGGAAAAATCTGGAAAAAATAGAACAAATTGATCTTTTTAGATGATCTCTTAATTTTGTTGTGCTAATTTCCCCTCCCTGCCCAGTTACCCATGTTGAACCCTTGATATGAGCTATAAATTACCCTTGGTATGAGCTATAAATTTCAGCAGATTTGTCTAGGGAAAGTGCAGTGGGGACAAGAGGCAAGAAGGTCTGGTGTATTCTCTCCATCATGTCAACTTAGTTTTAGTTGGTGCATACTGTTGATACCTGCCTCTGAGGTGAGAAATTTCTGCCAATAAATCAACCTTAGATAATCTCCTTGCCTTATCTGTGGGCCACTCAGGGGTCAGGGCTGTTCAGGAATGTCATAGCAGCCAGGAGAAACCCAAAGGAGAGCAAAAGGACAAGGAAAAGAATATGTTCTCTCCTGCCTCTCTCTGGGCTTTTCCATTACACAAGTGGGGAATGGCACACAATACTGCATAAGTACCTCGCTAATCTCTTCAAAAACATTGGTAAGGCTCTTCCTCCCCTTTCAGTCAGGCTGCAGAGCAATTCGTCTCCGGGCCCCAGGGCAGGCCCCAGGGCAAGCTGCAGCCAAAGTTAATATTTTCACTTCTGGAAAAAAGTAAGCAAGGGCTCAAAGCTCCCATTTAAATCACGTGCACCTCGTTCTCTTTGGCAGGATCACACCTGACCCTTCTGCACCCTCATTTCATTTTGCATTTGTTTGGCAGAGGTCTGTTTTTTTTTAAACAGTAGGACGTAATCCTCATTTCTGTCTGAAGCTAATCCTCATTTCCGTCTAAGGCACTATGAATTGTAATTCAGTGCACCATTATTTACGGTAAGTATAACACCCTGGAAAGCAATGGTGTCTACTTCTGAGTAAATCAGGTTGCAACTATGTGTAACTATGCTTGCTCACACTCATTTGTTGTTGCTTGTCTCTCCACTGTGAATTGAATTGTACAATCCCAGTTATGTGTTATATGTTGTATGTTATATGTAGAACCTCTGCCTCAAGCAGTTTCTGCTCAACGATGCATATGCACCACAGGGATTAAATGTGTACCCCTGTGAGCTGGGCAAAAATAGGTTAACACACCAGGCACCTTAAAGGAGGATTTGAGTAAGGGTTCTACTAGTATGTTGTTTATAGTGCACTTACTCTTGATAGTGTTTACAAAAAGGTTGTGAAGAGCTAAACAAGCGCATCGGTAAAGCAGCTACCACGTTTTCCAGACTCACAAAGAGAGTCTGGTCCAACAAGAAGCTGACGGAACATACGAAGATCCAGGTCTACAGAGCTTTCGTCCTGAGTGCACTTCTGTACTGCAGCGAGTCATGGACTCTTCACTCACAACAGGAGAGGAAACTGAGCGCTTTCCACATGCGCTGCCTCCGACGCATCCTCGGCATCACCTGGCAGGACAAAGTTCCAAACAACACAGTCCTGGAACGTGCTGGAATCCCTAGCATGTATTCACTGCTGAAACAGAGACGCCTGCGTTGGCTTGGTCATGTCGTGAGAATGGATGATGGCCGGATCCCAAAGGATCTCCTCTATGGAGAACTCGTGCAAGGAAAGCGCCCTACAGGCAGACCACAGCTGCGATACAAGGACATCTGCAAGAGGGATCTGAAGGCCTTAGGGATGGACCTCAACAAGTGGGAAACCCTGGCCTCTGAGCGGCCCGCTTGGAGGCAGGCTGTGCAGCATGGCCTTTCCCAGTTTGAAGAGACACTTTGCCAACAGTCTGAGGCTAAGAGGCAAAGAAGGAAGGCCCATAGTCAGGGAGACAGACCAGGGACAGACTGCACTTGCTCCCGGTGTGGAAGGGATTGTCACTCCCGGATTGGCCTTTTCAGCCACACTAGACGCTGTGCCAGAACCACCATTCAGAGCGCGATACCATAGTCTTTCGAGACTGAAGGTTGCCAATACAGATATACAGATGTGAAGACCAGAATTAAAAAGTTGATGAATAAAAATGTATCTTATGATTTTACTAAGTTTTTAATAAATTAGAGACTGTATAGTTCTTAGATAACAATTACTGGTATGTTATTTTTTCAGAATCTGGCCTCAGGTAAAATTATAGTCAGACACCTCGCTAGGCTTAATCCCTGAGTTATCCAAGAGTCATAGAAAATTCTATGGTTTTTAGCTCAGAACCTTTCCTCAACTTATTTGTGAGATCGATTTATACTCGAGTATCTGTGGTACTTGAGCTTGGTTGGTATCAGGGTAAATTGAGTGCTGGTGTCCATTGGGGAACCCACCTGACTAGGACAGTTCCAGTACCCATGGGGCAATGGTGCCTTGGGGACCTAGTGCTGGGCTTTGCCCCATGGCCAAGCAATCTGCCACTAATATTGATTCTGAGTACCTGCTAATCTGACCTTGGTTTGAATGATCGTTGATTGATTTTTAATCCCTGTGAAAAGCATCTGTGAATTTTCACTTTCTCTGAATGGCATAAATGAAGGGGGGGAAACCGTGATAGCAAGCTACTGGTTTTTCTTCCCTGATATAAATAGTTGAAGAAAATCTGTTGTGAAGACTTCTTTCTTGTAATGTGCCCTGCTTGTTTCTACTGATGTTGTCCTGAAGAGAGCATTAGTAAGTGGGGGAAGGATGTTGGAGGAAGCGCTTTAGTGAATCGATGAGTGTTGGCATTGAGGGAGTTCTTGGCCTTCCTGGGCAGGACTTCTCTGGCCAAGGGCAAATCCTTGATTTAGCATAAAAATTAAACCATCTTTTGATTTTTCTTTCCCTCACACAAAGCAAAACTGAGTTTTAGACTGAAGTATGGAATCACAGCTAGAATGAACCTTGCATCTTGCAGTTTGAGGCTTGTATTCTACTACACTAAATAAAACAAAATTAATCCTTACCTGGCCTTAGAGAGCATTGTGTCTTAAAAGTTAATGCAAGGGCTCATTGAGAATCACTCCTCCTTTTCATTTCAGCCAGCATATGATCATCATCAAATATGTCATCTTGTTAGTTCTTATTAAAAAAACAACAAACCAGCTAAGAAGCAAATTCCTTTAGTAGCAAAGAGGGCGAACACAATTTTAACCAAGTTAAGTTGTGGTTCTGCTTTACTCTGCATTGGTTAGAGCCCACCTGGAGTACTATGTCCAGTTCTGGGCACCTCGTTTTAAGAAAGATGCAGCCAAACTGAAGCGGGTTCAGAGAAGAGTGACTAGGATGATCAGAGGGCTGGAGAACAAGCCCTATGAGGAAAGGTTGAGGGAACTTGGTATGTTCAGCCTGGAGAAGAGAGAGGATATGATAGCACTCTTTAAATACCTGAATTGCTGTCATATGGAAGAAAGGACAAATTTGTTCTCAGCTACCTCTGAAAGTAGAACTATATCCAGTGGTTACAAACTGCAAGATTCCAATTGGATATCGGAAACAAATTCATGACAGTAAGGGCGGTATGGCAGTGGAACAGATTGCCGAGGGCAGTGGTGGATTCTCCTACACTGAAGATCTTCAAGCAGAGGCTTGACAAGCACCTGTTGGAGATGCTCTAGGAGGATATCCTGCTACAGGCAAGGATTGGACTAGATGATCTTTTAGGTACTTTCCAATTCTATGATTTAACCCAGGGGTGTCCAAACATTTTGGCTGGAGGGCCACATCATCTCTCTGACACTATGTTGGGGGCTGGGAAAAAAGAATTAATTTATATTTCAAATTTGAATAAATTTACTTAAATGAATATATTAGAGAGGGAACTTATATGAATGAATGAAGGTATTGCAATAGCTCAAGACCAGCTTTTCCTTTGCTGCCGCATCGCAGATGTGAAACAGCAAGCAGTGGAGGGAGCCCTTGTCCCACAGCGCACGCGAGAGATTGAACAGTTGGCCATCATGCTGAGAGCAGTTGCATCAGGCTAGCGTGGGCTCCAGCAAGCCTCCAGAGGGCCAGAGGCTCATTGGAGACTGGGGGCTTCCTTAGGGCCGGATTGGGAGCCCTCGAGGGCCACAAATGGCCCCAGGGCTGGGGTTTGGGCACCCCTAACCAAATGCAGAATGTTTTGCAAAATCTGGGATTAAAGGGTAAAAGGAGTGAAAAGGTCAGTTAACTTTCCAGCATCAAATAGGCTCTCTCAATGACATCTTTATTTACTTTTCTGTTTCTTATCATTTGGAGTTGCTGGGTGCCTTAAGTGACTGGAACACAAGGCTTCCAAATAAAAAGCTGGTACATTGTGGCTAGAGCATGATACCAGGGACTTAACATCTGGCTTGAGATGAACACATGCTGTTACCAAAGAAGTGGCTAGAGATTTCTGCAAGAAGCAAATTATAGTAATCCCCAAGCACATAGCTCTTTCTGTTCTGAAGAATGGCAGTGTGTCAAGTTATACATCCATATTTATTTATTTCTTTTCTGAACATGGTAATTGAAAAGCTGGCTCATGTATTCAGTAGCCCAAATTCTTCCAACTTTGCAAGAAGTGACATATACTCTGATGCCCTCTTTTGCTCAAAGGCTAGACAATATTCATTCTTGGAGACATAAGGTAGTTGGATATCTTGAGTGTTTTCTTCTTTACCAAACTCAGAGGGATGGCTCTAGGGAGCTGCTTATCTTTTCCAAAAGCCATTGCACTGAAGTATGCTGCTGTAGGGAACAACTTCAGCTGTTTCTGAATATGCAAGACCACTTAACAGCCCTATGCCCCACCCCCACTGATGCAGTCACACCAAAATGGCATGTGCAGCATCCTGTGGGAGAGGCAGTTCCAGCTGTCTCCTCTGGTTAGGGGAACATTTGTTCTCTTATGCAGGAATAAGCCTCCATAGTGTGGAAGGTTCTGCTTGGACCTGTGCCTGCAAAATAGGTGGAGGTTTGTGTGGACTTGGGCTGCAGGATCGGCTCTGGGAAGGGTATTGTGGTACTGCTGTGTGCCTACTTAATTAGGATATAGGCAAGCAGTAGATTGAAACTGACCAGGTATGCCCCCTTTCCACAGTAGTGGGCAAACATGCGGTGCTCCCAGTTTACAGCAACTATGCTCAGTCTGCTAGGACCTCTTTTTTCCAGCTTTATATATTTGAATGCGGCTGCTGTGAATTGGGTGTATTATGCCCTATGTCTGCAGTGGCAAGGCAGATACCTTGAGGAAATCAGGGACACAATCTTTCTCTGAAGCAGTTTGCTGTAGCAGTAGAGTGAGTGATGAGCTATTTCTTGTAGCTGAATCATTGCTATCAGATTTATGCAGGCTACTTTCCTTTCTTCATTGGAATTCAGTGGGCAAAAACAGCACAAATGTTTTCATTTTAACAGATGGCTGTGCAATTCAGTGAATGTCTTGACTGGGAAGTCTTGAACAGAACTGTTCAAAAGTCAGAGGGCATCTTTCCTCTTTCCCTTTCAGAGCCACTGCCACCTAACCTCTAAGCCAGTGGTTCTCACACGTTTAGCACTGGGACCCACTTTTTAGAATGAGAATCTATCAGGACGCACCGGAAATGACGTCATGACCGGAAGTGACATCATCAAGCAGGACGATTTTTAACAATTCTAGGCTGCAATCCTACCCACACTTACCCAGGAATAAGTCCCATTTACTATCGTTGTTAAAAGCATATACATAGTAGTCTGTTAAAAGTACAGATCTGTTACATTTCCCCAAATGCAGTCACATACTGTGGTAGCATCAAGTCTAATACTTTAAAAATAAATTATTGAAATGAATGGGGACCCACCTGAAATTGGCTTATGACCCACTTAGTGAGTCTCGACCCATAGTTTGAGAAACACTGCTCTGTTCTACCTCATTTGATTTTTTTTATTAAGCCTAATGGGAAGCAAGACAGGGTTTTGGAATGGCTGACTAAGGCCTGAACCTGAGACTTATAGGGTGGGGGGAAGTGCCTCTATTATTCCTCCTTGAAATTCCTGGTAGGTATATGCTATGAGTGCATGTATGCAGCTGCCTTAATTTTGCTTGCATTTGTACAAAAATAGAGGGCTCTTAACAACTTGCCAAACAACAAAAGGGCCTTCCAGTTCCTTTTATTACCTTCTTTTAGTATTGCTACTGTGTGCCCGCAGGGCGCATTTGAGGCTTGCCAAAGCGTACTCTTTCTTTCAGTCAATATCTGTGAAAGGGCATTTTCATTCGTAACATTGATTTTCCAATCTGTGCACCTGAGCTATGATCTGTCCAGTTGACTGCTTCAGCATATATCCCATTCTGGCTTGGCTGGATATATGTGAAGATCAAAGACAAAGTATTTCAGTGCAGATACAAGGCAAGTGAGTAAGAACCATAGCTTGCTGCAAAAGGGAACTTGTTCTAACTCTAAATTTTACTTTAACTCAGTAGTTCCTAATGTTTTGGAGCCCATGTACCACTGAGTCAAAAATTGAAATCGTGGACTACATACAACACCTGCAACCCCTGCACACAAAAAATACAATTAAATTTGTAATAATTAGAGGAGATGTATTAGAGACTTATTAGATTTATTATTTATAAAGAAGATTTGTGGGTTGTTGCTTTCATTGCTGGCTGCAGGTGGTGCATTCTCTGCTGTCTCTGGTGGTCCAGGGGGAAAGGTCTTGCTGAGTGAGACTACCAAAGAGGACAGCGAAGAGGCCGCCTGCAGCCGCAGCTGACACTTAAGTTGGTTCTCTGCCCTCTTTGGTGGTCCGTGGGGAAGTGCTTGCTCTGCAAGATGCTGGAAGTAATAGAAGGTGATCTTTTATTTTCTGAGACCTTGCAGACCACTTCTCAGGGTCTTGCAGACTAACTGTGGTTGATGGACCACAGGTTGGGAACCAGTGCATTAACTCTTTTTGTTTTTAGTCTCACCCAGCCAGTGCAAAGTGTTCCCCTTTTCCTTTCAAGAACCTTTCCTTTTGTGTGTTATGTTTTTAAAGCTGTGGGCAGGGTCATGTTTTTTAGTTTAGTTTTTAGTTTTTATTTCTGGCATTTTTATGAATTATAAATGATGGCGATGATAGAGCTTGCTGGTTGGAGTGCCTTTCACATACTGTCCTAATTTTCTCTTTGAATTCATTGCATAATTATATCACTCACCATTTCATGTATGTGTATGTCAGACAGAGTACACATGGACAGCGCTGATTGTGTGAGCAAGTGCTGTTTGGCTCGAGGACATGGGCTTGATAAAGACCTAGGGAAAGCATTTCTCAATATGTTCGTTTTGATTTTTTCAGGTGAAGAAGAAAAAACACTTCTGTCAAAGAAAGAAAAAATGAAACTGCGAAAGGAGAAATGGCTGCAGAGTAAGCATTATTTTGATAAGCCTTGGGCTTTGTGAAAACCACCAGGTATTCAGAACTGGATTGTTTATTAAACTAAAAATTATCCCATGGATTGTGCAAGTTCCTAAAAACCTGGTTGGGAATTCACCTGCTCTGTAACACAGTTTTGGATGTTTCACAAAGCACTACTCACTCATTGCTGGTGGTGGTAACTACTGACACTTACTGTAAGGTTTAGTATGACTCTTATTCTGCTGAAGGAATCTCAGGGATTGTATACAAGGCCCAAATCCTAACCAACTTTCCAGCACTGGCATAGCTGTGCCAATGGGATATGTGCTGCATCTTGTGGTTGGGTGGCACTCACAGAGGCTTCCTCAGAGTAAGGGGTTGTTTGTTCCCTTACCTCAGAGCTGCATTGTCCTTATGTTAGTGCTGGAAAGTGGTTAGGAGTGCACCCAAGATCACACTGTTTTTAAACTGGATTAAGTAATCCAAAATAAATGCCTGCTCCTTTAAAACTACATTTTAAAATTTTTAAAAAGTGGCTAAATGTGACATGAGAAGAAGCTCCATGAAATCTTGGTTATGATGGTTAAACATTCTGTAGCTTTCCTCAGTAGCAGGCAGAGAAAGCTGGAGGTGATCATAGAACCACTGGTGGCCTTTGTCCATCTGTTCCCTGTTTCTCTCTTTTTAACAGTTGCATTTTTGAGAAAGTAGGAAAAAATAGCCTCTAAAAGGGAAATAAGATTACTGTTTATCATAGGATTCTGCTCCGTCTTCCTTTGCTTATCTTCAAGGGCACTTTCAGAATTATTAGCAGATGGCGCTTGTCTTACCCATGATTGCTTTTTGCATAATGAGTTTAGATCTCACATCTCACATCATCTCACATCATCAGTGTGTACTGAAATGGAGGGGGTGAATCTACCCTTTAACCAACCTGCATAAGAAAACAAAAAGGTAATTAAAATGCTCTCATCAGACCTGTTCAGTTTATGTGGTTGGAAGCAGGCTGTGGTAGAAGATAGAAAGTAAAAAGGCTCCAAAGATCATTTTAGATTTGATTGCCAGTTGATGATCGACTATCTTCCCAGGGAAAGAAAGATGGTGAAAGTCAAATTAAAGAGTATTAACTCCTGAATGATTATCCTGACATGAGCTGTCCACATACTGAATAATGAGTTTACCTGAAGGATGAAATTTGTTATGATGGTGGTTTTACACCAGCAGTAACTACCTACAAAGTAGAGATGATTTTGTCTCATCTAATCTCCCTAAACAGTTCAGTAAATTGCTATTGGGAGATTCACAGGCCAATCCTGAGCTCGCGTGGCACGTGGCTTTGGTAGCACCGAAAACGGCTGCTGCCGCATCCTCCACACCTTCATCCCCTTCTCCCAGGTAAGGGCCCTGCAATGGAGCTATTCGATTCACCGCTGACCAAAAGGTCGGTGGTGAGGGAAGAGCGTTCTTGTAGAGCGCTGAGCCCCGCATGAATGCTCTGGATCTGGTTACCACATGAATGCTGTGGATCCAGAACGCTCTGGATCCACCCCTGCTTACCTTACCGTGGCTTGGCGATCCATGTGACCGCCGAGCAGCAGAAGCCAGGCACCTGCTTGGCGCTGGCCCGACAGTAGGCACGTTTGCAACAGTGTGCGCCAGCATCAAGCCCAGGATTGGGCTCTTTGTCACTTGACAATTTAATGTATTTTTATAGTCTAATTTCACTTGATGAAATTGCAGGTGTCTTGGGGAGATCTGCTCTTTGCTAATGGTTGGGGAATGGTGAGATATCTCTGTTGCTTTTGCCCTACTTTTTTTTTTATTAGCTGAGAATTGAAGCTCATGGTGTAACAGAAGTTATTCAGGCATATTCCCATCCGTGCAGAAATAAATCATCTTAAGTTGAAGCAAAAACTACAGCCAACACTCAGCCACTACGTGCAGAGTGGCTCAGCGCCTTAGAAGATGTCATAAGAAAAGAATTCAAAATCTTGTATGTGCAAACTTGAAGCAAGTGACATTTTTGGGAAACTTTGCAGCAACGCAGCCTTGTAGCACCAGACCAAAAAAAGAAGTGCTGTGGAGCAGAAAGCCATTGCCTTCTAGCCAAGAAACTCTTCCAAGGCGAAGTGTACACAATCCATATTTTTTTGCAGGCATCTGTAAAAGGCAAAAATGACAGATCAGCTGGAAGAAGCCAGAATGTTGCTGATTCAGATGTCAGGCAGCATAACTAAGGAATGAAGGAACCCAACGGAGTGGGCAGGATAATATCCATGAACTACCAGAACAATAAAGTCCTATCTGTAGAATCCATCTTCTTGCTTGGAGTAAGAAGTGGCCTATTTGAATCCACACAACCATCTTTAGTTAGAATGCTGGATTGGTTCAAAGGTGTTACTTTGGCCTCATCACAATTATTCTCCCTCCCTTTACTTGACTTTATTACTACATGCCTCAGCTTAGTCGACTCCTGTTGTATACTCCATACTCAGATGAGTTACAGGGGAATTTATGGCTGACTGAGCCTTAATATACAGCATCATTCCTTGCAAGCTTTGGTGCTATTGGAATCCTACTGTTCACTTCTGTAAGCTTCATTATGCTTGCCATTGGACTATTTCTAATTACCAGTCTTGGTCCACTGTGTTATTTTCTCCCTTTTTTAACTTTAGCTGAACTGCTTGAAATCTATTAACTCGGTGGTTCCCAATCTTATCCACTTCGTCCTCCATAGTTAGTTGCAACGCTCCTGATGGTACCAAAGAGGCCTCTTCTAGGTCACGCTGGGCCAGAGACGCAGTCTACTGGCTTCCGTGGGCCTCAGAATGGCCTGCGGACGCTCTGAAAGCCAATTCCAGTTTCTAGAAGCAAACCTGGAAGAAGCCTCTGAGGCCACCCGATGATGCCAGAGTGTCTCCTATTTGACTCTTGCAAGGACAAATGGGAGGGCCCAGCTCACAACCAACTTTGCATGGGCTCACAACCCACCAGTGAGTCGCGAACCACAGTTTAGGAAAGGCTGTATTAACTGATACAATAATACCTCCTGGGGGCTGGGGATAAGAATAGGCCCTTTGTCTGTACTTGTCGTAAGAGGCGACTAAGCAGCCACCGGGTAGATGGGACTCGTCAGCCTGGGAAGGCAGCTCATCTGAGAGAAGGAAAACTCTGATCCCAAACCTCCACTGCCTTGTGGCTACATCCAGTTATGGAAAAGGCTTCAGGAGTCAACCTCGAGGCAAAATCCGGAGCCGGAGTCCCTGAGGCAGTTCATGGCTGAACACAGTCATGTTCTGGCAACTCCTGTGACGCCGCTAGAACCAACCGTATTGGCCTCTGCCTTTCCATTGGACCATTTCAGCGACGTGGAGAGGGGGGATTTGCTGCATGGGTAACAGCCTATCCTCCATACCAACTTTACCCAGGCTTCGTGCACTGGAGAGGACACTCTGTTCCAGAACCACCATTCAGAGCATGACAGCATAGTCTTCCGAGACTGAAGGATGCCAACTACTAATACCTCCTGTAACACTACTTTCGATAACATGGTTTAGTTATAGCTCTTCTTGTCCTGACTGTAATCTTTACAGTATTAGAGGGAAAAAAGGTTAAAATCCAGAAGCATATTCAAAGGTTCAGTGTAGAAAAGTACAACTGTCTGCACTGTGCTTTGAGCCAACAGAAACTGCCTATTTTTGGCTAGCGCTGCTCAATGAGAGCAGTGTATTCCAGCTAGCAGAGGTCTAATGATTTGCCTCCAGGAACTGCTTCAGAAGGGGGAACAGTGGTAAGGCAATCTACCTATATGCCCTTCTGCAAGAAGTCTGCAGTTCCCACGGATTAGTCAAAACCTGGCTCATCATCCTGGGATTAGCTCATGCCATCATCTTCCACTGCTGCCATGTAGGAGGAGTGACAGTGGATAGCTGCATAGTAGGCTCCAACCCAGTGCACTGGTGAGTTCAGTACTATGAACATATCTACATTAGAACTATTTTTTACAAAAGATGGAAGTGCCTTTCTGGCACTTTTTGAGGCCTTTTTCCAGGTCTCAGAACACCTCTAGATGTGACTGGAGAACATCCCTGGAGATAAGCAAATTGGCGGATTGATTCACTATTATCTGCAGGTTTCAGTATCCATGGGGAGACCAGGAATGGATCCTGTGTGAACAGTGAGGTCCAACTATATACTAAAAAAATCCAGACAGTATCCCAATATTGAAACAAATCCATCAGCCTGCATTCCTTTAGCCCTTCAGAACAAGAATGTGTTTGCCAGCTTTCTGAAAATAGTGATTGAGAGCAAAACGAGCAGAGTGGGAGTCCCAGCTGAAGAAGTCCCTTGTATTTGTCTGGTTTCTCTGAAGGCTGGGCACTCAAGCAGAGCCTTATTTGATGATGACCTGAGCAGAAGGGAGGCTAAATATGGGAGAAAGCGTTCCCTAAGGTATTCTGGATTGAGAGATAACAAAATAATAGTCTTTATGTAACTACACTGGGAAATGTGCAGTTGGCATTTTGCATGTGTACTTGAGATTTTAAATTCTTAACGTTCTATGCAGCTCGGTGGCTATTGTTAACTGTACTATGTTTTCTGATTTCCAATAGGTTTGAGTTTGGATAACAAATATTATACTGCCTCTTTTAGTATATTTTCACTTACTATATTTTCCCTGTGTGGCACATAAAGGTGGTATAGAAATTTGGAGATAATTCAGATTGGATTATTTTTAGAAGTAGTTAACTGTGGATACTCACCTATAGGCTGAGAAATTTTTGCCAATAAATCAAACTTGGTTCATCACCTCCCCTTATCTCCAAGGTTGCTCATTGGACGGCTGTCAATCTCCAAGGCAACCCCTCCAGGGCAAAACTTCAATCAAAGTTAACCTCTTATTCTCCTGCTAAAGTCTTCCTTTTAAATCAGGCAAGCCTCGATCCATTTTGCAAATGCTGCTGCAGCCTCTGCAAATACTTTGCAGAGGTTTGTTTTTTTTAAACACCAAGATGTCATCTTCATTTCCATTTGAAAAAAGTTCCAGGCTATAATTCAGTGCACCAGTATAATTCAGTATAATTCAGTTACTTAAAACTAACACCCATGGAAAGCAATGGGTCTACTTCTGAGTAAATAAGGTTGCAATTATGTGCAACTGCTCTTGAAATTCCTTGTTGCTTGTCTTTCTGCTGGGAATTGAATTGCACACTCCCAATTATGTGTTATAAGTTGTTTGTTATATGTAGAGTCTCAGGCTTAACACACCAGGCACCTTAAAGAAGGATTTGATTAATGGTTCTCCTGCAGTGGCTCCTAACCTTTTTTCACTTGCATACCCTTTGGCAGCCCATTCCATAAATTGTACCCCTCATATTAGCTAAATGTTTGTAATATGAATTATATAAGCCCTCATGTCCTCTATATGAAAACCCATACTTCATCACAGTATTTTCTCTTTTTCTGTTTGATGAACAGAAGACTATGCCTTTTCACTGTTTTGCACCAGAAGTGTCCTGAGAAATTTTGGTGATTGATCACTTTCCATATTGTTTCACCTTTTTTACTTTACTTTTTTACTTTTTCAATCACTGATTCATACATCAGTTGATGACCAAAAACTAGCTATTGGTGGGGCTTTCACAGCCAACTAGCTACCACCTTTCCTGCCTTGCTGGTCCTGCAAGGCATTCTGGAGCACTACCTACTTTTTTCTGCCATTATTCAATTCTTTTTCAAGTACCCCTAAAGGTCCTGTTGAATGCCCTTGGGCGTAAATGTACCCTAGGTTGGGAACTACTGTTCTGCTGGCATGTTGATTACAGTGTACTTACTCTGATAGTGTTTACAAAAAGGTTATGAAGACCAGAATTTTAAAAGTTAAAGAATAAAAATGTATCTTGTTATTTTTTTTACTATATTTTTAATAAATTAGAGACTGTACAGTCCTTAGGAAACAATTACTGGTAGGTTATTTTTCAGGATCTGGCTTCAGGTAAAAATCAAACTATAGTCAGACACCGCCCACCCCTAAGTTTAACTTTAAGTTTAACCTAAGTTGAACTCCTTCTCCGAATGAGAAGGAATGTGCTGATCCCTGGAGAAGGGGAAAATGCACCCCTTTAAAATCAGTTTAAAAAACTGAACAGTCCTTTAACAATAGCCTCCTTAATGGGGGGGGCAGCTGGCTGACAATCCATCAATCCTTCTCTCTCCAGGTGACCCCTCCCTTCCCCCTGAGCATGTGAAAGAAAGGTGATCACTTTGCATTGGTGAAGGGAGGGGCTGAGTGAAGCACCTTTCTAAGCAACTGATTGATGGATTGTCTTCTTAATCCATATATATTAATATATTTAATTTAACTTAATTTAATTAATTAAACAATTTTCTTAATTTGCTATATGTAAATATATGTATATTTTTAAATTGATTTGCTATAGTTTTTTGCCATCCATGTGAGTGCTTGGAACGGAACCCATGCGAATAATGAGGCTCAACCTGTGTGTGTGTATGTATATGTGTACATATCTCATTTGGAGATGATGCAGTCTTATAAACGCCTAACCAATTCTCTGTTTAATCCCTCTTTTGTTACTTTTCTGCAGAAGAATTGTTTCTGTAAGATCTGAAGGAGAATATCCTGGTTCATTAAACTTTTAAATTATACTCTCCTGCTTGTGTTCTTCCTTTATTAGAAATAGAAGGTATTAAACTAGCAAAACAACAACAACAAGCAGAAGCAAAACGAAAAGCTACCCCAGTCATTGGAGACCTGCATCCGCTGATGGAGGCTCTGCCTGAGCTCTCAGATCTGGTAACAGTCAGCAAGTTCTGCCAGCAGCCTAAGATGTAAGTACACTATTGTGTGGTATAATTCTCCACCCACACTCACACACCCTCCCCCTAGAATACTAGGTTGAATGTGGGTTTAGACAGGAGAGCTTTGAAGCCTGAACCCTTTTTAGTTTAGATTACCTTCTGTTAGCTTGGAAGAGACAAGAAATTTTCATTTTCACTTCTTGATACAGCTGTGCAAAGTTTTAACAGCTGTAAATTTTCCTTCCCATTTCTTAATGAATCCTGCAAATTTGTTTCTTGTTTTTAAAGGGAAAGTTTCTAATCCTTATGGTTGAGTGTGAAATTGATGTCTGTCTTTGAGGGCCTATGAAAAGCCATGTTTATAACTTCTTGCTTTTTTCCCAAGGAGCCTTGGTCACTCACTGGGGCAGATAGAAGGGTATCTCTGGGAAGCACAGGGAATAGGCAAAATAGGCACAAGGCACAGTTACTAACAGCCTTGCTGCCCCCTCCTTTCCTCTTCTACTGATTGGTCTGAGGGTGTTTGGGGATTGGTACTAGAACTGCAAAGGAAACCTTGGAATGCTTTCCCCAGTCTGAAAAGGGGTTTCAAAAATCCAGGAAACTTCCACGTACATAGAAACCAAAACAAGCAATAGTGAGAACTGGGTGACCTGGGAAAGCGTGGTCAGTCCTCTTCTTAAGAACTGAGACCAGACAGGTCATCAAGAACAATAAATGTTTATTAAAAGGGCTGAACAAACAAGGCAAATAAAAAAAATAACAGGAGATCATAACGCAAGACTCATCAAAATTAAAACAGAACTGACCAAGATGGGTGGGTGATTATTACTTTCCACTTGTGTTTAAGCTCTGTGCCCTCATGTTGCCAAAATGTAAATCATTGGATACATTTCTTAGCTAATCATGCAGTGGGGGGAGGTCCATTCTTTGAAAGTTTACACTGTAGGCCAGTGGTTCCCAAATGTTTTCAACTGGTGGCTCGCTTGAGCTTCTGGGCCATTGGCCATGGCTCTCCATTAGGGCTACAATCCTGTACACCAGTGGTGTATCAATCAGTCCTATACTCCTATACACTCTCTCAAACTTTGAGGGAGCTTTACTCCCTCAGCAAGACTTTGTGTGGGAGGGGCAAGAGCAGGGAAGCAATCTCCAGGATTGTGTCCCTAAGGGGGGGCAAAGGGGGAGTGCTTTCACTTACTTGGACTCGGTGAGGGCTGCAGGAAGTGCGGGCAGCGCAGCACAGCCCTCTGCTGGGCTCCCCAAGGCTTAGCCTTAGAATCTTGAAATGGAGCAATCACAAAGCACTTCCTGTTTGCAGGAGGTGCATTGCAATCGCTCCGTTTCAAGATTCCAAGCCCCGGGGAGCCCTGTGGAGGGCTGCGCTGGGCTCTCCACACTTCCTGCAGCCTCCAGCAGCCCTCACTGAGCTCCCCGCAACTCCCTCACGGAGTTCAAGTAAGTGAAAGCACCCCCGTTCATCCCCCCCTTAGGGATGCGATTCTGGGGATTGCTTCCCTGCCTTCCCTGCCAGAGTGGATCTGGCAGCAATGGTGCATGCTGGATATTATTCCCTCTTTTGGAAACCTCCCCGCCCCTTTTCCCTCCTCCCACACATGCCACCAAAATCGGTGGCATATGTCCGAGGAGCCCCATAGGTGGACTGAGGGCTTATATGGTGGTTTAAAAACATCTACCTCTTGTTTGCCTTCAGGTCACTCTCCTGAAGTGATATATGACACTCTCCCTATGGTGATAGGGTATAGCAATGTACCTTTTTGATGTGACTGCATCTGCACTGGTAACAGAGATAAGATTGGGGTCAAAGTGCCATGCAGTGAAGAGAAAAGAGGCTTCTGATATCTATATGGTGTTTGAAGTTCACAACGTACGTTCTAATAATTTGATGTATTTATATCAAGCCCCAAAGGCCAAATAAAAAACTTTTGAGTTTCATGTTGAATTATTTATCTGAATGTAACTGGTCATTAGTTCAGAATCAGGAGATTGCTAGAACGGCTGCTGCTCTTGGTGATGGTGATTCTCATCTGCTCCTCCTTGTGCATGGGCTGTTGGTTCTGGATGCTCTTGGTTTCCATCTATTGCATGTATGCGTGTGGCTGTTTTAATCAGAGCAGATTTTTAAAGGATTAGAATGGTTGCATAAATGAGGAATAGTACTCTCAATGATTTGTCAGTTTTTATTCATAGAAGATTAGATTCTCCAGAAATGTGATCCCCTGCTGGGGATGAGAGCATTCAAGCAAGGTTTTTATTCTGATTTATAATGAATGAAGTCTACAAAGTGTAATGAAACAAGGATGCCATTCATTGTGAATGAATAAAATTGAGAAGGCGGGCATCCCAGCAACATGTCACTGAAGCTTGAAGCAGAAGTTTCCACAAGCAGTGCAGCTGGCTTATATGTTGGAAAGAGCCTGCACATTTTGGAGTTGGAGGGGAGCTGGAGCTCTTTTGGCACTGGACCATAAAGGCACCTGGGGTGCCTCAGCTGTCCAGCACCAAATTGATGTGATCTTATGATTTCATAGGACCTTAATTGTGTGTAAGTTGCCTGAGGGCTTTTAAAGTTCTGAAAGTTCAAAGCATATCATATTACTTTGCAATCCTTAGAACCACCTGTTAAGGTATTAGTACTATCACTAATTACTGGTACAGTAAGTACCATTATTACCACTCTCACATTGTAGTGAAGGTGGGTGGGATGAAGCTGAGGGAAAGTGAAGCTGAAGGCCACCTAGTTGGTGTGTGGCAAAGAGACGTTCTGATAAGTTAACTGATGGATAAACTAATCCTGCAAGCCTAATTCCCTCTACCTTCACATATCGCTGGTGGAAAGGATCTGCCTCTTTGCTTAGGAATCCCAAACCTGGAGTGGGGGAAGGTTAGGAACAACTTGGGCCCAGACCAAATGTGCTGACGCCCAAATGTGGCTATGAGCATTTTCTGTGGAATAAGCACATGTTAGGAAACAGAGTTCCTGCACCACATTGCCCTGTCCTACTATGCAGTGGTTCGCACAGTCCTGAGCAATCTTTGGAGTTGTAAATTACCTTGGTGGAGGATGATAGTGTGGACCAGGAGGTGTCCTGCCCCCAGTCCTGCGATCAACCGATGCAGCAATGTCTCAATGCCCACTTTGCCTGGCAGTTGCAGGTAGTGTGTGTGATGGCCATTGCTGAGGCAAGGGTCCAACACACTTTGTATGTGAGCTACTTCATGAGCACAGGCTCCAGAACTATTTATATCCTCCACCACTTCATCCTGTGGTGGGAGACTGGTGTGCTTAATGGCTGAGATGATGATGGGGAGGGGGTACTTTCAGATGTCCAGCTCCATCTTTATGAAACTCATGGACAAAGTTGGGGTGTCATTTAACCAGGAGTCTGCCCCAGTGCAGGGGACAATTGCCCCTGTAAAAAGTGGCCAGTAATGACGATTTTTGGTCTGGCGCTTCAACTGCAGGACAGTGTCAGCTCTGTACACAGCCAAGATGTTCACAACATCCTCCATTTTTGCAGATGGTTTGTGAGGCTGTTGCAGGCACCATGCTGGGGTTGGTCATTGGGCTCAGCAATGCACAGTCAGTCATTGAGGGATTTCACACCAAGGGCTTCGTGTTGGCGTTCTTGACTGAAATTGCATTCCAATCCGGTGTCTGAGCAAGGGGGTCAATAGTTACCTCAACCACAAGAGTTACCACTCCATACTGCTTCAAGGGGTGGTGAACTCCAAGGCAATGCAGCCTCATTAGGCCCCATAGCTGTCCCACCCACCTCCTGAGGAAATGACCCCTCCCAGTCAGGGCTGTCTTTGTCACGCCTGTAGCCCAGTCTCCCTGCCTGTGCCTAGGATGTTCAGGCATCCAGGAGCACTAAACCTCAGCTGGCTGTTTTTGGGACACACTGAAAGCCACGCAGGCACCCCAGACACCAGACCTGGAAGTAATGCAGCCTCGGCCAAGGTGGCATTGGAGCTCTCTGGCAACGCTGCAGCAGTGCTGGCAGCAGCATGCCCTTTCCCTCTATCTCCGTCGCTACATCGGAGGTGATTGGTGGCGTTAAGCTGGCCTCTCAGTTAGATGCATGGTCTCATGGAATGGGCTGATTCACTGTGGAAGCCAGTTCCCATTAAGTTTGACGCCAGACACAGAACAGATGCTCTGCCACTGAGCTATGTTCCTTTTTCATTTTGTGTTGGCTTTAGTTTTTATTCAGAGTCTTTCTAGTTTGTGTTCTAACCCGGGTTTGGTACAGAGGCTGCCTTGGTGGATTGTGAGACAGATGAGGAAAGTGCAGCAGAACTCTGATTCTTCTGGACCCTCAGCAGTTTTTGATGCCATCATCTATGATATCCTTCTGTGCCATTTTGCAGGAATGCAACTACGTGACACATTATAACTGTGTGACAGTCATTACGCGACTGGAGTGGTTCCAGTCCTTTCTGGTGGAACAGGCCAAAAAAATAGTTCTGTAGCAGCCCGGTCCTAACCAACTTTCCAGCGCCAATGCAGGTGCAGTGCAGTCCTGTGGTAAGGCAACAGAGTTCCCTTACCTTAAGGAGCCCTCCATGACTGCCCCCCTGCCGTATGCAGCGCACAGTTGGCACAACTGAATCGGCGCTGGAAAGTTGAATCTGATTGGGCAGTGAAATTACTCCTGTAGCTTTCCACAGGGATCTACCCACCCCCAGCTTTTTCATATCTAGTTGAAACTGCTGGAAGAAGTCATCTTACAAATTTGGGCTATGGTGACATCTGTATGAATATGACACGAAGCTCTCCTCCCTCTTTCTGAAGTTAGGTCCAAGGAGGCAGTTGAGGTTACTTTCCCAGAGCTTTTTTTCTTTCCATCATGTTTTACACCACCATTTCCTATTAAGATGAACTCAAGATGGCTTTCAGTAAATACCCATTTAAAATTTGACCATATAGTTGGGAATGTACAACATTTGAAATCATGAGGTATGTTGCAACATGTGCATTGTTTTTTAAAAATGCACACATATACACACATGTTCTGTTTGCATGTGTCAGGAATTTTGTGCTGAAACAAAATGTGAATAAGGTTTGTAAACAGTAGGTTTGAGGAGCCTTTATTACATGTGCAGCAATCTGTGACCTCTGCTGAATTATCTTTAGTTGGTAGCAATTCCTAATTTTGCAAGTACAGAGGAAGAAATGTAAACTGCTTTAAGTATATAGTTATTACTCTGAATGTGTAGTAGGTGGCTAAATACATGATTCATGCAAGAATATAATGGAATTTATTTTCCCTAAAAGGGTGTAGAGAGAGAGAAATCATGCTGACCTTTATATTCAATAAAATATAATTAAACATACTGTTGCGTTTGTTAGCCAGATCAAGAAGATGGTACTTGCGAACTTCAATCAGATGAAACCAGCCCAGAAACGCAAAGTCTTGTAAGTAGAAACAGTAGAATTTTTCTCATGGGCAGCAAGACCAAACACTTCCTTTCAGGCAAAAAATCAAAGAAGAAGGGCCAGTTTAGATGGTCCTGTTTACATAGGCTTCTACAAATCCTGTCACTTCCTTGCCACTGAACAAGGGGGGAAGATTCTCTGGTGAGTGAAAAATTCCTCCCGCTGCTGCTGGGTGGGAGTTAGAAAACCCAGGACTATATTTTTGGGAGGAAAGGAAGGAAACGGTACTCTGCAAAAATGTATCTAGAGGGAAATTGAAGTTACCTCTCCATTTCTTTACAGATGGCTTGGGGAGAGAAAGGACTGAGAATTTTGTGCGTATGCACAGAGCAGGGGCATAAGGTTAACTGAAGCAGTCACTTCACACAGCAGCTTGGTGGAGTGGGCACCTATTTCTAGCTGTCTACTTGTTTCCGTTGCTGCTGCTCTTCTTTCCACTCTGGACTGGAAAAGGAAGAGGGGGACAGAGATGTGGAGGGGAGGAGATGCCAAGCCAGGATGTTGGGGGGCGGAAGGATGAGAGGCCGACACATCGGATGGGGGGGCAGCATTTGACTGTCTTCACATTAGCCTCTGGATAATTGGAGGGCCAAGACATGGCACAGTTCTCTCTATCTCTTTTCAGTGCTGGAGAGTGCCCGTGGTAGTGCGGGAAAGGTGAGATAAATAGACAGCAAATTAGCAGGAAATCTGTGAGTCCGGTCTGTGTTAGTGGGTGTAATGCTTAGTCATTCTCTTTCCATTTTTCACCTTGATGCTATCAGACAATCCTAGCCTTTTCTACCCCCCCCCCTTCCAATCCAACTGGACACAGAAGAGAAAAAAAACACGAAAGCAAAACAAGTGAGTAAAATGCCTTCACAAGAGATCTAACTTAACTGAGTAGCACAATTTTTCTTTTGGGATGTGATAATAAGAACTGCTCTTTTGTTGCTGTATGATGGGTTCTGGGCAGCAAAGTTTTCTGCCCCAGATTTTGCATCAGCTCCTTTTATGTTGTCTTCCCAAGGCTAATTAAAGACCCCAGAAAGCTGGTTTGAAGAGCTGGCACAAAAACCTGAAGTTTCTATAAGCTTTTCTCCTTAACTCTGTTTTGGCATGTTGAACTTTCTCAGAGAAAAGGGAATGACACTCTTTATTTGGTCAGAGACAATTTTAGTATATTCCCACTTGAATGAATCATAAATACCTGACTGGAGGGCTGAGATTATATGTTGGAAGTGGTAGGGTTGGGGATCTGGTGCACATGTTGGGGGGTAGGTATTTGGAGATTTTTCTGAGGTGCATATACGCATGTTAGTGGAGAGAGAGTGATGATAGACTAGAAAGCCAAAAGCATTAGCTAGTAAGCCAAGAGGATAAGAGCCACAGTGGTGGCTGTGCCAAGCATAACCTCATTGTGAACAACCAGCCATACAGTCCACTGCACAAATAGCTGTAGAAACAAGATCTTAAAGAAGTAATGCTAACAAACAGTCCTACAACATCCCTAGCAACTTTGCTGTCACTCAACATTCTTAACGTTGCATACTGACAACGCCATATTAACCAAGCATGGGAGGCACCAATTGATACTTGGTGGCAGTGGGATGCCGCAGTGTCACCTTGTCAATGGGGAGAGAGAGAAAGAGATGTTCTAGGAGTTACCAATGGCTGCATGCCCTATCAGAGGCTTCCCTTGCCAAGCAAGTGAACATTGGATCTATCGGGAGCCACCTCATTAGAGAAGGAATGTTGAGCTTGTTGTCACTCAAGTTCCAGGGCATATTTGAAGACCAAGGTTTGTAAACCACAAAAGGCACTAAAAAGGCAAGCAGTCTGGGCAAGTCAGTTTGTCCTTGGAAAGTTCCCTATTTGTGCCCGAATGAACTGATTAATCGCTTGCCTGGGGCCAGACTCTGCTCCAGTAAGTGGACTTTACTAATGCAAACTTGGCCATTTGCCAATGATTTGCTTGGCTGTGTTTTCTCTGGCTGCAGGGGGAATGTGGGTGGTGACTTCCTCAGAGTTCAGCCAAGGCAATTTTAAGAGATTCTCCCTCACCGCTTCCGTGACCTGAGTCCTATTGTGCCATAGTAAAGGTTCACAGGTCAGGCAAAACAGCCTTTGCTATGCCATCCTGTTTGTTCAAAGGAGCTAATCTTAGGAAATGCTAATGCTGAAGGAGGCTGAAGGGTAATATTTCAGCAAAAACGGTCAGGCCGCCCTGCGCCCTGCATTCCGGTAAAGGCCTGTGTGCTCTCTGTTCTTCAGAATTACACTAGAGTAAGGTTGCATATCACAACTGGATGCCATCTACACTCAACTGTGCTTGGATGATGTGATTTTAATGCTCCAGTGCTCTCATTATTCCCCTTCTAATTTGGGAGATGTGTCATGTTTCAGAGAAACTGTCAGAGCAATCCCAATTGTTCCATGTTGTGATAATGAAGAGAAGAGTGCTGTTGCTGGTCATGAAGTTCTCTAGGTTTCTGTCAGTGGTGTAGTGAGCGAGGGTGGGCCACTCCAGGTGCCAGGCTGGAAGAGGGTGCCACATGAGGCCCAGCCAAGATGGTGGCAGCAGGGGGAGAAGCATGGTTGCAGGCAAGCTGCCACTGCAGCTTCCTCATGTTTCTGCAGCTTTATTTATTTGACTCATTCACGTGACTGACTCATCTCACCTTTCTCCCCGAGGGGACTCAAGGCAGCTCACCACACATTAAAATACATTAACAGTGGAGAAAACTGTAAAATACTGTACATAAATATGCCACAGCAGCAAGCAACTGTACATATGCAAGCCAGTCAGCAGCAAGCAACAGCTACAAAACCATCAGTCATAAAAACATTAAATAATTAATGTGAGCGTACCCTTAAAGACCCTACTGGAGTCTGAAGGGTTTTTGAAATGATCTTTAGGCCTTACCAGAAGGCTTCTAATGAAAGGGCAGTTCTAAAGGGAGGGAATTCCGTAGCACAGACCACAGACCCCTCTCAATGGTGGCACATCCAAAAGGGCCCTTTCAGATGACGAAGATGGATCATACAAAGGAGATGGTCTCTCGGGAACTTTGGTCCCAAGCCATAAAGGGCTTTAAAGGTGAAAAACAGCACCTTGAATTGGACCTGGAACCAAATGAGCAGCTGAAGCAGCCAGTAGTCTGATGGTGTCAAACCGCTGACCTCCAGCAACTACATGAGCAACCACACTCTACGATAACTGCAACTTCTAGACTGTCTTCAAGGGCAGCCCCACGTAGAGCACTGTCGCAAACTTAGGGGGTTTGGGGTGCTCAGAGTTCTTGCTTCTTGAACCCTAAAGCCCTAAAGGCCCCCCTGTCCAGTAGTAGTAGTAGTAGTACTACTACTACTACCCCGTCCAGTCCAGTAGTACTGCCACCATCCTGTATGTGCCAGTGCCTCAGTCCAGGGACACTGAGACCCTCTAGGCTTAACACTATCCCTTGCAGGCACTGAGTTCTTTCTCCAATTAAAGCTTCAGTCCTCAGGGTACTAGACCTCAATGAGTACTTGTAGCTTGCTGAACAGCTAGGCAGGATTCTGAACCTTTGTCCCCAATAGACAATGAAACAACTTGGTAAAAGAGATTTTCGTTTATTAAGTACATAAGGTTACATAAGGCAGCAAATGCTAGAGGCATAAACAGCTAGGAAACATATCAGCAATAAAATAATAAAGCTCTTGCCTGGGTCAGTTATTCCTGTAGATCTCTTAGCTCCAAGCTACCTGTGAGGCCAGATGCCCATGGTGGACAATGGAGCTCACAGCGTGCAGGATGTTGCACCCAAAAAACTCTGCCCAAGAAGAACTGGACACACCCCTTGGGGCACTTATTATTATACTTCTTATGCTAATAGTACTGAGGTGACTTCATACTTATTTAGACTGTCCAATCAGAACTTTTGAGGACAGAACCTTCTTGGAGTGGGTCTGGTTGCTAGCCCTCCTAGTTCTTACCCCTCCCAACTGGAGATCCATAGCTGCATTCCATTCTGCTTGATCAGGCGCCCCTCAGTCTACTGAGGTGTTAAACATTCCAATGGGTTGTAATTCTTGTTGTCTGTCCTTTCTGGCCAGCAAAGGAGAGACAACAATCTTTGTCTGTTTACTCACATTCTTGCAGCCACTTCTTTGTTACTGACTTAGTTTGGTTCAGGCTTCACATGCTAACCTAGGCCTAAACTGTACATATTCATGACAAGCACATCATGGTAATCTAACCCTTGATGTCACCATGGCATGGACCACTGTGGCAGATCCAACTGAGGCAGGTATGGCTACACTGGTGTCCCAGTCAAAGCTGGGTCAAGGCACCCCTGTTCCAGTTGACATCTAGGCATCCAGGAGAAGTTGCAAGCTGCAGATCTGCTCTTTTGGGGAGGGGGAGTGCAATACCATTCAGAACAGGGATAATCCAGTACCCACATGGTGGATTTCTGAACCAGGAGGACCTCTGTCTTATCTGGATTTCGTTTCATTGGTGATATTGCAGGGAATGGAAATAAAAGGAGGATTTGTTTGAGCTCTGGCAGTTGTTCTTAGGTTAGTCCTCCTACAGCCATTGTTTTTTAAAAAGTGCAATTATTCCAAACTAGGTTGTGATTTTTTGTGGTGAAGGCACTACTATATTTAAATGATTTCTATCCCACCTTTCCCTCCAAATAATTCAGCTACAGCCTACTGGTATCTGAGAACATGCATGCTTTGTACTTCTGTAGCTTTTCCTGTTGCTTAAAAAGGTGTCTACATAGCTGTGTACTAAAAACACTAATAAGATTTTAAAAAGGGGGCTTAAAGGGCATCAAGGAGGAGAAGAGCATAGGGAATTATACAAAGTATAGGTCCTTTGAACCTAACCACTGGAACCTCTCTCCACAGCTTCCTTCTATTTTCTGAACATTCAGTATATGCTGGCCCTTCAATCTCAGGCTTTCTTTTTTAAGAACTGGAAAATCTCTCTCCTAATGGAACGTATGCTTCTCAAGCTGCAGATGCTAGCCTCTTCTGTGTTTGACAGCTGGATTTTAGGCTGTGCAGTTCAATCATGCATTTGTAAATTCTAGACCTTCTTATGCTATTTAGCAAGTGAATAGTTTAATTGTGCTTTACAAACCAGAATGTAAAATTGAGATTAGATATAAAATTGGGGTTAGATGCTAGTTTCATGTCCTAGTTTGTGAGTCATAGATCCTGGTTCAGGCCACACATGAAAGTGTGGTTGAACCAACTCTTAACTGCTCCATGCTGGAGGATAGGAGGGTCAAGAAAAGAGTGCACAGACAAGTTCTGAATGTATCATGATCAAATAAATCATGAACCAGCCTGTAAGAGTTTCTTTCTTCCTAGTTTGCTAGCTAAGAGGTCTATTGTTGTATAAGCTGCTTGTACCCATGTCTCCTAATTCAGTATTCTGTAGCAGTTTGGTCAGAGATAAGTTAGCCCCGCTAGATACATGAAGTTGCTTTCCTTAGAGTGAGAATTCTCCTTAATTTTACTGAAAGATAAATGTGGGTCTTGCAACTGTCTGCCTGCAGAATGTCTGTAAATTGGTCTGATACATTTTCCCCTTCTTTCTCAGAGAGGAGGAGATCACCCAGTTTCATAAGACAATATTGGATCCTTCATTCAAAGCCAACCCTCTCACAGTTATTGGCGAGCACCTTTCCAAGATACTGAAGCAGGAGAGGGAGGGAAAACCACTCTAACACCATCCCTGAGACTTGGAAAGCACAGCAGATTGGATTCTCGCAAGCGCACTGCCTGGTGACCTTACATGCCCAGTAGACCAGCATAACTTTTATGAGACCACAGGATTATAACAGCCAGTGACCTTGTTTTCTGTCAACAGAAATAATGCTGCCAACAGTGATGATTACACTGCTGGTACTTGCTTCTATTTTGTTAAAAGCTCTTGGGGAGCTGTGTGGATCTGACTGTTCTCATTTCCTGCTCTGTGTTAAATCACAGACCAGCTGTTGTTTCTATTCTTTCTCTGTTGTCCCTACAAAGCCAAGCCTAAGCCACCACCCTCTTCACTAGGAGTCCTGTAGTATTTGCATCATTCTCCTGAAATACGTTCCCCTGAAATCCCCTTATCTTATCTTACGGCTTAAGGGTGACTTACGGCTGCTGCTTTTTCCTGTTTCTGAGAAATAAATGAAATAAAGATATCCTCATGTTCTTAGAGTTTGAGATTCAATATTTATTTGGCAAATAGTTTTAGTTTTTCTTGAACTCGAGACCATCATTACTTCATGAATTATTATTTATTGAATACTAAATAAGTAGTTGTTCCTTTGAGAGGCGGTTGCTGCTGTAAAAGCAATAATACAGGAAGCTCAGTTTTAATGTTTTAAATTAAAATATAGTGAGAGGCACTAACAACTTTGCTTTCTTGAATTGGATAGTGAAGGCATAACTTTGATTATAGTTGGAAAGTCAGGTTGATTTGCAACCTGAACTTGAATGTCTTAAGACAAAAGACATGAAATTGATGTCATAATGCTAGAGGAGTATATAAAGGTATGTAACAAATTGGCTCCTCTTGTTGCTTTGCCGTCATTTCTCCCAGCTAAGGAAAGCACCAACATAAACTGCTCTAGAAAAAAGACTTCCCTGAGACACTTTGGAAGAGGTGCTGTTGCCAGAAGACTTCATGGCCAAACAGGCATGTCCTTTTCTGTATTCCTTGTCATCTTTGTCAGGGCTGAAAAAAAGATCGGGGTGCTGAACAGGAATTCTCCAGTACTACTTTCTACAATCTGTTCTCCAGAAAGGACTGGAACCACTATAAATGGTGTGTCTGAGTCCCAACCCAGAGGGACACTATGAGAGATCATCATCATGGAGATCATCAAGGAGATCATCATCACTATCAGGGAGATCATCCACCAGGCTGACCAATGCAGTTTCTATCCCCAAACCAGGTCTAAATCAGGATTGAAAGGGGTCTAGATCCTCAACTCTGGAGCTCAGACTCCACTACCATCTCAATTACCTTGCCCAAAAATGGGAGGTTGAAAACTACCCAGAAATTCTCCTGTATGATAGAATCTAAGTATGTTGGTCCAGGCTTTGCTTGTAGATATGGCAGAAGGAGCTCCCCCCCCCCAACTCATACTAATTGGTTCTATTCTCAGACTGTTCTTACCATTGATAAGCTCTGTATAAGCATTTATATGAAGACTAACATCTGAAGTTTGTGTGAGAACCTACAGGAAGTCTACATGAAATGTTGATATGCAAGTACTTAATGGAAGAAGAGAATTTTGTGCACTAATAAAACTAGCATCTCAGTTTGAGTAACTGTTATCTGGCTTTCTCTCAGAACAAGAATTGAAATTTATCAGATTTGTTACTCAATCCAAACAAAGAATACAGTACTTCAGACTATTAATGAAAGATTTTTTTCTCTAAATCAAAAATACAGTCATACAGGTAAAAACTATGAGAAATTGAGGTTCAGAATTAAAGATGAATAAGTGAACACAATATAGATTTTCCTTTTTTGGAAAAAAGTATTGTCAAAAAAAGATTAGTAGTATCTTTTTGCAAAACATTTCTCCTTATCATGCTGAAAAATTATGCAAGATTCAATCAATGATTAACAGATTTAGGTAGAAAGAAAAACAAAAAATAATGAATATTGCTACTCAATGTAACAATAGGAAAGAGTGGTTTTTTCAGAACAAGAAATTTGTATTTTATTTTTTTTTTGCAAATTGTTTTACATGGCTAACACATTGGTGCTACATTGTTTTTAGAACTGGATATTTTAGAACAAGTTTTTCCTACATTGCCTTTAAATGCATTGTAATGGATATCTGTAAAGGCAGAGGTCTCTTTCTGAGGAATACTGTAATAGCATTATTCCAGGTTTGTAGAAAATACAGAATAAAATTGAGGTGCACAATCCCCTTACCCTCAGTACCTTTTGATTTCAGAGTTTAATGCAAATGAGTCATTCCTAACCAGGTCTGTAACAGACTTGATTAATTTTAGGGATGAATAATCAGGTCAGATCACCGCTTATTTGCAGAGAAAACTGGAAATTTTAGACTCCGAATGTTAATTATTTGTATTAACATTTTAAGAGAGAATTTAGGAGAAGACAGATGGAACAAAGAAGTGGCAGGTTAGATGCATTTTATATACTGTATATGTGTCAATTGGCTAAATAAACTTACATTTCAAGAACATATTATCATTAAGTGTCTTCTGTGGACAAGGAAGAAATTATTTATTAATAAGTGATGACTAATATCCTTTAATTCAACCTTTTTTATGGTTATATCCTGTCTTTTGCTGCTAAGAAAACATGAATGGAAGTGTGCCCTTCAAGCCCAGTTATTTCCAGTTTAATCAACTTGATTTTATATTCCATTCCATTCAATTAAAGCTTTCCAGTATTGCAAAATCTTAAAAAGTCTTAAAATCTTAATAAAACATAGTGAAAAGCCAATTTAAGAAGCGAGGCTGTGTTTAAATCATTCTGAAATATGTTTTTGTATTTTCTAAAAAGAAATGATAGATAGCAAGGAATTAGGCAAGAGTTTTGACAGTGAATGCGAAAAAATTAAAAGAGTTTGTTCCGGATGTAGCTATCCTTGTTGGTCCATCAAACAATAGTATGACTGCAATTGCATCTTGAACTTTTTCTTTTCAGACCTCTTTAAATCCAATTGTAAAGAAAAACAAAAATATGAAGGAAAATCTTGTGTTATATTTTTTTATCCCCAGATTTATATGGTTGATGTACAGGTGGGGCCTTGGTATCTGCAGGGGATCCATTCTCAGACCCCGTGCTGATACCAAAAATTGTGGATAATGAAATATGTGATCTTTACCCCCTTAAGCCCTCTGAAGGGGACTTCATTGGGTCTCAGAATGCCTTAAAAGACACAAATGTCACTTGTGGTTTTTGGAGGAAAACCAAAAGTAGTGTTTTTTGACTCTGAAGAGCCATTCTAAAGTCCGTAGATACAGCAGGCAGTTGCGCGCTGCCTCTGGGCTTCAGAAAGCCCTCTTGAGGGGATTGGGGTGCAGAGGGGACTGGGGTGAAGGAGCCCACCTCCTTCAGAGGGCTCAGGTGGAACCAAGTCCAGGGGACCCACCTTGAGCCAGATCTGCAGATGTAAAATTTGCAGATAAACAGGTTCCACCTTTATATCTCGTATCTATTTTGTTACAAATAAAAATTAATAAAAACAAAATCTTAGGAAGAGGTGAGATTGAGTTTGGACCAAATATTGAGATTGAACAGGCTGAAAAAGATGAAGCAGTGATTACAGTGTTTTGTGTCATATCAAAGACGGGTCCTGTCCCTTGAATGTACTGTAGGTGGAGGAGGAGGAAACAAGGAGGGCATTAGGTGGGGAAAGCCAAGGAAAACAGAAGATAACCTTGCTTGATGCAAGGTCTAGCCTGTGCTCATTCATTCAAGGTATTTATTAATTTTGCTTACAAGATCTCAACTAGGGTTTGTTCTTTGACAATATTTGCTGGCTCCAAATTGTCAGGGTCCCAAATGTACTTGAAATTCCCTCACATGACTCTGCTAGTGCCTTGATGTGTTTCTGCTTGGACCGAAACTGCCTCCTGTTACAAGGGAACCTTTGAGAGCCCTTCTGTTCCAGACCTGTTTCTTTTTATCTGTTCCAATTGGCTTTGATGCCCATGAATGATTTCTAATAGATTTCTATAGACTCTTCTGAAGTCCTGAATGGCCTTTTTTAACCAAACAGTTCAGCAGCACTTGAAACAGATGGCTTGCTGGGGGAGCTGTGTGTGTGTGTGTGTGTGTGTGTGTGTGTGTGTGTGTGTGTGTGTGTGTGTGTATCTTCTGTAATTGTTCCCTACAAATGGTTATTCTGTAGAGCAGACCACTCTGTTTCTGGGGATGGGGAGGGGGAGTCATGTGAGAAACCTTCACATCCACCACTTACATTAATAGTTTGTCATGCTTAAGAGCGTTCGGTGGTCCCACATTGCAGCTGCCTATGCCACTTCTTAAAAGGCAACATTTGAGAGTGAAGTGCAGTGTGTTTATTAAGGTTAAGGAACGATGTGACTCTTAAGTATGCGTAATGAGCCCTAAGTTGTCACAACAATAACATTTGTACTATTCTGTTTTGGTTTTTATTTCATCCCAAACTGGAGTCTCATTTCCTAGACCATAAAACACAGTACACACAAGTTCTAGTTGCTTTGTGGCAATGCCCCTAGGTGCTGACTACATTTTGAAAATAAATAGAAAATATGGAGGTAGCTTGTATTTTTGCCACAGGGTATAGAATGGCACAAGACCATTTTTCTTTAAGAATATACATTATGGTGCATCTTCTACTTAACTGGTTACAAATCTCCACTGATGTGTCAGTGAGTGGCTTTCTAACATCTGCAGAAGCACAAATGCAGGAACAAATATGTTCAAAATTTATTATGTAAATTTTGCTGCTAAGATGCATAGACATTGTTAGACATGAAACCCTGTTGTGTTGAACCCAAGACTGCACTAATGAAAGGGGGTACAGGGAGTCCACATTGTGCATGAAACAGATGGGTGGGTAGCTGGAAAGGGTAGAAAGAGTACTGCTGTTTTTGTGGGTGTGATTTTAAGGAAGTGCATATCACAAAAATGGGAAAGTACTGAACATACATGATTTCACTGCCGGCTTACAAAATAGAGGGGGAAATATTCTACTAACATCAGTGGTAAGTTTAAGTTCTATAAAAGGTTATTTCTAAGTGATTTGTCTCTGTTTCCAGAAGACTGCCTGTGAGTGCACCACAAGATGCAACATCATAGAGATGTAGTAGGTGCCCCTGAGTTCTCACAGCTAAAAATAGCAAGTTGCCAGCCCGCCGCAGTTTCTATAGAGACAACCAGTTGTCATGCTCCAAGCTGGGTCAGCCAGCCAGCCAAATTGTCTTGTGCTGCCACAATGAAGTGCCATTGCACATCTTACCCTGATACACACACAGGGACGGCAGGGAAAGCTAGCAAAGCATATGCTGTGTGAAGACTTGTTTAGTTCACTTAATGAGGGGTCTTGATTAACTTCCCAATGAATGGAACACTGTTGCTGTTGTTGATTAGAGCAAGACGGTCTGTGTGCTTCTAACAGCAAGATGGGGAGGGAGAGTGGGCAGAGCTGCTTAGAGTGGCAGAGGAGCTGTACCATGTGCAGAAAGGTTGATGGCACCAGACTGCTGGTGTAGGCTGCTGCAGCTGCAGGACAGGAGCTTCCCTTCTCAGAGTTGATTTGGCACAGGTGCTTCTGCTGCCAAAGAACAGCTGGGACCAGAGAAAAGACACATGAGCTGGATGCTGTATAAGGCAAGAAGGAGGGGGGGTCACCCTAGAGGATGAAGTGAATAGGTTCAGCTGCTGCAACGGGGAAGGAGGGAAGTATGCGGCAATTAACCAGAATCCAGCATGTTCTGCAGCAATGGGGTGCAGAATCTTGATTAAGAGAGTTCTAGCCTGCCTGAGTCTGACTATTCCAGCAAGGATGATGAAGGGAAGGGGAAAAAAACAGGATGGACATAAAAAGGGGAAAGCAGCCTATATCTTGCCTGAGCCTGCTGTTTGGAAAATGGTGTCCTGTACCTGGGGGGGGGGGGTGCTATAAAGGAGGTGATTATCTGTCCTCTTTTATCACTGCCTATGGGAGCTATGCAGGCTACAATACAGGTTAGTCAAGTAAAAAGTGAGAACCATGAAGCAATTCATTCATCTTCTCTCTCGTTGCAATGAAAAAACTAATCGGTTTTTTTAATATGCCTTTCCATCATTTATTGAATGTTTTGGTAGAATTTGCAAGCAAAGGAGCTTCTGCCACAATGAAGTGACCATTGTGAGTACCTTTCCATTTGACCTGGTGGACAATGTGATGGATAGATGTTAACTATTAGGAGGACCATCTCAGTTCTATTCTATTCATCTAACAGGTGGCAAAGGAAAGCAGAGGAGCAAGATTCCTACTTCTGATAGCTCCAAGTTGTTACAGAGAGAGTAGTTGAAATCAGCATAGTTAAGCACATTGTACACTGATATAAACATGATGACAATTTTCTAGGACAGGGATGTCAAACACGCGGGCTGAATTAAGCAATTTATCTGGCCCCTGTTATAAGTGAGCTTTCTCAGCATAATAATTGGGTCTCTGATACCTTGAAAATATGAACAAGATTTGCACATTTTCTCTTCTGTCATTTGCAGCTAATAAGTTTCTATGTGAGAACAAAGTGTTTATTTCTGGCCATCATCTGCTTAATGATGTCACTTCCGGCCTTCAGCAGACACCATGAATACTAACTTCTGCCCTCTGTATGAAATGAGTTTGATAGCCCTAGGCTGTCTTGAGAAACAGAGGGGAAGAGACAGGGATGCAGCTGTGGGAATGGATGGGCGATACACTCTCATCAGAGCCAGACAGGCAAACCAAAGCAGCCCAAGAGCTGGGAGAGGAGATCTCACAATTTTATCTCAAGTTTCGCAACAGGACCAGCCCAGAGCATATGTGAGAGTCCTATCTTGCCTTCTAAGACAGTGCATGTGAAGGGGCACAAAGACATAGCAGAGCAGGGAAAGAGAACACCTGTTTGTGGGATTGCCAGTCTATTCCACTGGGCCCTGGTCTGTGCCTTTGAAAACAGCTAGGTGTGCAGAAATGAAGCAGGTGAAATTTAGTGTTGCTTTTAGCTACCTGCTAGGAAAAGTTTTTATCTATGTGACAGGCTGCTGTTAAAGACCCAAGAGTACAGGTAGATCCAATAAAAAACAAAGCAACTCTTGCTGGAAATCAGGGTAGACAATATTGGACTACATAAATCACCAGTTGAAGCAGCTTAGGGGGTCTTCTGCTCCTGTATAATTCCTCCTTGTGGATTCCATTCAGTATCTGAAGCTCTGCTCCAGGTGCCCTTATCAACTGATGTTTGATGGCTGGGGGCCCAATCCTATCCAACTTTCCAGCACCGGTGCAACCACAATGCAGCCCTGGGATAATGGGACAAATATTCCCTTACCTTGAGGAGGCCTCTGTGACTGCCTTCCCACCACTGGTTACAGCGCATGCCCCATTGGCACAGCTGCACCGGCACTGGAAAATTAGATAGACTTGGGCCCTGGGTCTCCTCAGTTGTGGTTCCTACATCGTAGAATGCCCCTCCTCAAAAGATCCACCAAGGCATGACTGAATGGGCCTTTGGACATCCGATTGAAAGATGGCTCTTTTAAGAGACTTTAAAAGATCTAACAAGCCAGCTTGTTAGAGACAAGCTGGCTTTGCACCCCTGAATGACCCATTGTTTTGTGCTTATTCTGTTACTCTTGTTTGATGAATTACTGTTGTACTGTCACATTTTCTCGTTTGTCTCCTTTTAGTGTTACGATGTTCTTTTGCTATGTTGCCTGCTGTGTTGATTAAAAGCTGCTTTGATTTATATGTTGGGAAAAATGGGGTAAATGGTGGCTGTGTCCCTTGAGTATCTCTGTGGAGGTGTATGTGTATGCTTTCTGGCCTTTAGCCAGAATCATATGAGTTCTCATCCTGCTGTCTCTGGGTCTTCCACAGAGTAAGGACAAGAAAAAGGAAGAGTAGCACTGTTTTATGAAGATCATGAAGCTGACACCTTGGCATGAAAGAAATTGAAATGACACCGATGAGATGAATTTGTGTGTTAGAAATGAGGACTGTGTTCACTTCCACTTTCCTCAAATAATGCATTAGAATGAAACCAAGTGAACTTGGCTAGGAGCTTGTTCTTGAGAAGACTGCAATCCCTTGTATGCTTATTTTGAAGGAATCTCTGGGCTGTCCTTCTGTATGCACTTGCTTTGGGCCACTTCTCAGCCTGCCAAGGGCTTTTCCTTCCCTTGGACAATAAGAAAAGGGGTCTTGCTCGGGTCATTCGGTGATTTCATGTCAATTATTAAATATTGACCTTTGAATTCAAATATGGTTTGGAGTCACTTTAACAGAACAATCCTATGCATGTTTACTCAGTTCCACTGTGTTCAGTGGGGCTTACTTCCAAGTAAGTATTTATAGGGTGTCAGCCTGATAATTTATAGTATAGGATGCTATTAAGTATATATAGGATAGGATGGCAGTCTTAGATCTCTTTGCTGCATCTGCATAGGGTGACCAGATGTCCTCTTTTTCCAGGACATGTCCTCTTTTCTTAACCTGGTGATCTGGAAAAGAACTTAAATGTTCTCCTTTTCCTTGTGAGTGGGTCCCTGCAGGCAGCGCATAGCCTCGTGGTAATTAATAAATTATATGTAATGCATTATATGTGATGTAATTTTAAATTTAATAATAATATAGTGCAGGGGTGCTCAATAGGTGGATCGCGATCTACCGGTAGATCGCGAGGCAAAATGAGTAGATCGCGGGGTGCCGACCCCCCCCTTCAGGTGCCTCTGGGAGGAAACGCCGGGACTAAGGCCCATTGTACTCAATGGGGCTTACTCCCAGGTAAGTGTGGCTAGGATTGCAGCCTCACAGCCTAATCCTAGGCATGTCTACTCAGGAGTAATTCCTGTTATACTCAGTGGGGCTCAAGGTACACCAACATACATTGTACACACAAATGTTATATGTTATGATGGCGCGAACATTGTAAAAAAAATTCTGGTAGATCTTCGGGCCTTGCTGGGTTTCAAAGTAGCTCTCGAGCCAAAAAAGTGTGAGCACCCCTGATATAGAGCTTAAATTAACCACATGAAACCATGTCCTATATTTTGGGGTGTCTTGTCCTCTTTTGTGGTTATGTCATCTGGTCACCCTGCTTCTGCAGTGGAATGCTTACAGCAGAGTCCACATCAATGCCTTGGTTTCACTAAGGCATTTGACCTTTCTGACTGAATGACTAAGGAGAATCATGTCTCCCACATAGCGCAGCCCTCTTTCAATCCTGGTTTTACCCCTGAAGTTACAGGAGCCTTCCTTAGGTCAAAGAGGCCATCCTTTCAAGCAGAACGTGCAACTCATAGTCTTTTTAAAGAAGAAAGGAAGTGGCAACAGTGTTGATTCTGGCATGAAATCCTGTTGACAGAGCCAACCCTGTTCCTGGCAGGAAGACAGCAAGCGGTCTGCAAGCTTGGACCTTCATCATCTCCTTGTTAATTCCAATCCTGGATTCCCAGTTGGGCTTCCCATAGTTTACACTGGCTAGAGTTTGATGTCAGGAGGATAAGTATAAATGCTCACCACAAGTCACCATATTATATGCTCTGCAGAGAAATCGTGGCAGCTGTTATTGCTGTCTGCAAGTAGCAGTTTTTCTGCTTTCACTAGAGAATTCCATGGCTGAGGGGTGATGGTGGCAGAGGGTTGCTTGATGGGCTCAGTCTTGGCATTCCTGTGAATTGGTCCTTTTCAGAGGAAGCAGCAGACCAGTTTCATGCACTGATTCGGTCTTGAGAAAAGCTCAACAAGCAGGAACTGATGTGGCACCGCTGCAAACATGAACCTGCTAGAAAGGTTAGGCAACCCCCTGCCCCCACTGACCTACTTCAGAAAGTTGTCATAAGGATCACTGAAATGATGTCAGTGAAGCACTTTGAAGTCCAATGCTTAGGATTAAATTAACACACAGCTGTTTCGCTTGTGTTTTATGTTTGGCTAAAAGTTCACCTTCTCTATTTGTCAGTGGAGCTGCTGACTTTCCTTACAGGACTGTTGTCAGAATCACCGAGAGGCTGTGTATTACATGCTTTCCATGTGCAAAGTGCTAAATGCAAAGTATGATTGAATTTTCTGTGCACCAACACACTTTCTTCTTTTGCATGCCTTCTTCAATGCCTTCATAAATTGGTGGGTTCAATAGGGGAAACTTTATGCTGGGGCATCCTTTGAGAAGGCCCTGTCACAACAACTGATCTGTCAGACTTTCTCAGCAATTTGGCACTGAACAGGACTTTCCCAGCTGATCATAACAGGTGGGGCCCACACAGAGAGGTGGCCTCTGAAATATGCAGGTTGCATATTTATTGATATACATTGATCTATTCTTCACATTTTTTTAAATACCACCCTTCATCCAAGGAGCTCAGGGTGGTGTACACAGTTCCTTCCCTCGATTTTATATATGTGTAAAGGGGTGTTGGTCTTAATTTTGTGTATTTTGTTTTGTCGCCTGTGATTAGCTGGTCGGATGATCGTAAATAAAGTTCCTTCCCTCCTTTTGTTACAACAACCCTGTGGGCTAGTTGAGGCTAAGAAACAGTCCAAGGTCACCCAGTAAACTTCATGTGGCTGAGCAGAGATTTGAATCTGAATCTTTCAGGTCTAAGGCTATCACCAGAACCACCGCACCATCCTGGCTCTTTAGGTTGTTGTAGGTTAAAACCAGCACCTACACTAGTGTTCAGAGGCAGACAAGTAGCTAATACTGTATCAGCAATGCAGGCTGTGTGTGTTTCTGTCTTGCAAGGATCCTGCCCCACTCAATGCTTCCAAACAGAGAAGGAAAGCATCACCTATTCTTCTGTGTATAATGGCTGGAAACCCACAAGCTTGCACTTCCTTTTCCTTGTATATATCATGTCCCCCCTTCTTTTTGTCACCCTATACAAAACAGATGGAAAGTTACTGCCTCGTACTTTGCTTATGGTTAGAGGCTGTGACAGAAATAAAAATCACCAGGATGTAAACACAAACATGCCCTTCAATAACCTTTTGTAGATGTATCTTTTGAGTATTCAACAGATTGCATATATATCCTCCCTCTTATAAAAGGGAGAAAAGGTTTTTTAAAACCCTGAAGAGATTTGACAAATTTGTGAAGGAAAAACCTTAACATCAGCTCTTATTCATCATAGCTAACTGGAACCTCCAGATTCAGAGGCAATATACCCTAAATACTGGTTCCGGGGGAGAACAGTAGAATGGAATAGCTATTGCCTTCAAGTCCTGGTTGTGGACATCTTGCAGGTATTTGATCATATAAAATTATTGTATAAGACAATTGTAACCCATTTCAGTAGCTGGCAATCCAATAAACAAAAGAGAAAATCTCAAATTTGAAATTGAATTGGGGGGAACCCACTTTCCAAGCAAAATGGGTGGACATTCTGATTACTACTGACCTTGCCTTTTCTATACCTTAGGGCAGCTATTTTCAACCACTGTGCCGTGGCACACTGGTGTGCTGTGAGTGGTCCACAGGTGTGCCACAGGAATTTGGGGGAAAGTCATTTATTGATAGGGCCAATGGGAGATGTGAGCCCCCATTGGCAGCATGGTGTGCCTTGTCAATTGTCAAAAACCTGGTAGTGTGCCAAGGCACTTCAGTGCCTTGTCAGTGTGCCGTGAGTGTCAGTGTGCCGTGAGATGAAAAAGGTTGACAATCACTGCCTTTGGGGGTATAATTACGACAGCAACTGTTACCCTGCACATGCCCAATCTCGTCTGATCTTAGAAGCTAAGCAGGGTCAGGCCTGGTTAGTACTTGGATGGGAGACCGCCTGGGAATACTGGGTGCTGTAGGCTTATACCATAGTTTTTCGAGACTGAAGGTTGCCAACCATTTTTTTACTATGTAAATATTCTTTGACTTTGGCCGCTGAAGCTAAATGAGAAGGCTCCAGGGCCAGTGGACACCCACCAGAAAGGATGAGCTCCTAGACTTCGCATAATTTTCTTTTGAATGACAGGTGCACGGTACCTTTTATGGACAAAAGGTACTTCTTCGCACAGTGCATTAATTAGTCTGTGGAATTCATTGCCACAAGATATGGTGATGGCCACTAGCTTGGATGGTTTCACAGTGAGTTGGACAAATCCACGGAGGACAGGGCTTTCAATGGTTACTAGTCACAATGGCCACATACTACCTCCAGGTTCAGTAGGCCTCAAAACACCAGCTGCAAATAGCAATGCGGGGGAGGGGGAGAAGCATGCTGTTCTCTCCTGCTTGTGAGCTTCCCCAAGGCAGGTGGTGGGCCACTTTAGGAAACAGCATACTGGACAAGCTGGGCCTTTGGCCTGATCCAGCAGGGATTTTCTTACGTTAAAAAAAAAAAAAGTATTTGCAGCAAAACTTCAACAGTTGTTTTCCTCACTACTTGTAAATGGCAAATTTAGTTAGTTAAAAAACTAACAATATATTATTAAGAATGTTTCTATACTACTTTTCAACAAAATAACCTGAGAGAAAAACCATGTTGACTCAAAATGTGCTGTGGGAGATCTCTGTTTCCCATCACATTCTCAGCACATGTGCTGTGATTCCATGTCTAGCACGCGTTTACTCACAAAAGCTTGCTCCCTTGCAGCACTTAAATTGGAAACAGTTTAACCATTCTTTGAATCCAGCACATTGCAGATCTTCTGCATTTTTGCCAAACAAATATTTATTGTAAGTAGCCTGAAAAAAATAAACACACTTTCAGAAAGACAAACCAACAACAAACAATTGGCTTTTTCTCACAGAATGCTCATTTTTTTGGTAGTTCTCAATGGAATCCTTTAATTCGTGTGAATTATGGGGGTGCATAATTCAAAAAATTATAAGAACATAAGAACAGCCCCACTGGATCAGGCCATAGGCCCATCTAGTCCAGCTTCCTGTATCTCACAGTGGCCCACCAAATGCCCCAGGGAGCACACCAGATAACAAGAGACCACATCCTGGTGCCCTCCCTTGCATCTGGCATTCTGACATAGCCCATTTCTAAAATCAGGAGGTTGCGCATACACATCATGGCTTGCACCCTGTAATGGATTTTTCCTCCAGAAACTTGTCCAATCCCCTTTTAAAGGCATCCAGGCCAGATGCCATCACCACATCCTGTTGCAAGGAGTTCCACAGACAAACCACACGCTGAGTAAAGAAATATTTTCTTTTGTCTGTCCTCTCCCAACACTCAATTTTAGTGGATGTCCCCTGGTTCTGGTGTTATGTGAGAGTGTAAAGAGCATCTCTCTATCCACCCTATCCTTCCCGTGCATAATTTTGTATGTCTCAATCATGTCCCCCCTCACGCGTCTCTTTTCTAGGCTGAAGAAGCCCAAACGCCGTAGCCTTTTCTCATAAGGAAGGTGTCCCAGCCTAGTAATCATTTTAGTCGCTCTCTTTTGCACCTTTTCCATTTCCACTATGTCATTTTTGAGATGTGGCAACCAGAACTGGATGCAATATTCCAGGTATGGCCTTACCATCAATTTGTACAATGGCATTATAATATTAGTTGTTTTATTCTCAATATCTTTTCTAATGATCCCAAGCATAGAATTGGCCTTCTTCAAAACTGCTGCACATTGGGTCGACACTTTCATCGACCTGTCCACCACCATCCCAAGATCTCTCTCCTGATCAGTCACAGACAGCTCAGAACCCATTAGCCTATATGTTTTGGGTTTTTGCCCCAATGTGCATTATTTGACACTTTACTTACATTGATACACATCTGCTATTTTGCTGCCCATTCTCCCAGTTTGGAGAGATCCTTCTGGAGCTCCTCACAATCTCTTCTGGTCTTCACCACTCAGAAAAGTTTGTTGTTGTCTGCAAACTTAGCCACCTCGCTGCTGAACCCTGTCTCCAGGTCATTTATTAACAGGTTGAAAAGCACCAGTCCCAGGACAGATCCATTTCACCTCTGTTTTTCACCTCTCTCCACTGTGAAAATTGTCCATTGACACCCACCCTCTGTTTCCTTGTCTTCAACCAGCTCCAGGGGTGACTTGTGGCCCTCTGGACTCCCAGTCTGGCCTGCAGGGAGCCCCCAGTCTCCAATGAGCCTCTGGCCCTCCAGACACTTGCTGGAGCCTGGCTGGCCCAACGCAACTGCTCTTAGCATGAGGGTGACTGTTTGACCTGTCACATGAGCTGTGTGATGAGGGCTCCCTCCACTGATTGCTGTTTCCTGTCTGTGATGCGGCAGTGAAGGAAAGGCCGGCCTTGCTTTGTGCAAGGCCTTTTATAGGACTTGAGCTATTGCAAGACCTTCATTCATTCATATAACTTCCATCTCTAATATAGTCATTTATGTAAATTTATTCAAATTTGAAATGTGAATTAATTCTTTTTTCCCAGCCCCTGACACAGTGTCAGAGAGATGATGTGGCCCTCCTGCCAAAAAGTTTGGACACCCCTGGTCTATGTGTTTTGAGATTATAATATGCTAATAACAGAGAATCTGAAAACCAAACATTCTTCTCCCTTGAACAGGTGATAAATTTTATTCACTATCCTATCTTCCCATATAATTTTTGGTAGGGGAACAAAGTCATAATCATAATCTGAATCCAGGGAATTCTATCCAGAGGTTGAGCAGTACCCACTGATACTGTAATGAGCAGGTGGTCACTAATTAAATAATCTCCAGTTGCAAAGTCTTTAATATAAGTCCTAAATGAGCAATCACACTGGACGCCCTGGGAGAGATGTAAGTACATTCCCCGGAGTCAGTAAAACCATTTCAACCAATTCAACCAACCAATGGTCTTCAATGGTCTTCAAACCATTCAAACCATTCAACCCGGTTTCAAACCATTCAACCAATTTTTTTTTAATGATCACAGAATCTGGTTAGGGAAAGACTAGTGGAATTTAAATTTTGATCTTTAGAGTGTCTCTGAAGTGAAAAGGGATTATCAAGTAAGATCTCTTGATCCACACCAAGGGCTTTTTGAAAAACTAATTCATCCACCACCATCACCCTGCTACTCTGGAGTTGAATCTCCTAGATTAGAATAATCACTTGGGTTGATGGATACTCTCTTTCTAGGGTTTCCACAAAACTACAGATATGTCTCCATTGCTGGGTCAGTAGTTGACTACAAGAACAAACAGGAATATAAACATTAGAGAGATGTTATATACAGCTACATAGGTTTCTTGCAGTTTACAAGGACCATTGGACATAGCTATTGATTTTGAATCACCATATTCTGCCGCCAATGTAGTCAAGCCAGTGATGGGTCTACCTTTCTTATTTACTTTATAGGCAGGCAGAAAAGAAGATTTATAATCATCAACACAGACTGGTGATAATGACCAGGTCTCCTGTAACAGAATGATATCAAAACTTTTCAAATAGCACAAAAATTCCCCCATCTTTGTCTTTTTCTCTCCAACCAGCAGTATTCCAGAATCTAATTTTTACTGTTGACAGAGGAGGAGGGTTTTGAGAGGAAGTTGCCAGTCAATCTACCATGATAAGTTAGTCCTCTCCCCTATGGTCTTCATGACACATGCTTCCATTATCAGCATAGCCTGCTTTGAAACCAGATCCTTGAGGAACATGCTAATTTTTGCTTGCCACCCCTGACTTAAAGGACCTGGTGGGTGTGTTTGGATCTGGATTCATACATCATATGCCTCCAAATACCACATCCTATCATGGCACCTCTAGGGCGCTGAGTATACAATATTGGAATATAGCTATGGTGTGTTCTACTTCTGTTTTACTATACACTGCATTGGGTGTTTAGATGTCAAAGTGGTTTTCTACATTTTATATGTTGGATCCTGCCTCATAACTGTATTTTCTATAATGTACTCAATTTTAGACAACATAGTTATTTTATTCCTAATGATTTTAATGCCCTTCATTGTAGTATGTGCTCCAGTTTGCTGTTTTAAGGGACTAACAGTTTCTCTTTTTTTCACTGCCATCAGTGCATATGATTTTTAAATGTTGAAAAATGGAGGTGTTCTTTATGCAAAAACACTGAAAACTTGCTAAGAGCAACACAGGCCCAAAGAAAAATAACTGCAGGACCCATTTAAAAAGGAACAAAATATGACAGGAGACAGTCTGACACCCACTTTCATGCTTTCACCCGCAGTCACTCCAGCTGGCCATTCGAAATGGTAGGCTGAGATGCACACTGACTTGCACTTAGATTTCTTCCTAGGTAGGCATTCCAGTCTGCTGCTTAAAGCAGTAAGCCTGCTGGGGGCAATTTTCTTAGTGATGCCTGTTCAAGACATTGGAAAGGACATTGCAGGGCAGTCCTTTTTAGAGAGATATACACCTTTCTGTCCTCAAAAGGACACCACATAGGAACCAGATGTAGTCTGTGCAAGCTGTTCTCAACATGTTTCAGGACATAGCCAAAGAAAAACAGCTGGTGCATATACATCTGAGGCAAGTATATTGCATTTGAAGTATGCATCTTCAATAAAGCAAGGGAATTGTTTTAATTACTATTGCTTCAAAACCAAGCCTGCTTTCATATTCCCAGTGCTTATTTATTCTCTGCACAGTCCTTAAGTTAACCCCCCTTCTAAAAGCCTGCCATGACTGATCATTCAGATGCAGCAATCTGGCAAGCAAAGACAAAGCGCTTACAGTCATGCTTGTCAGTCCGCAGAAGGGCATTGGCACAATGCAAGAAAGGACAGGGAAAGGCAGTCAGAAGGAACCTATTTCATGCAGAACAATGTCTAGCCTAACATGCACTTGTGGGGGCTTCTCTCTATTGCTGTGGGCCGATGCAGAGACAATAATCTCTACATATTTGTACATGGGTACTTAACATCATGAGACATAGCATTAAATTAAGCTGTAAATTCATCAGTTCTATTTCATAAAACCCATAACTCTCACATCACACATGGATAACACTTTAATTGTTTTCTCCAAAAAATGGATGAGAGGGGTGCCCCCAAAGGGGGGGTCTCTGGGCATCACCTGGCAGGGTGCCGAGGGTCAGCTGGATGGTCTCTTGGGACCCCTGGGTGGGGTGTCCACCTCCCTGGGGTTCCTTGCAGGGGAAGCCTCAGACCAAGCCAGGGGGAGGGGGTTCACGACACCCTTGTCCTCCTCCCTAGAGGCAGGACCTGAGGCCCTTGCTCTTCAGGCAGAGGCTCAGGCTCCAGCCTCCTGCCTTCCCTCTACAGAACTACCTGTCAACATAGGCCTCCCTGCTTTTATCCTTCCCAGCCACACCCTCGGCTCCTCCCCTTCCTCCCTCTCTAGGCTTAAAGGGGCCCTGACCCTGGCCTGCTTCCCTCCCCTTTGGCGGTTAATGGTGACCCAGCCCTGCTCATTGCTCAGGTCAAGTGAGCCCTGGGGGGACAGTCTCTCCCACCCAGCTGCGCTAAGTCTTACCTGGTCAGCTGGAGAGGTGGTGTTGGTTCTATTGGCCTGCAGCCAGGTAAGGCAGGGGTCAAGGGCTGCAGCCAGGTACGGACAAGGGCTTGACCCCTGACAGTGGAGGACAGACAGTTGCACTGGGAGACTGAAGAAACATTTGGGATAATGTTACACAACTTGAAATCCCCCTCACCCACACATGCAACCATGATATAGATGTACAAGTACTTCAGTATTTTTATTCTGCAACCCTCTAGAAATGAGTGGCTGAGAACCTTCCTCTAAAAAATCAGAAAGTCCTGTCACTTGCAAAGTTGATAGAAGGCTGCACTGTCTTTTTCTTGATAAGAGCCTTCCACAGGGGAAAGCAAGGCAATGAAGATTACAGTGCCTTTGGATCTCTCCCCAAACAAGAGGCAGAAATTAATGGTTGGGTGAGAACTGGGTTATGGTAATAGCTGTCCATGTGCAAAATGTGGAGATGGTCAACTTGGCATGAACTCCAAGTCTAGATGCCATTTTCAAGAATCATAGAGTTGGAAGGGACCTAATAGGTCATCTAGTGCAACCCCCTGCCTGTAGCAGGAAATTCTCCTAGGGCATCTCCAAAAGTGCTTGTCGAGCCTCTCCTTGAAGATGTCCAGTAATGGAGAGTCCACCACCTCCCTCAGCAATCTGTTCCACTGCTGATCCGCCCTTACTGTCAGGAATTTTTTTTTCCTGATATCCAATTGAATCTCTTCTCTTGCAGTTTGTACCAATTGGCTCTAGTTCTACTTTCAGATAGAGTTGAGAACAAATTTGTCTCTTCTTTCATATGACAGCAATTCAGGTTTTTGAGAAGCGCCATCGTGTCCTCTCTCAGCCTTCTCTTCTTCAGGTTGAACATACCAAGCTCCCTCAACCCTTCCTAGTAGGGTTTGTTCTCCAGCCCTTTAATCATCCTTGTTGCTCTCCTCTGAACCTGCTCCAGTTTGGCTGTATCTTTCTTAATCATTTTCTGCATCTTTTGTAATCATTGCAGGGCTCAACTAGATTGGTTTGTAAATATGGTGTCAGCTTCCATTCTCCACTGTCCAATCATGCAAGAGATTTCAGCATTCACTGGGCCATACAAGTCTTCATAAATGATACACAGCCCAATCCTATGCACGTCTACTCAGAAGTAAGTCCCATTCAATTCAACGGGGTTTACTCCCAAGAAAGTGTGGATAGGATTGGGCTGTAACTCCACATGGCTGGCTTCCTGGCTTCATCATGGAAATCTCTTGAAGGGAAAACTGTACATCTGAAGCACAGGGTGCTGTTTGTATGTGTACCTGCCAGCCAGGTAGGATTTTTATAGAGGTAGGGCTAAAAAAAATGCCAACTCTCTTCACTCTACCCTGCCCCCCAGGCCATATACTTACCAAGCCCTTCCTTGCCTCAAGAGTCAGTCAGCAGACTTACAATAATACAAGTACTGGTGGCAGCTGCATCACCTTTGGTTCCTTAGTTGACCTTTGACTTGCTGCAGTGTTTGTTAAACAGAATAAGAAGTGGACCTGGGGCTGATGCTGATGTCTGGACTCCCACCTTAATCTGATAATGATAGATCTAGGTGGTCCTCAGTCTAAGCCCCCTCCCCCCAACACACAAAAGAAGGACACTAAGGCTGCAATCCTATCCACACTGACCTGGGAATAAGCCCCATTGACTACAATAGGACTTACTTCTGAGTAAACACGCATAGGATTGGGCTGTAAGGCCCTGCCATTTTGGCTGGAGGTAAGGCAGAAAACTAGAAAAGTGGGGTTCAAAGATCAAGGTTAGCAATCCATATCTGCTGAGGCCATTTGTAGCCAAGGTGCTGATTCTGCAAGCCATGATAGGATGCCCAATAAGCATACAAGAACAAATGCGAAAAAGCACAAGTGAGGAAATAAGGGGAGCAAGGTGGGGTGGAATGTCATAGATGCTAAGCTGAGGCTTGATTGAGATTTCTAGAGAACAGATAGAGGAGAAAGAGGGATATGGAGAAGGAATGAGAAAAGAATGTGGAGAAAGTATCTCTCCTAGTTGTCTCATAGCACAAAGATGGAGGCAGGTGCATGATATAGCATGGCTGGTACAATTCAAAATACACAGCTTTGCAGAGAACTGAGAACAATTTGGAGCCACACACTTTATACGGTTGCTAGCCATAGATTAGTGTAGGAACTTCTGCAGGATGAACTCACCCAGGCAAACTTGTTTCACAAACTTGAATAGAATGACAAGGTAAGGTGTAATTGTTGTGGAATTATTCTGTAGGCAAAGGGGGAGATTTCTGTTGAGTCACAGGAAAAGTTTGACTTTTACAAGGGGTTTCTGAGACTGTGGCTCTCTTCGCACCCTCAGGTCAATGGAGATGCAAACTCTGGTCTGGGTAATATACTCTTGTAGCATTCACCCTTCGCCACAAACACGCATCTGTCTGTACACACTTGTTCAGGAAGTGATAACTTCCAGCTGGCTGTATTGTGACTGAGATAAGTTTCTGGTCCCAATGAACAACTGACATGTATGAAATATTTGGGTACAGTCTTGCAAGCATTTGCATGACTGTGGGCATGCAATAGTAGTTGTTTAGCACAAGAACTTAGTATACACAGAAATTTGTGCGATGTTACTACACTGAAAATTACAGCTAGTTGAAAAGGGTTAATTTTCCACACAACCTTGTTTTAAGGGTAAAGAAACTTTTTTTCTTCCCAAATGTTTGACAATCTAGTCCTGATTCAGGAATACCATTACAATTTCACCTTCATTTAAACAGCTAAATACTATCACTGGCAAAAACTTGCTGAGCTATTATCTTCATTATGTTGCACCATTATTTAAATTGGCCTCTATCCTTTGTGCTCTGTTTGTCATCTGGGTTACAAAGATCCCCCTTTAGGTCAGAAATGCTAATGCTCAACATACAAAATTATCAAAATTAGAAGTTATGCCCACAGTCCCACAGTCATACAAGTTATCAAAATTAGAAGACTTGGTTGTCCCTAAGGAAGGAGCCAGGTGTACTGTTCTATGAGAGGTATGATCTGATCTGTACCTCCTCCAACTTTCTCTGTGTTGATTTGTTTAAGAGGCCAAATTCTTACCCTGCCAATAATTTCCAGCTGGTTCCATACTGTACATTTTGTTCCTTATTGATTGCCAGTGCCAGAGGTTTTCAAGGTCTTTTTGCTTTCCTGAGATGCATCTCTCAAAGATGTTAGCTCACTTTGGGAGCCTTGCTTTCTCCATTCTGTTTTGGACTTCTTTCACTTGTCTGGGGACAACACTGCCTATCTACACCTGAAATATCTTTGCTTTGTTCTAATTTCAATTTTTGAAGCATTAACTGGATGTAAAATTTCTATTCGGGTGTCATCCATTAATGTCAATTTAATTGTACTGGAGCATTTTGGGCCTCTGTTTATCCTTGAAAACTTTTGATTTTAAAGCTCCTGAACATACAGAAAGTGCAGTTTTCCCCAATTTCTTTTCTTTGCCCATGTTTCCCCTCAATCCCTCAACAGCCTTGGCCTTGTTGCAATCTCCAGAACTGAGTATGTGATAACAACAGGTGGGCATGCTTGGCCACCTGCATTCAGATGCAATGAATTGTACCCATTTATTGTCTTGCACAAGAACTTATGGCTTCCTTTCCTGGCTCCAAATGGGGTTGGTCACCCTCAATGACCACAGTCAGTTGGTGGGAACTGCTGATCAAGTCATGGGTAATCTCTCTGTTCAGAAGTATAGACTAGAACCAAACTTTTTGAAACAGGGGTACAGCTTGGGGAATCACACTTTCCTGGTTAAAAAACAGAAATGAACAAAGAGTGGGGGGAAAAACTTCACTGTGCAATTTGGTGGTGAATTACATGATATGCCTGATGCAGGAAATTTTCTTCCCTCAGAAGGGGGAAGCTCTCACCTTGTTCAGTGGACAAGTGCTTCTGGGATACCTGCAAATGCAGGAAGTCTGCTGAAGAATCCTGAAGTCTGCACTGCACCATCAGTGCAGGAGGAGGGAATAGTGCAGCTTTTGAACCCCCAGATTGCAGTGAATGTATTGTCATAAATCCCACATAGATGTCACCCATTGATGCATTTTGCCACTAAATGATGTCATGCTTGGTTTAGGTCTAAATGAATGTGAGTTTAAAAACAGATGGAATGATGAAACAAAAAATTATTGCGTATCTCTGCTTCCCCATTGTTTAGCCCTTCCCCATGGTATCTTACAGCCCTCAGTCGGTTTGGGAACATGGTCAGAAGTTTTGGTATTAATACTTGCTGACATGGAGTGTAAGGCACATGCAAAACCTGAAGCAGAAATTCCCTGGTGGAACAGGAAGTATAGCTAGTCATACAACAGATTCCCAATTCAAACTAACACATCCTGCCTAACAGACACTTTTTCTGTTCATAGATCCACTTATGAAATAACTGGCAAATGTCAGATCTAGTGTGTAGTAACATCATGGACACAGGGCTTTACAGTCTCCTTGTGTTGACTCTATGGGACAGCAAGTCATTTTGAATTTCCATCCATCAGTAATTCAGAAGGGAGATCACAGACATCAGAAATGACAGACTCAGCAAGACCTGTGGTCTCTTTGCTCCATATCTTGTCTCTGCCAAAAACTTAAAAATGACTTGGGAGGGGCTGGAGGAGTTACACATTCTGATGGATTGGTGACTGTGAGTGGCCTTTTGGGTCTTGCCTATGGAAGCAGAAGTGGTGGCAGGCATGGTCAGGTAAGGCAATAGCTAGAGGTGTTTGTTTCTAGTAAGACAGAATTACAGCCCAAGTCTTACTGAACACAATAGGTTTGCTTCTGAATAAAATAAATAACACCATTCTCAAACGCCTCTATCACTTGCCAAGGGACCACACCCACTAGAAGATGCACCCAGACCAATCCTTGAATTCTTATTACCAGTAGTAGTGCCCAGTATACCATAAAGAAGTCTGTCATGAAGGATTCAGTGCAGGACTTTGCCTAGCATCTGTACAGTGTACAGGTTTCTTTCAGTGTTGTCTCCATACTACTCTTTTTCTGAATTTTGGGGATTTTGCTTCCTGCCCCTGCTCACCAACTTTCATGTTCTGTATATACTACTTTACATGCTATGGTCTTCTTTACTGCAACCCATTATAGCTGGTGCCATTTGAATCAATGTAATTTTAATGTGCACACTGAGACTTCTGTGGCAAGAGTTGTCATCTAGAAAGAAATGCATTTTTGGGTTCCCAGGCCACAATAAAAAAATCTGAACAAAATTTCCCAACATTTCACCCCAACTGTGTGTGGTTTTATCAAGGGAAGATCTGACTACCCTATCCCAAAACTCAGAACATAATATACCCTACTGCCTCATAAGCCAAAAACTCAAGAGGAAAAAAAAAAAAGCCCTAAGCACAGCTAAATACTGCTGCCTTAAGCAAAACTTAGTATTGTATTGGCAACCTTCAGTCTCGAAAGACTATGGTATCGCGCTCTGAAAGGTGGTTCTGGCACAGCGTCTAGTGTGGCTGAAAAGGCCAATCCGGGAGTGACAATCCCTTCCACACCGGGAGCAAGTGCAGTCTGTCCCTGGTCTGTCTCCCTGGCTATGGGCCTTCCTTCTTTGCCTCTTAGCCTCAGACTGTTGGCAAAGTGTCTCTTCAAACTGGGAAAGGCCATGCTGCACAGCCTGCCTCCAAGCGGGCCGCTCAGAGGCCAGGGTTTCCCACTTGTTGAGGTCCATCCCTAAGGCCTTCAGATCCCTCTTGCAGATGTCCTTGTATCGCAGCTGTGGTCTACCTGTAGGGCGCTTTCCTTGCACGAGTTCTCCATAGAGGAGATCCTTTGGGATCCGGCCATCATCCATTCTCACGACATGACCAAGCCAACGCAGGCGTCTCTGTTTCAGCAGTGAATACATGCTAGGGATTCCAGCACGTTCCAGGACTGTGTTGTTTGGAACTTTGTCCTGCCAGGTGATGCCGAGGATGCGTCGGAGGCAGCGCATGTGGAAAGCGCTCAGTTTCCTCTCCTGTTGTGGGCGAAGAGTCCATGACTCGCTGCAGTACAGAAGTGTACTCAGGACGCAAGCTCTGTAGACCTGGATCTTGGTATGTTCCATCAGCTTCTTGTTGGACCAGACTCTCTTTGTGAGTCTGGAAAACGTGGTAGCTGCTTTACCGATGCGCCTGTTTAGCTCGGCATCGAGAGAATGAGTGTCGGAGATCGTTGAGCCAAGGTACACAAAGTCATGGACAACCTCCAGTTCATGCTCAGAGATTGTAATGCAGGGAGGTGAGTCCACATCCTGAACCATGACCTGTGTTTTCTTCAGGCTGATTGTCAGTCCAAAATCTTGGCAGGCCTTGCTAAAACGATCCATGAGCTGCTGGAGATCTTTGGCAGAGTGGGTAGTGACAGCTGCATCGTCGGCAAAGAGGAAGTCACGCAGACATTTCAGCTGGACTTTGGATTTTGCTCTCAGTCTGGAGAGGTTGAAGAGCTTTCCGTCTGATCTGGTCCGGAGATAGATGCCTTCTGTTGCAGTTCCAAAGGCCTGCTTCAGCAGGACAGCGAAGAAAATCCCAAACAAGGTTGGTGCAAGAACTTAGTCCTATCTGAATGTAAGGGAAAGACTGAGGATTTTTATAGTCAAGCATCTTCAATCAGCCAATTGCTGGTCACTCCCAGCCTCATCACCACATTCATCACCTGGCTGTTCCTTTCCAACTTTCTGAAAGGCCCTATTCCTTCAATGTGTTCATTATTGAAACTTAAAATCTTAGTTTCACTGAGCACAGGAGTCCAGACATGGCTGACTCTTTTTTGTTCATATTATTATGGTGCTTATATTTCAATTGCCTCTCTATCCACACCCGGTGTTGATATTCCCTCAACAAGTCTTGTGTCTGGTCAAAGTTGATCTGATGCACCGTACTCCAAGTATGCGCAGCTACTGCTGACTGTGGCCTGTCCCACACCCCAATCCTATATACTTTCCTGGGAGTAAGCCCCATTGATTCTAATGGGACTTACTTCTGAGTAGACATGCATAGGATTGGGTTGCAGTCTACACTATCTTTGATGTTCCTTTATTCTAGCATTGACTAATCTCATGGTGCTGATGCACTTGAACTGAACGGGATTCTATAGAACCCCTGGTGTATCCCATGATGGTCTGGGATCTTTCACAGACCATGAGCACTGCTGGACCTTTCTAGCTGATTGAAAATCCGATTCAGTGTCTGCTTGTCCCAGAATTTTGCTGATGCAGTCAATCACCCTTTAAATATAAGGTAACATGGCCCCTTTGTTCTTTTACTTGGGGAACACTACCCTTTCTGGGAACCAGTGTGCTATTGATCAATCCCCAGGAGTATCCATTTTGTTTCAATACCTTCTTGACATGATCCAGTTCTTGCTGAAGATACTGTGGCTCTGAAATTCTTTCTGCCCTTTTTAATAATGTATTAACCAGCCCCCCCCCTTTTTGTTTGGGATGATGGTTGGAAGTGTAGATAGTGGTCTGTGTGAATGGGTTTTCTGAAAACCCTTTGACCTAGGGTGCCATCTTTATTCCTGATTACTGACACATCAAGAAAGGGAAGTTCCTTTTCCATCTCCACCATAAATTGAATTGACTGATGTATATCATTAAGCAAATTCAGAAAAAAGGCAGCTCTCATTTCCCTTATTCCACATGACAAAAATGTTGTCAACATATCTTACCCAGACTAATGACTTGTATATGGTTGTGCTCAGCACCAAAGTAAATTTATTTTTAGAACATTTTGTTGGGATTTAAATTGCATTATCCACTCCCATCTTATTCCAGTTAGACCAAGCAAACCCTGTTAGCCCACTTTTCTAGTACTTATACACAATATAGAACACTATACTGTAGGCGTGCTATAAATATACATTTTTTTCACATTTCGCAACACATTTGTTACCAATAGTGATGCTGGACAAGAACAAAACAATTTACAAACAAACCCCTGGAACCTAACCTATTCTTAAGTAGAAGATCTACATCCACACTGCAGAATGGAATCAAAGGTCTAATAGAACACAGAAATTTAAATTCCCTTCCCTTTCAAAAAGCCATCACATAAGGAGCATTCTTAATATCCAAAAGGAGAGAGTTCCACAAGATACATAATGCCATAATATTTGTTAGCAATTTAATTAAATTAATAACCATAATAAATAGGGAGTGGGGTGGAAAACAAAAGATACTCCAGTTGGTAGGAAGGACCTAGCAACCAAATGCTACTGTGTCAAAGTGTCACAGAGTGTTTACCCCAACAATTCAAAAATTCATGTGCACCCCTATTAGTTCCAATGAGTTCTTTGGCATACAGGTTTAAAGATGGTGCACCATGCAAGAGACAATAGGTAAAATATTATTTTAAACATGTGTTTTTGCATATGGACACACATTTGGCATTAAAAATCGCAAACCAAAATACGTAAGTCTATCAAAATGGCGAGCTGATTCTATGAACACTTTCTTTGTTCTTATTCTGATAGTGAGCAATCTTTGCTATATTGTCCACAGCCAAAAGTGGATTTACTTTTAGCAATAATTCTAAATAAATACACAATGCATACAGTGGTAGAGAAGGAAAACTGCAAGTAGGTCACCCTTAGTCACTAGCCAAGCAGTGATCAATCTCACTCTCTCTCTCTCTCTCTCTCTCACACACACACACACACACACACACACCCAACCACCTCTGTACTCCAGCTGCAGCTATAATTGACAAACACAGGGATGCCCACCGGGATGGGAAGCAGCAAGCACAGCCAGGAGCCCAGGTCTATCCACCAGCAGGTAGATCTGGTCTCAAAGTCTGGGCAGGAGCCCAGGTCTACCCTCCCAGTGAACTTCAGCTGCAGAGGTCAAAGTTCAACTGGAAGCCCAGGTCTGCCCTACCTGGTTGACCTGGGCTCTGGAGTTAAGGTAGTGTTCATGGTATGGCCCCCTGCCCAAACATAAACACTGGATCCGCCCCTGATTTATTCTATCCAAATTATCGCTACATTGCTTTACAGATGATATGTCATCAACCCCCCCAAATATTTTCTCTTCATGAAATTTGAGTGAGTTATGGGTTTTTGATTTTCTCCATACTTATCCTTTCATTTTACTCACTAGTACAGATACCCAACATAGGGTGCAATCCTAACCCCTTATGTCAGTGCTTTCCAGCCAATGGGATGTGTGCTGCATCCTGCAGTTGGGTGTCACTCATGGAGGCCTCCTCAAAGTAAGGAAATGTTTGTTCCTTTACCTCAGAGCTGCATTGCCCTTATGTCAGTGCTGGAAAGCACTGTAAAAAGGGGTTAGGATTGCGCCCATAATTGCCCACCCTGAAAAATAGTCGCCCTTCCAATCTAGAATCCTGACTACAGGCATGTGATGCCTTCACACATCAGAGACAACTTAGGGAGGAAATAGGAGCAATAACAGAATGCTTAAGGAGCGATTGATCTGTGTTCCAGTTTGGCTTGACTTCCCTCTTTGAGCTGTGTGGTTAGGTTCAGCTGTTTGAGTAATTTGCTTTGCAAAGATTTTGACTTCTGTTGATGATTGCCTTTATTTGCAAAAAAGATACAAAAGAAGCTTGGCTCTCTTCCTGAGGAATGTGTTTTGGATATATTTTTATTGTTCTATGTGTTCTCTTAATTTGAAAAAAAAAAAATGCATATTTGAGCAAAACCACAGTCTCTGTAAAGTCAGTTAACTTCCATGACTTCAAAGAAATAAGAAGCTTAAATCTGAAATACTTTGAGGTTAGAATGTCCTACTAGGAGCACAATGAAGTAGGTTCAACTACAAATTCAATTATACTGTTCACTGGGTGATTTTCGGACAGTTTCTCTCTAATGCTTATTGAGCTTCCCAGAGGCATCTAACCAGCTGCTAAGAAAAAACCAAGAAGCCATTATATATTCATTAAAAAAGGAAAGCAGAGCAGGAAAGTGAGAATCACAGCCCAAGCCTATCCTTTTTTCCCTGCTGGTGCAGCTGCAACAAGAAGGGGCGCACTGGATACAGTGCAGTGGTGGAGGAGAGTACTGAGAGATTGTGGATAGGAAAGGGAATTTAAATTTTCCTACTCCACATTGGGTCTCCTTGCTGATGCAAGACCAAAGAGGTAGGGGTAGGGAGGCTGCTGCCGGAGGAGACAGGATCCAATGTGCACCATCACTGCTGGATTCAACCCTTCCCCCTTAGCCTCCCTGCCCCATTCTGCCTTCCCCAGTGCCCCTGCTGGCTTACCTGTTCTGCTGTGTGGCCAGTGATATGCACAAAGGTTTCAGCCTTCCCACTGACACTCTGGCAGTGTGCTGCTTGTCTGCCATTGGAGAGCACTTTACAGCTTCTTTGCAGCAGCCAGCACTGGCAGAACATGTGTTCCATCAGTGGGGCAGTAATAGGATTGGGCTGTCATACTCCTTAAAATTCTCACATATTGTAAAGAGATGACCAACAAACAAGGAAATCCATCCAAAATACTGCAAGTAGTTTCAGGATTATGGCTTACATAGATTGTAAACTATGAAAATGAAATGAGACCACCTTATACATGCTGCTTTGAGCTCCTCAGTGCCAAACTATGGTAGATACTAATTTAAACACACAACTGTGTGAAAGTTAACTTTGTGTGGAATTAACTTTGTCTGGAGTATGCCACATACCACATGTATTTAACACGTTTTTGCCTTTAGTGGAAAATGCAAAATATATCACACAATCTGGGCAACGATTTTGAAAAAGTCTGCATTTTTAATACATTCTAAACCAGAGGTGTTTCATACACTGGGCTGAATAACATTCATAATGCCTGGATCCAACCCCACCTATAGTCTCTCTGACCCAATCTGCCAGAAGTGACACCATTAAGCGGAAATAAGCACTTTTTCTCTCACTTAGGAACTTAATAGCTGCAAATGATAGAAGAGAATATACACAAATCTTGTTCATATTTTCAAGATACGGGAAAGCCCAATTACCATGTGGCAGCTGATTCAGCAGTGACACATCAGCATAGCTCAGCAGCTGAAAGCAGGTGATGGTGGTGGTGGAAGAGCCCAACTATCACATGGGCCTGATAAATTTGGCCCATGGGCCTATTTGACATCCTGTTCTAAATTATGTAACTCTACATTAACTATCGATTCTTGAAATCAAAGGGACTAAGAACAGGTCAAGTGACATAAGGTGAGGCAAAGTTAAATGCTGCCAGTGAGGATGCAAGAGGCTGTCTTTGTTTTCTTAAGAGAAATATACAGTATATGGAAAAAGATGATGAAAGCACAACATTGTTTGACTACATTAGGGAAAAAAGTCAAATGTAATATAAAAAATAAGACTGCCATCACATGTGTGCTTACTATGGAATAAACTTTATTGAAATTTGGTTTACTTCTGAGTAAACATGCACTGGACATACAAAGCCAACCTTACACATCAACGCAGAAATGTTTCACTTTTATCAGTGGGACTTATGCCAGGGTAAAAGTGCAAAGGAAAGCAGACATACAGCCTGATTGTGGGAAGGTCTATTTGAAGTAACTGCACCTCCTCAGGCTTTACTCTCAGGGATATGCGTGCAGGAGCTCAGCTATACTCTAGTCCAGTGGTTCTCTTGCACTGGGACCCACTTTTTAGAATGAGAATCTGTCAGGACCCAGCAGAAAATTCATCATCAAGCAGGAAAATTTTTAACAATCCTACAGCCCAATCCTATGCATGTCTACTCAGAAGTAACTCCCATTAGAGTCAATGGGGCTTACTCTCAGGAAAGTGTGGACAGGATTGGGCTGCTAGGCTGCAATCCTACCCAGGGTTAAATTCCATTGACTATCATTGTTAAAAGAACATACATAGTAGCCTGTTAAAACACAGGTCTGTAACATTTCCCCAAATGCAGTCACATCCCCTGGCAGCAGCAAGCCTAATAAATTAGAAATAAAATGTGAAAATGAATGGGGACCCACCTGGAATTGGCTCGCGACCCACCTAGTGGGTCCCAACGCACAGTTTGAGTCTAGTCCTAACAGAGAGCAAAATGAGGCTGTGCAGTGCCCTTTCCCACTGTGGGCTGCAGGTGGGAACACTACACCTCTTTTCCGGGGGGGGGGGGAGACACCACAGGTAAAAAGCCCTTAGCACTCCCTCTTCTTCCCGAACCACCTGCAGAGAGCTTAGTGCAGGGAGCATCATCTCCGCCTCCCCACCACAGCCTGAGGTGGTACAGTCCATCCTGCCAACCCAGGACTGCTCCCCCCTGCTTCAGCCGAAGCCAATTCAGAGGCAGACGCAACATGGAGGCCTCGCGCTGCCGCCGGGGTCCACAGCCCGCGCCCAGCCCCCTGCTCTTCCCCTCAGCGTCGCTTCGCCCACAGAGGACCAGGCGGCTCAAGCAGCCGTCCATCCCGCCGCGGCTACTGCCGCCTTCCAGCGACACGCCCTCCCAGGAAGCGGCGTCACCGTATTGGCTTCTCTCTCGCCCCTCCCGCCAGGCGCGAGGACGACTCGCGGAGGAGGGGAGGGGGGAGCGCGTGGCCGCTTCCCTCCTCTGCGATTCCTCCCCCGGCGCTCGGACGGGAAAGCAAGAAGCGACCTCGCGTGCACGGGCACGCGCGCGCATCAGCGCTCTACGTGCTGAGGCTTCGCTTTGGCGCGCCTCCTCCTTCCCCACCCCACGCTGGAGAGCATCTATCAGCCCTGACTCCCCCCCCCCGCTCACTGCACTAAACCAATCAGGCGTCGGGAGGGGGGAGTGGAGCCGCTTGCTCGAGCGCAAGCCGTTGGCTTCTTTGCTGGGCTCGTGCAGCGGCGCGGCGGTCCAGCGAGGAGAGTCGAAGGCGCGCGCTCGCCCGCCCGCCCGCGACTGACTGGTTTCATCGGCTGGCGGGAGGCCGCCCCGGACAGCGGCAGCGGGGCGAGAGGGAGCGCAGCTGTTCGGCGCCCGAGCTTCTGCAGTGGCGGCCAGCGGAAGGAGGACGGCGCGTGGCCCCCGCAGCTCTGAGGCGAGGGACGGACGCGACTGCAGTGGTGGCGGCGTCGTTGCCGGGCGCACTGCGAGGTAGGCGAGTCTCAGCCGCCGCCTCCCCCTCCCCGCTTGGTCTTTCCTTCGTCCCCTGGTAGAGCCGCCGGCGAGCCGGCCCTCGTCCCTCCGGAGGGCATCCCTGCCCGCCTGCGTGTCAGGCATCGGTGAAGGGGGGCGGGCTGCAGTGGCGACAGGTGTAGGCAGAGGGAGAGGAGTCGTCTCCTGTGGCCGCCGCCGGCCGAGGGCTCTGGCAAGTGTCGCCCGCCAGCCGGCGGGGGGGCTGTGGCGGGGGAGGAAAGGCGAAGGGAGGGACGGCGGCTCCGCTCCCCCCCGCCCCCTGTGCTCCCTCCTGGCAGGCGAAGGCTGGGGCTTACACATGACAGTGGGCTGACAGCCCGATCCTGTCCACACTTTCCTGGGAGGAAGCCCCGTTGACTCTAGTGGGACTTGCTTCTGAGTAGACATGCCTGGGATTGGGCTCTGAGGTTTCAGTCCTCTCCACCCTTTCCTGGGAGTAAGCCCCACTGACTCTAATGGACTTACCTGTGAGTAGACATGCCTGGGCTTGGGCTGTGAGGTGATGGAGCGAACTGCACTGCTGGGGGGGGGGGGAAGAGGAGGAGAGAATACGTTTCTGAGTGTCCCGCAAGTAGGAAACCAAGACAACAGGGAGAAGAGGGCTGGCGATACAACTCCTTCTCCTTGATAGGGGCGGGAAGATTAGAAGCAGGTTGGGGGAGAAAAAAAACCTATTCTGTTCTCTTACCTGCATTTTGTGAAGTGCAACAACCCACGCTACCCTGCCACCTCATAAGTCTGCCAGTTCACAGCCCTATCCACACTTTCCTGGGTGTAAGCCCAATTGACTCTAACAGGATTTACTTCTGAGTAGACATGCATAGGACTGGGCTGTCAGATGGCTGCTGCCTGTGTAGACCAGGCCTGTATGGCATGCTCCAAGGGTGTGAGGGGAAAAACTGAAGCAGTCTGCTTTTCTCTGATATAGCAGAGGTGTTTGAGAATGCTGTTACTTACTTTACTCAGAAGTAAACCCATTCTGTTCAGTAAGACTTGGGCTGCAAATCTGTCTTACTTACCAGAAACAAACATCTCTACTGATAGGCAAGGCCATCCTGGACTCCAACTGAATGTGTGGATGAATAAGTAGCCCAGATGCTCTCATTCAGGACTCTGCTGCATTTGTTTCTTTTCCTCTTTTCCCAAAAGCCCAGCCCGGGTTCAAAATGTAACTCATAACATGTTACTATATCTGTTTACTGTGAAGTGAGCCATATTACTTTTAATAGGACTTGCTCCTCCTTAAAGGATGCTTAGGATTGCAGCTATTGTGCAAGGTGTTTCTTTGAGAGCTTTATGGGACTATTGTGACAGAGGCCTGATAGCTAGCCGTTTTCTCAGTTTCTGCACATCCTTTCTTATTTGAGGAGTTTTGTGCAGAGATTAAATCTTTATTATAGGTAATACACAAAAGTAAATTCTCCTGAGTGAGAATTTAAAACCAAGTCCAAGATGGGTTTAGTGTTTAACCTATTGATGCAAATTGAGAATTAAATACATTTTATTTAGCTACCAAATCAGTAGCATGTTTGCAGTGTGGATTATAAAAGACTAACAGTTGGTCAGATTAAACATACTGGTTCAGAGGCAAAAAGATCAAAATAAGCTTAAAGTATTCAGTGTTAAAATTATTTAAACTTTTTAAAAAATAGGATTAAAATGAAAATGCGTGGGTTTAGTTGACTTCCATGATGATGGATTCAAATTTAAACTCCTTAGTTACTGTAGATGGCCATTTGTTGAAAATTGAAATGGTGAGTTTTTTTCCTTTCAGGAAAGTGTGTTGCAATTCAGTTCCAGCTTCCTTGACTCTCTAAAAACAATTGTATCCCTTTAGAAACTTTCACTGATAGTTTTCATTAAGATAGGTTACTCAAAAAATTATAATCTTGTTAGAGTTGCTTCTGTTTTGGCATTAGTGGAAGCAAAGATTCTTGCTGCAGATAAGAAGCAACAAGAAATGAGCAAATACAGTTACTACTCTTGATCAGGAGATGAACAGAAATAAGAATTATGAACAGAAATAAATATGTTTTGTAGAGACACTCTGGTCACAAAATAGAAGGCATATTGTTGAAACAGCAGTTTATGTTATGTGCAGCAGTGTAAAGTATTTATTTGTATATTGTCCTGAGGAATTATAGCAGAAAAGATATAGACAATCCAGTTGTCTCAGAAGGACAGAATAGGCAGAACAGAACATGCAAATTACTCTACATTAAAGAGGTAAAAGAGAAACTGTGGTCTCTGTCTTGCTTGTTGAACTCTTGGTACACTTTGCATTGTAGGTTGGAGTTGAAGGTGGTCCTTGACAAATTAAAGACCATTGCTTTGAAACAGGAAACCATGAAAACTGGCCATGCTCAATATCTATTTAGCTGCTGACATGTTGCACATTTATGAATATTATTATTATTATTAATAATAATAATAATAATAATAATAATAACAACAACTTTATTTCTACCCCGCCTTTCTTCCCGGAGGGACTCAAGGCGGCTTACAACAAGGTTAAAACAAATTAAAAACATAATTTAAAAACAGATAAAAACATATTAACAACATACTTGTAAAAAGGCCTTCTCTGATGACCTAAGAGGATGAGCCGGATTGTACGGGACAGTCTGAATCTGCTGTTCATAGATTTTCCACATTTTAATAGTTCATGATAAAAGAATGTTCTTCAATTGTTTATGGCTTAGAACAGTGATTCTCAACCTGGGTTACATGTACTCCCGGGGTACTCGATAGGACCTTAGGGGTACTTGAAGAAGAATTGAATAATGGTGGAAAAAGGCAGGTAGTGCTCCAGAATACCTTTCGGGGCCAAGAAGGAAGGTAGCTAACTGGCTACAAAACCCCCACCAATAGGTAGTTTTTGTTCATCAATTCATGTATGAATCAGTGATTGAAAACCGGCACAGTAAAATACATAAAGTGATGAATACATGAAATATGGGTTGGAGATGAGTTCTTATATTAAAATTAATTACATCTTGCTAGGTGTGCAATTTATGGAAATGGGCTATGCAAGTGAAAAAAGGTTGGGAACCACTGGCTTACAATATTATATACCAAACCTTGACATTTTGCTATGAATGACCCGTAATCTCTTGGATGTGAAATAATGTACTTATGAAACTTGGGGTGTTGAGGAGGGGCAAATTTTAAATGAGGTTATGTTGGTTAAAATTTATTCTGACATTGAAATTTACGTACTTAGGATCTTTTTATAGTAAAAACTTGCTTAGCCAGCATACTCAGTGGTTGGAAATGCTGTTTAATCAAGTACATTGCTTAATGAATTGTTGATTAAAGCAAGCTGCCCTCCAGCCCCTCCTAATTTGCTAGACAAGTCACCCTTTGCAGTGCTGCACCACTGTCCTTCCTAAGCAGGGCCTTCCTGAGGAAGGGAGTGGAAAGTTCCCATTCCTAGAGGGCCCTTGTGAGAAAGGGAGTTGGAACAGCATCGTGGAGGAAGTCATGTTGAGCAAGGTGGGTGCAGTGGGAGCCCTGCTGGGAGGGGTATTGTAAGTCTTATAAAACTAGTATATTTAACTAGTATATTAGTTAAATGAGTATATTTAGATATCAATCGCTGTTTCCAATGAATGCCAGATAATGAAGCTTTTGCAGTACTGTACTATTTGAGAGCCAGGATGATGATCTGATTTGGGAGTTGGATTTTGGCCTGGAATATCCTAGTTCAAATGCCTGCTCAGCCATGAAGCTTCCTGGTGATATTGGTAGGTGTCTCTCAGTCTTACCTTACCTCACAGGGTTGTGTGAAGACAAAAGAAGGAGAGAAACCATGTACACCATCCCAAGCTCCAGTACTCGGGTACTAAATCATCTGCCTACTCTGAATAGGGTTGCACTCCCTTGTAGGATCAGGTTTGCAGTTTGGTAGTGCTCCTGGAACTCACAGCTTTCCCTGGAGAACCAAGTGTCAGTGGTGACCAGGGGTTTATTTTCCTAGCTTCAGCTGGTGCACCAGCTGCAACCATACTTGAGACGTGACCATGGTGGTTTGCAACCATGCTTGAGTTGTTCAGACGTGACCATGGTGGTTTGTGCCTTAGTGACTTCAAAACTGGATTATTGTAACAGGCTCTGTGTGGGGCTGCCCTTGAAGACAGTACAGAAGATGCAATTAATGCAGATTGTAGTGGCCCCGGTTGTTACTGGAGCTACGTGTTTGGATACTATTCAGTTTGGGCTATTCACCTCCAGAGGACTTTCTGAAGACCGCAGAGGCTGTGCACATCTGACCATGGCCTCTGTGAGCTTCAAAATGTCTGTTTCTGCAAAAACACACACACACACACAACTTCCGGTTTCCCTTTTATACCTTATGAGGTATTCTGAGGGGCTCGGGTATCCCTGGGCCTCAGAATGCCTTATACGAGCAAAAAAGTCATTTCTGGTTTCCCTCTGAAAACCAGAAGGTGCGTTTATTTGCCAAAACAATCATTCTGAAGCCTGCAGAAGCTGCGGGTTGACACACTGCAGGCTTCAGAAAAGCCCTCTGGAGCTGACTGGAGTGCTTAAAGGGACCAAAGCAGCAGATTTCGTTATCCACGGTTTTTGGTAACCTCAGGGGAGTGGGATGGAGTCTCTGATCCCCTGTGATACAAGAACAGATCCCCTGTGGGTACTGAGGACCCACTTGTACGTGTATATTTTAATCTGTTATTGTAAGCCACCTTGGACGTTTCCTCTGGCAAAGGAAAGGCAGGATAAAAATCTTTCAAACAAAGGAGGAGCCTCCTTTCAGGCTAGGCCTGTGTTAGGCTCTTGTTCTTATTAATAATTTCTCTATTACTTTCAACGTCGGTTGTTCCCTAGACCAGTTCTTTAGTGTATATGCAGTGTTTTATTTTATTGGCAGTTTTTTTCCCAATGCACCAGATACCAGTACCATATCTGTGCTATATTATTACTATTGATTCTTTTCTGAAAATTCACCATTGAGTGATAGTTGATGGCTTGTGAACAGGCACTGGTCCTTGACCATCACTTTGAGTAGCACTGCTATAGAGTATTGACCATTGGTTTTCAGCTAGTGTGTTTTTGCAGTGCAACAGGTGGTACTTGGCCCCAGTGCCACATAGATTTTGTGAGGCTGCTGTGGTAGTTGGGATGGAAGGGGTACTGCAGGTAAACTGTGACTGTGCAGCACTTCAGCCCATCAAAATAGCAGACCTCAATTCTATCAACTTTCTGACACTGATATAGCTGTCCCAAAGAGGCATGTGCCATTGTGGTTGGGGAGCAGACATGGAGGCCTTCCTTCAGGACTGCACTGTGGTTGCATCAGCATTGGAAAGATGGATAGAAATGGGCCCTTTGATAAAGAGGGTATGGAGTAGAAGAGAGCTCAGGAGGGAGTAGCAACCTGAGAATCTTCCTTGCTTCAAGGACATATATGGAGCTAGTGGTTCACTTCTGTGAATAGCACACATCTCTGGTGGCAGTGGTACTCATAAGTGTTACTTACAAAGAGAAGGTTTAATAGCTCTGTTTGTGACTTCTTAATCTTTGCAGGATTTGCTGAAGTATACTGTGAATACTTGCCTGAGATCAACCAGTGAATTTCTGGTTTAGGACTTTCTGCCCAATTCTATCCCCTGCCTTATTTGTAGTATGCAGTTATGCCAATGCAGGCTGCACTGCATGCTATGGTGAGCCGGGGTGGGGGAGATCGGACAGCCTGCAGGAGATAAGTAAAAATATTCCCCAATACTACCTGTTACTCCTCCTCTTCACCCATAGTCTGTCTCTGCTGCCAACTTACTGGCATGCTGGAACCTCCAGAGCCCCTGCCACATTTGCTGCACTTTGGGCCATTTGCGACAGCGGCCCAGCAGTACACAGTAGTGGCCTGGCTCTCCTTCCACTGTAAAGCACCTTGTGCTGCTGAAAAGCTAGCTCAGGCAGTGTAAGACCTTGGTAGGATTGTGGCCTTTGTCTAGTTTGTTCTGTAATACATTGTTTATAGTATTTTAATTGATAGAAACATTCTCATAAATAGTTTAACAATATACTCTTGAACCAAGCTGGCACAAAGGAGAAGTTGCATAAAAATCAGTATCTGAAACTCTTCACTTTTACAAATAGGGCACCTATATTGGAGAAGGCAGGAATCTGTAGCAAATTGTGTGAACCATAATTTCTGAAATTTTTCAAAAGTGTCCATCTGTAGACTTGATGGACTGCTTTCAAGAACTATAAAACAGTGGTAATGGAACTATCTACTTAGTCTAATTTTTTGAAGCTTTTATTTCTCTAAGGATATTGGTGATCTTCTTACCATGGACTTCCTGAATAGTCACTTAGAGGACAAACAGAAAGTGTGGCGGGAAATTTTTTTTATGGGAAATGGCACCATAAGAGTTCTCATGCTCCATAAGACTTAATCTGAATTGGGCGCCCTACAGCTGCTGTTTGTGAAATAAGAGGCATTTCTGGTGTTTATAACTGAGTGTGCTTCTTGAATTGTAATGTGTAGTTTGGCCCTGAGCCAGTAGGACTTGAAATACCATTTTAAAGAACGTACAGTATCTGTACATCTGTTATCATGGCAGAATAATACATTGTTGCACTGCCCTTGTAAGAAACAGATTTTTATAGGGATAATTGTTTGGTCCTGTATGCAAAATACAGAGGAGATGGCATTCTCATGTAATGCAGCAGTCAGAACTACTAGAAACAAAGCTTTTTGATTTAAAGACCAGGAAAGGGCAAAAAATTAAAAATAAAACACAACTACTTTGCTTTTGGTTATTTCCACTGAGAAGCTTCAGCTGTAGATAAGCTGCCAGAAGGTTATTTTGATTGCTGTATCTAGCTTATTGACTAGCATTTCCATATTACCTTCTTATAGGATGCTGTACAGATCCTGATTGTTATAACTGTCAGATTCCAGGCTTGGCAAGCTTCTTGGGATGGATCCAAGATGCCCTTCTGAATGCAGAAGGTGTTTTTCACTGTGGAAGGACTAGTTATCCCTTGTGCTAGAATGTTGCATAAGAAAGGTGAAACTAAATCCAAACCTCTTGCATAAGCAGAATCATGAAAATCGTATGGGGTCTAGCTGTCATAGTGTGAAATCTTATAAAGTGTTTGCAGAACAGCATTAACATGTTTTCTTTCTGCTTTTTGTTCTTGGATCTAAACCCCCCCCCCCCTGCCTTTAGAAAACAATTCAGGGAGTATAAGGAGAGGGAGGAGCAGTGGAGGCAAGTAGGCAGACAAAGTCAAGAATATAAGTTAGGTGAACCCTGCTGGATCAGACCAAGGGCCCATCTAGTCCAGCTTCCTGTATCTCACAGTGACCCACCAGATACCCTTGGAAACACACAAGACAGCAAGGGGGTACACGACTGGGATGAGGACCACAATGGCAGACTACTAAAACCCTCCCCACCATTATTTCATCCCATTTTCCAGCCCCCACACTTGCTATTTAAAATTCAAGTGACACCTTCAATATTTTGTGTCTCATTTGTTGCCAACTATAGACCGAAGGCACAATTGGGCTGTCATACCACCGGAATGCATGTTCCAGCAGCATAACATGCTTTCTGGCTGTTGCAAATGTGACTGTGCCAGAAAATGGGATCTGCCTGCTGTTGCAAATGGCTAGGTCCACATGGCAACAGACCAGGGGCTCCTGCTATCTCAGGCTCCTGCCACCTGAAGTAAGCCTTCTCAGAGGGCGAGATGGAGGTGGGGAGGGGGTGGAATGGGGCAGGGAAGGAAGGAATGGGAGATGGGTGGGGAGGAGGGCAGATGGGGCCTGGGAACTAGATGGGTTTGGTGGCAGCAGTGCCCGCTAAATCCTGACCCCCTTCTCAGGCCTGATCTGACATCACTAGTTCACTTGGACTTGTACACTATCCTACCTGGAACAGATGTTAGGCTGACTGACCTGTAGTTTCCGGGGTCCCCCCTCCTTATCTTTTTAACATTTGCTATCTGGTACTGTGGCCATTTAAGAGTCAAGTTTCATATTTTAGTCCACTATGCCACAGACTACTAGAGAGGTGGAAAAACAGACTGCCTGCAACTGACACATCAGTTACAGCTGTGCCTGGTCCATTCAACGATCACTCTGTTGTTCTTTGGGGGAGTGCTCACTCCCTGAGATACTGAAAATGATAGAAGGCAATCTCTTGATAGAAGGCAACCTTTTTGCAGACTATTTTTTGCCCCCTGCTCTGAAGACTTTAGTGATTACTCTTCAATCCTCATCACTGGAGAATGTTAAACAAAAATTGTTCTCTTTTACAGACTTGGTGGATTTTTGCTTTGTATTCAAGTTATTGGAGCCTGTTACTGTCAGCATGCCTAAGGGTTGCAGTATATTTTCTAGTGTTCTTCAAAAGGATCAACTCAGTGCTCTTGTCATGAGTAAGTCTGTGCCCCATTCAACCACACATCAACTGCTTTTTGCAATCTTGAGTTCAGATCATGTTTAATAACTGCCTCTTCTAGTTTGGAAATGATCTTCTGGCATGTTTGAGAGGTGCCACAGAACTTTGTTGTTGTTAGTAGAACAAATTTAGCATGGCTACCTCCCAGTCTCTAGTTCGAGCTATTATTTGTAGCAGTATGATATACTGAGTTATATTAAACATAATTGAAAGTGAACAACACTGTTGCTAATGCTTCAGTCTCAGCTCTCATAACAAGGAAACCTGAAGCAGAGATGTAAGCCACTGTATTTTGCCTTTTTTTGAGGTCTGTAAATTGTCTCTTCTCTTGCTACTTGTATCCTTGCCTATTTGTCAGCATATATAAAAATACAATACATGTTTATTTATAAGTTGTTAAAAATATAATGCGCTGCTTATTATCGGAAAGCTACAGAAGGTCAATTGCAGGATAAAGATCCTGGAGGGAAGTAAGCTTCTTCCTGGTGGCTGATTGTAGCCTCTGCCCTTTCTTCCTCTGTCAAAACAGGAAAATATGATGCATGAAACAAAGTTCCAAAGTTCTGATTTAGAAAGATATAAACAAACTGAGAATAGAATTTAAAAATGAGGGTGAAGAATTTGGGTACTCCTTGTATGAAAACTCAGCAGTTTTTGCTTTTACTGCAGTAATGCAGCAAGGAAAGATATCGTCACTTACATAAGAAACAAATAAAATACTGTATCATTATCTGTAATGTGTTGTACACAGTACCTTAGCTAGTTTACTTTAAGTTGCTCTTTTTCTTTTCTCTAGGATGGTCCTAGAGATGGTCCTTTTCTCTAGGATGGTCTCTAGGATTCTCTGTCACTTTCCCAGAGTGATAAACAGGCTAAAATTGTGTAATCTCAGAATTGCCAGAATTTAATAACAATGTGCATTATTATTAGAGCTAGACCTTTTTTAATAAGGGTAATACAAAAAGTTACCTACTTTTTTGGCAGTTATTATACTGGAAATTCCTCATTAGCATGTATCTTCCCATAAGACACTGTAAAAACATATGAATAGGGACCTATTGTTCTTTTAAGTTGCTATTTATTATGGCTTCCAATAAATAGTCAGGCTCTTCTGAAAATGTTGTATTTATCAGAGAATCAAACCCAATCAAATTTTTGTATCTGTTTCATAGGTGTTACACTTTTGTGCAGTTTCAGTAATAAACTCTTTATTTGCAATGCATCAAAATGGGTTCAAAGCCAACATTCAGAGAGGTGAAACTGCTTCCCATTTTTATATTTGTTTGAGCTAGAACTAAGTGGAAGACTTAAGAAATATTAGTGAACTAGAACAGGAACAGGGCCTACACTGAAATGACTCTACTCCCTGAAAGCAATAAAGAGCTTTTTCAGAGCATGACTGTATCTAAACCAATTCAAAACAAGGTCAAGATGTTTGAACCAGTTTCCAAAGCCCTCTTAAAGCTGTTGAACAAATTGGAGAGTTTTAAAAATACAGACAAACTGGAACTGGACTCAAGTTTGTAATGGTTTACAGCTTTGCTGAACTCTCTCTTTCACTCAGGCCTGGTTTCAAAGGTGGGTAAGATTAGATACTAGCTGCGGTGCCAGACTTATAAAAAAAAATCCATTGCCCACGTCTGAGAACCTCCAGTCCCCATATTGAGGATGCCAGGTGAAGTAGCCTGTGGCTCAATGTGTGAACCTCTCAGCTGTGCCAGCTTCTCTCCCACTTATTATTGACCTGTTGGTTCCCTCCCACTGGTCTTTGTGACTGACTTGGAGGGGAAAGGAGGCAGAGCTGTGTCTGCTAAGTCACTCAGACAGCAACTTGTCCCTCTCTCTGTCAGGTAGTATGAAAGGGATGCAGTAGCCTGGAGTAAGAGCTGCTGACACATTCCATTTGGAAGGGAGACCACAGCAATTCCATCTTCTCCCTTCCTAGAGATTTAAAATTTTTGAGGAAAGCATGTGTGTTTCTGTTATTTTTGAGGGGGGAGGGAAGTATTAGGAAAATTGAAATATATGCAATGTGTTATCACTTCTAAACTTTACTGTTTCCCTGGTGGAGACGGGGCATTTCTGACAGATGGGAATGTCCCTCGTCGCATCCTGTAGGCAGATCAAAACACAAAGGGTGGAGCTCCTTGTGCGCGGGGACCAGGACCCAGATCGTTCCTGCCTTGCGCACAGGCTGGTCACACAGCCTTTGGAGCTCACAGCACACCTGTTTTTCTCTTCTCCCACACCTTCTCCCTCCCCCTCCTCATCGGCTGGGGTGACAGGAGGCTTCTCCGGAGCAGGCAGGCCCACTATACTCAGCAGCACTTCCAGCCTGCCTCCGTGTCTTGCTGCTCCGAGGTTCCCCAAGCGTCGCAGCCCGGCGCCCGCCTCCAGGGATGCAGCAGCAGCATACTTTTTGAGGCGCCTGGTCCGCGCCTCTCAGAGGTGGTGGCAGGGCGCGGGGGGCGATCACCTCCCCCCCGCAGGTCTACCCAGCACTACTGCCATGTGTGGGGGAGACCAGGCAGTCTTTTCATAAGTATCTTGGCGTCCAGGCTGCCCAGCACACCCGGGCTTCAAGTGCCTCCACTGAGGCACGGGCACCATTTTGAGGTACCTGCTGGTGCCTGGTCCCACGTTTTCCCACCTAAACTGTAAGTTGCAAGGGGCTGGGAAGCCATTTTAGGGACCTTGTTTTTGTATCTTGGCTCTGGCTGGTAAAACTTTTGTGAGACCTGGTCTGGGTGAAATTTTGAAGTATCCCCTTTTTTGGTTCTTGACTTAGGCTGGTAAACTGCTAGGGGTATTGGCCCCAGCCCCCCCCAATAAATCCCTCCCCAGTTTTTTAGTTAATTGCTAATTTTTTTTCCTGCTGAACTCATCATGTCTTCTGAAGTGAGTTCTGAGTCCAACCTGTCTGACCTGGGCACTTCACGTATACCCAGATTAGCCAAATTTCTGGCACCTACTCACAGGGCACCCAAGTCTTCTGCTGCCCCTTCCTCTATAGGGAGCGCAGACAGGGAACACATTATGCAATGGCTAGAGGGACTTATGGATGCCAGGTTGGCAGCACACAGCTCTGCTGCTCAACCATCACAATCCTCCAATGAAGAAGGGTAAGGGCAAGGCTAAACGTCTCAGAAACCCTACCTGCCCACCCTTGGCCCTGCAGGGGTCTGATTTTTCGGCTCCCTCAGACTCTGATGCCCCCAGGCGTAAGAAGAGTCTTAAACCTTCCAAGCCATGGGGAGCCACACACGCTGCCAAACCCAAGTGCTCACCAGTTGCTGCCATGGGACATGGGGGTTTTGAGCTCAGTTCTTCTGAGGAACACTCCTCTAGAGAAGAAGGAGAATTATCAGGGGAGGACCAGGGTGGTGCTGACTCCAACGTGAATCGCCTTTTTCCAGCAGAGTTCCTATCCAGGGTGTTGGAGAAGGTAATCAGAGCTCTGAGCCTCAGTGCATCCACAGATGTTGAATCTGGCTGCACTGTCCTCCATTTCAGGCCGGCCTCTGTTTCCGCAAGGGCCTCTCCACCAGGCAGTGATCCCTTTTCCTGAGGCTTTTTCTTAAAGTAATGGAATCTGAGTGGACAACACCTTTGCATGGCAGAAGGGATGCTAGATTAGTCAACAAATTTTACTCCCTCCCCAAGGAGGTTCTTGACAAAATTAGGACACCTTCTGTGGATGCCCCAGTGGTAACCTTGGCCACCAATGCTATCATTCCATCTGAAGGGGAGGGAGGACCTCGAGATCCCTCTGATAAGAGGATCGAGGCTGCTGTTGAAAGAAGCCTCCTCTTTTGCCTTGCGGGCGGCAGCGGCCAACTCTATCTTTGCGAGCGCCACCTTTCTTTGGATCGTTGAACTCTCTAACTCCAACCCTTCTCTTCCGAAGGCTGTCAGGGACTTTCTCTAAAAGATCTCCCTGGCAGTAGCATTCACGGCAGACTCTTCTCTGGATGCTCTCCAGTTCTCGTCCAGGGCCATGGCCTCCAATGTAGTGGCTAGACACAACCTGCAGCTTTGCACTTGGACACCGATTCTGGTTCACAAAGCAGACTGGTAGGTACCCACTTTGTCGGGGGCAAGCTATTTGGTCAGTCCCATGAACCTGTTCTGGTGGAAAATAGGGACAAACAAAAGGTTTTGCCTTCTGCACCCAAAAGTCAGGTAAAATTCAGACCCATCCCGACTTTTCGCTCCTTTCGTGCCTCAGGCAAATCCAGAGAATAAGGCAGATTCAAGTCTAGGTGGCACAACAGCAGATTTCCCCAGAAACAGGGAAAATTCCTCCCCTCTCAGGGGGCCAATTCACATCCCATGTCCTCCAAGGACAAATCTTCATGACGCCAGATCTTCTTCCCCCTCAGTTCCAATCGGTGCCTGGCTTCTGCAATTCGCCCCTCTCTGGCATCAAATCATTTCGGATGCCTGGGTTCTGGAAACCGTTTCCAGAGGTTACTCTCTAGAATTTCTCAGGAAGCCTCAAGACAGGTTCTGGCAGGTACTCCCTTCCAGGGTTCCTGCAAAGCACTCTGCCATGCTAGAAGCCATCAACCACCTCCTTGCCATAGGGGCAGTAGAGGAGATTCCCATACCAGAAAGGAACTTGGGGGTCTATTCAGTCTTTTTCCTAGTGCCAAAACGAAATGAAGAGATGCGGGGGATCCTAGATCTGAAATGGCTGAATTTGTTTCTGGTCAAAAGAAAATCCAAGATGGAAACAGTACAGACCATTTCCTCAGCCCTTCAGATGGGAGACTACCTTTCTTCCATTGAGCTATCAGAGGCATATCTCCATGTTCCCATCCTCAGGGAACATAGGAGATACCTGAGGTTCTCCTACGTTTCTTTTCAGCTGCAGTACCGCACTCTCCTTTTTGGGTTGGCCACCTCTCCCAGGGTGTTCCCTAAAGTCCTAGTTACCCTGATAGCACACCTCAGGCTACAGGGTCTGCTTCTTTTTCCTTACCTGGACAACATCCTGATCAAAGCTTCATCCAGGGATTTAGCTCAGTTGCACACCACCCTTACAGTACGGTACCTCAGGCTATATGGGTTTGTCATCAACAAATCCAAGAGCGTCCTGACACCCTCACAAGTACTGAAACATCTGGGTGTAAGTTCGACACCCAGACTTTTTGAGCCTTTCTATCACAGGACAGACAACACAAGATCCTACAATTGCTACACAGAGTTATGAGGGACACTCACACCGAACTACTGTCACTTGCCAGGCTTCAGGGGATGCTGATCTCTAGTCAACTGGGGACGTTTTCACAGTCGAAAACTGCACCAGTTTCTGTCCCCTTATGCAAAGCTAATAGAGAGAAGGTCCCAGATCAGGCTCCAGGTCCCCTTGTCTCTGAAGAGGGATCTGCAATGGTGGATAACCGACAACCGATTAGCCCAAGGGGTCTGTCTCCACATCCATACCAAACTACTTCTTACCACAGATGCCAGTCTGTATGGGGGGCCCATCTGAATGGGAGAACATAAGAACAGCCCCACTGGATCAGGCCATAGGCCCATCTAGTGCAGCTTCCTGTATCTCACAGCGGCCCACCAAATGCCCCAGGGAGCACACCAGATAACAAGAGACCACATCCTGGTGCCCTCCCTTGCATCTGGCATTCTGACATAGCCCATTTCTAAAATCAGGAGGTTGCACATATACATCTTGGCTTGTAACCCATAATGGATTTTTCCTCCAGAAACTTGTCCAATCCCCTTTTAAAGGCATCCAGGCCAGACGCCATCACCACATCCTGTGACAAGGAGTTCCACAGACTGACCACATGCTGAGTAAAGAAATATTTTCTTTTGTCTGTTCTAACTCTCCCAACACTCAATTTTAGTGGATGTCCCCTGGTTCTGGTGTTATGTGAGAGTGTAAAGAGCATCTCCCTATCCACTCTGTCCATCCCCTGCATAATTTTGTATGTCTCAATCATGTCCCCCCTCAGGCGCCTCTTTTCTAGGCTGAAGAGGCCTAAACGCCGTAGCCTTTCCTCATAAGGAAGGTGCCCCAGCCCAGTAATCATCTCAGTCACTCTCTTTTGCACCTTTTCCATTTCCACTATGTCTTTTTTGAGATGTGGCAACCAGAACTGGACAGAATACTCCAGGTGTGGCCTTACCATAGATTTATACAACAGCATTATAATATTAGCCGTTTTGTTCTCAATACCTTTTCTAATGATCCCAAGCATAGAATTGGCCTTCTTTACTGCCACTGCACATTGAGTCGCACTTTCATCGACCTGTCCACCACCACCCCAAGATCTCTCTCTTGATCTGTCACAGACAGCTCAGAACCCATCAGCCTATATCTAAAGTTTTGATTTTTTGCCCCAATGTGCATGACCTTACACTTACTGACATTGAAGCGCATCTGCCATTTTGCTACCCATTTTGCCAGTCTGGAGAGATCCTTCTGGAGCTCCTCACAATCCCTTCTGGTCTTCGCTACTCGGAAAAGTTTGGTGTCGTCTGCAAACTTAGCCACCTCACTGCTCAACCCTGTCTCCAGATCATTTATGAAGAGGTTGAAGAGCACTGGTCCCAGGATAGACCCTTGGGGCAGATCCAGATCCTGGGAGACTGGTTCAGGGGCGTTGATCCTCTCAGGAAGCATCCCTCAGCATCAACCTGCTGGAATTGAAAGCGATCTGGCTAACTCTTGCCTATTTTGAGCCTCTTGTCCTTCAGGAACATGTTCTAGTCAGGACTGACAATGTGTCAGCCAAAACCTACCTGAACCTCTGCTGGATGTATGTAGGGCTATCAGATTCTACACAGAACATACTAAATCTTTTAGAAAGACTGATGATCTATTCATAGCCTACGAGGGCAGGACACTGGGGAGGAAAGTCTCTCCCGTGACACTGGCTAGGTGGTTGAGAACATGCATTTCTCTGGCCTATGAAGCCTTGGGACTGCAATCTCCTGAAGGAATCCTAGCCCATTTGTTGAGGGGGGCAGCCACTTCAGCCGCCTTCGATGGCATCGCCTCCTTGTCTGAGATCTGTAGAGCAGCCACTTGGTCATCACCTTATACTTTTCTGAAGCACTATAAAGTTAGCTCTCACGCCTCTGTGGACGCTGCCTTTGGACGTAAAGTCCTCCCAAAGGTACTTAAGGTTTAAGATGTTCTGTCTCGGATCCAGCCCAATTCAGGGATTACTGCTCAGGGAGATCCCATCTGTCAGGAATGCCTCCGTCTCCACCAGGGAAATCGGGAGTTTATGGCTTACCTTGGTAAGTCCAGTTCCTGGTGGAGACTTGGTAAGTCCAGTTCCTGGTGGGAGGGCATTGTGCCCTCCCTTTTTCTATTCTTGTTGGACTCGGCACCTTTCTGGTCCAGTCTGAGGTTTGAACACACAATGACGGGTCAGTCTTTGCTTCTTTGGGGTTCCACTGCACTCTCGTTTTCTACCCTGGGTATCTCTTATCCGTTTTTAGCTAAAGTTAACCTTTTTACGCGTTATGAAGTTGTTTTTTCTGAGGACTGTGGCTCAGCTATTGGTTCGGGTCCTGGTCCCTGTGCACAGGGAGCTCCAACCCTTTGGGTTTTGACCTGCCTACAGGATGCAACAAGGGACTCCCATCTGTCAGGAATGCCCCCTGTCTCCCCCAGGAACAGGACTTACCAAGGTAAGCCATTAACTCCTTATTTTAAGAACATAAAATGTATTGTGTATAATTTAGTGCATTAAATTGTATTTAGAATATTTATGGGGTTTAAAAAGCATGAAATGCCTTTGCTTGATTCAAGCAATTACAAATATAGTAAGTATTAGAGATGGAGTAGCAGAATACCTCAGGGTTTGCCCAGTAAAAAATAAGGAAAATATAAAAACTGAAAATAGAAATCAATGTTGTAAATAAAAATATTTTTATTTTAAGAACATGCTTTTGTTTTGGATGATGTCAATATGATCTAAAATGCAGAACTCGCTGCAGTTGTATTACTAGAGGCAAAGTGAGATGAGGTATGCACATTGCAAACAGCAATCCCGCCTTCAAACTGTTTCCATCTCTCTCTCTCTCTCAAAAAAATAAAAAAATTAAAGCCTATTTCAGCTTAGATTTAATGATATACCTTAACATTGTGATCTGTTAATATTAAGGGCTAAATCTATTTCTTCAGACACAGATCACTTAATTTTACAAGCTGCAGAACCAGCCTTTTCACTTTCACACAGTCAAAATAAAGTGCACATCTCTAAGACTGGACAATAGATTAGAGTACAGGTTGTGTCTTGTTATCCACTAAAAAGTGGATTTAAAAAGTGGATACCAAATCACTGGAAAAATGAAACCACTTCCAGGTTTCTTGCTCCTCCATTGCTCCTAATGGAATAATTTCAGTGGTGGGATTCAAACAAATTAACAACAGGTTCTATGTCCTAATGAGCAATGAACAACTGAGCTTCAATTGTCTGCTGCAAAGGAAGTTGAAAGACTATGGCTGCACTCCTATACTGTACAGTACACACTTTCCTTAGAGTAAGTCCCATTGAACATAATGGGACTTACTTCTGAGTAGACAGTCATAGGATTGCACTGTAACTTTAACCAAGTTACTGTAACTTTAACCCAATGTCTAAATCCAAATTGCAATTCTGTCCTCTATAGTCATACTTACAGGCCTCTGGCCACTAGTTTCCAAGGAGGATAAACATGCGGCTGAAATGCACACTTCAAATGGACACTTTTTCTTGAATTCTCAAGGCAGTTGTATAATGAAATCAGGAAGGCACCAAGAAGAGGAGGTGGGAACTGCCAGGGCTCCAGGTTACCAACCTCTGGAGACACCACAGCAGCATAGCACCTTCACATTTGCACAAACCAACTTGCTGCACTGGGCTTTGAGCTGGGCCACCTTCCTTCTCAGTGAGTGAGAGCTTGGTTTTACCAGAGCAGTCAATCCTCTCAAGGATCTGGTTCACTTTTAGTGGTGAACATCTGGTCAGCAAAAGAGTACTGAGTACATAGTCTGACACCTCATCATCAACGAAAAGCAACAACAGCACAGTAACATCTTTACATCTCCCCTTCTTTTTTGTTCTATTACAGCATTCCTCAGCATCTGCCTCTCACCCGCTGTACCATTTTGCATGGCCTACCTCTGGGAAGTACAACTGGAAGTAACTGGAATGAGTTTATCACCAGTTATTTCCATACTAAGAGGCCAGACATGATGCAACAAACCACGGTAAGAGGCTCAGGCTACAATCCTATCCACTTTTCCTGGTGGTAAGTCCCATTGACTATAATGGAACTTACTTCTGAGTAGACATGCATAGGATGGGAGGGCTTTTTTGAGTGCAAGAAAAGCAGAAATGAGCCTCCTACCACTGTTTGTTGCATCATACTGCTGGTCTTACTGCCAGGCAGTGGAGGTCTGGGGGGGGGGGTCCTGCCTTGAGTACCACTGGGCATCACCTCAAGTACCACTGGTGGTATGAGTATTACTGGTTGAGAAATGCTGCTCTATTGCTTTTACCACCCAGCCCCAAAAACAATTCCAGTGAACTCTAAAGTTTCCTCCTCCAACGTCCAACTCTGCAATCCAATGCACGTCTACTCAGAAGCCCAACAAGTTCAAGGGGAGTTGTTGACTTCCAGGGTTTGTGAGAGAATGGCAGCCTTGAAGGACTAATGAGCAAAAAGGTACTATGAGGGGACTGTTCTTCTAGGTTGCTTTCCGACAGGCAACAGCAGATACCCATCACTTTGGTCTACTCTAGTGGCGATTCTCCCACAGGTTTGAGGGCTGCTACTGACCAGGGAGTACAAAGCAGGGGCCTGCAGTGGGTGGGGAGGCAGGTGAGGCAGAACCACCCCACCACAGTCCTTGGAAAGTGTTGCAGCTGTGTAGGTGCCCAAGCACCCACAACCCAGCCTCAAAATGAAAATTAACAGCACATGTAACAAGCCTTGCAGGTTTTGAGGTTCACCCTGATCACAAGTTCTTCCCAGTGCTTCTCCAGTTCTTCTTCATTAGGTGATAAGACCTAAACCCAATTTGCAAACTTGTTCAAAAAAATCTTCAATTTCTAGTCAGCCTGCCATTTCACTTGCAGGGGGCGGGGGAGAATAACCTAAAGGAACTTTTCTGCTAGAGAAGGAGCAATGCTAGCTGTACCATCCTCAGCACACTTACCTGGGAATAGCAGCCCAATCCTATGCAAGCCTACACAGGAGTAAATCACACATAGTCAGTTGGGCTTGCTTCCAGGTGTGAGTAGGATTGTAGCCTAAGGGCTATCCAACTTTCCAGAGCCAATGCAGCCACATTGCAGTCCCGAGGTAAGGGAACAAACATTCCCTTGTCACAAGGAGACCTCCAGGACTTGGTGCTGGAAAGTTACAGTTAAGAGGACTTAGGACCCAATCCTATCCAATTTTCCAGTGCCAGTGCAGCTGTACCAATAGTGCATGCACTGCATCCTGTGGTGGGGGGCAGGGAACATTTGTTCCCTTACCTCAGGGCTGCATTGTGACTGCACAGGTGCTAGAAGAAAGCCTCACTGAGCACAGTAGGACTTACTTCTGAGTAGACATGCATAGGATTGTGCCCTAAGGCTGCAATCCTACTTCCACTTTCCTGGGAATAAGCCCCATTGGCTATAATGAGATTTACTTCTGAGTACATATGCATAGGATTCTGCTCAAAGGCTGCAATCCTATCCACACTTTCCTGGGAGTAAGACCCATTGAACACAATAGGACTTACTTCTGAGAAGATCTGCATAGGATTGTACCCTTAATGAAGTAATGTTTTGTGCCACATTCCTGCCTTTTTTTAACCTGAGGAATTTCAGCTGTGGGAGCTTCACTGTGTGTCTGATAGTGTATTATACAATAGTTGTGTAACAATGTATTGCAGTGAAAAGATCCCAGGCACAAAACTGCATTCCCAAACCCTAAGGATGAAAACCAACCCCATGGTGCAGTCCTGTGCTTGTGGGAAGTAAGGGCACAATCCCTATGCCTATGTCTACTCAGAAGTAGGTCCCATTATAGTCAACAGAGCTTACTGCAGCATGAGAGCCCAAGCCTATGCATGTCTACTCATTATAGAGTCTCATTATAGCCAAAGGGGCTTACTTGCAGGAAAGTGTGGCTAGGAGTGCAGCCTTTGAGCACAATCCTATGCATGTCTATGCAGGAGTAAGTCATTATAGCCAAAGGAGCTTACTCGCAGGAGAGTGTGGCTAGGAGTGCAGCCTTTGAGCACAATCTTATGCATGTCTACTCAGGAGTAAGTCATTATAGCCAAAGGGGCTTACTCCCAGGAAAGTGTGGATAGGATCGAAGCCTCAGTAACGAGGATGAGATGCTTCCTTCTTCGCCTTCTGATTGTCTACTCAGAGGTAAGTCCCACTGAATTCAATGGGGTTTACTCCCAGGAAAGTGTGGCAAACTCAGATGAGGATGAGATGCTTCCTTCCTTCATCTCCTGATTGACAGTGGCTGCAATCCTAACCACACTTTCCTGAGAGTAAGCCCATTGAACAAAATAGGAGTAACTTCTGAGTAGACCTGGTTAGGATTGTGCTCAGTGCCTACCCAGAGGTAAGTTCCATTGTGTGTCCATGGATGTGCGGCAGGGGGCTCGCTCTCGGGGGCGGCGGGGGCTCTTTGGGCGGGAGCTGCTCCAGCACCCTCCTCTTCCTCCAGCCTGTGCCCCTGACCCACCGGGAGAGCTGAGCCCAAGGAGCCTCCAGGCACAGGAGCAGTCTACTCGCCAGTCAGCCAGCTCGGCCGGGGAGGGGAGGCGAGCAGCTGGGCTGCTTCTCTCGCCCTCATCAGCAGGTTGCATCTGTGGGCGTGCCAGCCGTTCATGCCCTTTCGCAGGAGCTGCGAAAGTGAGCTCGCAAGGGCTGATGAACAGCAGCCGCGTCGCGGGAGACTCCAGTTGGCTGCATCCGGCTCGCCCCTTCAGCCCCAGCAGCCTTGGCACCCTCTGGGATCGACCCCCTTTCCCCTGGGACGGGTTGGCCCCGCACGGCTGCTGCCCCCAGGAGGGTTAGCCCTGACATTTCAAGGCGTGAGCTCCCTGGCCAACAAACGGTTCTTAGAACCAACAGCTGGATTAGGTAGGGGTTCTATAGAATAGGTGAGAACCGGCTGAATCCCACCACTGAATAATTTCATTCCAGTAGATTCCATTATTCACCCCATCCTAGTGGCTGAATGCAGTATTGCCTCTATACCAATGCATTCTGGAGCAAGAATTGGAGGTGCTAGAAATGTTGAAGTGGGTCTTAAAAGCTGTCTTTAAATCTGAAAAATTTGCAACCGGTGCAGTTTAACAGCATGAAGGTAGGAAATTGAATTTTGGTGCTTTTTTCCTTGTTGCTGGGGTGCACATTTAAATGCCATGTATCAGTGGTGAGTCAAATCAGTGGATACCAAATCAATGGATACTGTGCCACCACCTATAGTACAGAGAATCCCCCTCCAAACAAGGGAGGGAAAGAGTGCTTCAATTATCACCATTTTATTATAAAAGAATAAAAATTAAAGTATTATACACAAAAATAACCTTTTCACCCCCCCATTAGTAAAGAATCATTGCTGTGCCATAACCAATTATTTCCATCCTTTTTCATCTCATGGCACATTGACAAGGCGCTAAAGTTTTGACAATTGACTAGGCATGTTGCGCTGCTGGTGGGAATCTCGTATCGCCCAATAGCCCTATTAATAAATGACCCCCCAAACTCCTGCGGCACACCTGCAGACCATTCGTGGCACACCAGTGTGCCACAGCAGACTGTTTGAAAATTGCTGCCCTAACCAGTGTGTAGTATGTTCCACAGTAGCATAGTTGGGGTGTTAAGAAAGGAAGTATTAATGGCACTGCAACATGTCATGTAAGTTGCTTCTCCAACTCATCATCCAAGCCATTCCGTGCAGTGATGGCAACACGCAGGTGCTTGCTGAACCAGATGTGTGTGTTGCTATCATTGCCTGGAATGGCTACGGTAGTGAGTGGGAGGGGCCACTTTCATGGTGCATTGTGGAGCTTGCAGTATTTACTGGCTCCCCTACCTATGTTATTGATGTTCCTAGCCTATAATGGTGAATCATTGGTGTTGCTAGGGGGATGCGGGCCGCACCGGGTGACATGCATGGGGGGTGACGTGTACTGGTGGGGGTCATGCAGTAAAATCAGGATTTTTAGCAATAATACCATCACACTATATACGGTTGGATGTGAAATTTACAGCAGAATGCAGTGAAAAAAACTTGTGAAATATCTCCATTCTATCAAACGTTATAGCTGCGAAGGGCTTCCCGCATGCCAAGGGGCTGCTGCAAGGACTGGTAAGTACATGCCAGTCCCTGTACTCCCCTTAGTGACACAATCCTGGGGATCATATCGTTGCCTTCCCCCCACTCCTTAATGGGATAGAGTCCAGGGCCCTCAGGCTGGGGCATGGCGACACTCTAGTTTGAGAACCACTGCCTTAGCCCATCGGGAAGGGCGGGCTGAGAAGAATCCAACAACACCAGAATGGTCCCAATCCGATGAATGCAGCTCCCAGAAAACACCCAAGAAGGAAGTCCCCCTCTCCAAGCTGACAAATGTATTGAGCCCAATGGAAAGCAAGACTAAGCATTTACTCATGAGTAAGCAAATGTGCCTCATCCCTGGTCAGGCCAGGCAAAGGGGAATGTGAGCCCACCAGAATGGTCCTGATCTGATGGAACTAGAGCTCAACAAATGCCCCAGAAAGCAGGTTTCTCCACCTCCCTCCAACTAAAAAGGATAAAAACAGAAGCTTCAACTGAATTTTTTTATTTTTTCAACTTTCAAAGCCAGGTGGATCCTGACAGTGATATGGTTTAAACATGAGCACTTAAATTGAACTGGGCACTGTGTAGGGCTGAAAATCTTACTGATTGGGGGGTGGGTATTGCAGGCAGGTTACCGAAAAAATTCACTTGGTGAAACAGTGCTGGCTTCTCCTTATTTAATTATTTGTTTTACTTTATGCACAATTATTTATTTTAATTTGTTTGATAATGTCACTTCTGGCTATGATATCACTTCAGTGGGTCCTGGACAGATTGTCATTCTAAAAAGTGGGTCCCAGTGCTAAAAGTTTGGGAACCACTGCAATAAGGTGTTAATAAGGTGACACCCGGGGTGGTGGTGGTGGTGGTGACACCACTAGTGACCAAAATCATTAAAATCACAGTTTGTAGCATGGGAGGTGGTCCATCATGGGGGTGATGCACTGGCCTCCCGCACAGGTTGACGCAAACCCTAGTGATGCCACCATGGTGAATATGTGTTGTGAAGCAGTATTTGGTGCATCAGAAGAAATGAAGGCAACTTTTAGGGAAGGAGTTCCAGAAATCCCTACTCTTTCACTTTAGTCCCTAAAGCTGGTAAGGGAAAGCTGGTGGGAGCAGAGTGGCATTTGGTTTGGGGCTGTTCATCCCTGTATGGGATGAGGGTGAAGATGTTCTAGAACAGCTAGGCAAGGAGAGAGTAGAAGTACAAGAAAAGGAGATTTAGGAATGGAAGCATGGTGGGACCCAACAATCAGTCCAGCAAAATGAGAGGCTGCAGGGGTAAAGATGGAAACAAGCAATCCTTCTCGGTGGACCCAGTATAAACTGTATTTGCATAAAACATCTGAAGTCTCTGAGCTAAGATGAAACTGGAATGTTTGGTGGTTAAGGAAAAACATTGATGTAGATGGTGTAACAGAAATCTGGTGGAATGCACAGAACCAGTGGGATACCACAATCCTGGGGTACAACCTCTGTAGGTGGCATGCTGCAGGGGTAGGCCTCTATATCAAAGAAGGGGTTAAATCTTGCAGAGTAGAAATTGAAGGGGGGGGGGTTCCAACTCTTCCATAGAATCACTGTGGGTTAAATTACCAGGACTGAGAGATGTAATAGGACAGGCATGTTGTTCCCTGGATCAAAAATCTGAAGGGAACCTTAAGATGAGGAAATAAATGCATTTCATGAGACACCCTCTTGTGATAAGGTGTAATTATTCTTACATTGACTAGGTGAATTCATTGGTCATGTAAGAGAGATGGGTTTTTTGATACACAAAATGACTGATTGTACTAGGATTTTAAAAAGAGAGAATTTTTTAAAAAGATATTTTTAAGAAAATGTTTCTTTACCCAGTGTATAATTTGTGGAATTCTTTGTCACAGAATGTTGTAAAGGCACCTGGCCTAGTTGCTTTTAAAAAGGGGCTGAACAGATTTATGGAGGAAATGTCCATCACATGTTACAAGCCATGATGGCAAAATGCCACCTTCATATTTTGGAGGTAGCCCATCTCTGAATGCTAGTCTAGTTGCCAGGTATTACCATACGAAAGAAGTTGCTGGCTAGCAAGCATTAATTTTCTTCCATTAAATTATATCCTTCCCTTTCTTATCTACAAGCGAAGCTCAAAGGCAGCTCACAGATCATTAAACGTTCAATAAAATAACAAAATCAAATACAGCAAATCATATTAAAATAGCAAAAGAAGCTAATAAAAACAAAAAAGCAGTCACTGGTACTGTGGAGCCAGGAAAACAATTCATTAATATAACAATGAAAGCCTAGGCCAAATCAAAAATGTTTTGACCCCCCCTTCTGAAATTCCAACATGGAATGGGCAGATTTAACGTCTGCTAGAAGGAAACTCCAAAGGCTATTGGAAGTAGATTCCTGATTCCACAAACCCATCTGTGGTCTGAAGGTAAAACTCTTCGAGCCCAGGAATGAAGCCAAAAGTAAGTCTGGGGAATTACATTAAAATATCTTACAGATAGCATGAGGCCTTATTTTAACTAACTGTTAAGTGTGTTCTGGATGAAATGTTTAACAATTTCTATTCTTTTCATTGAATTGAATGGGACAGAACACTGTAGGTATCTTCCTTGCTCTCAGAGAAAAAATTGTAACATCTGAGATGTTTCTCAGTGGTAAATAAAAACAAATGGTCCTATTTGATTTGTTTTCAGTATTTTTGTTAAATAAAATGGCTGATAGTATTTTAGAGATAATTTTAGAAAATTTGTTCTCCCAGTGCAGCAACTATTCTAAATTTCTGTAAAATTTGTGGGAACAGCAGCACCATCTTGTGGTCAAAATCAAGATACTGTATACTCCACTGCAGTGGTTCCCAAACTGTGGGTCAGGACCCACTGATGGGTCACGACGTCATTTTTGGTGGGTCACTACAGGGTGATGGAAAGTTAAGGCAGATAACTGTCTTAAGCCTACTGAAAAATCACATATTGTAGCTGCTAATTACTTTGTAAAGCTCAGCTCCTGCAGTTTGCAAGATAGTTTTTAACTGCCCTGCAAGGAGCTAAGCTCCTGCCGTTTGCAAGCATGTGTAAATGTGTATAGAGAGATGACGTTTGAGGGTTTTTTCCTGGTTATCATTACTTATAAATAAATAAATAATTTCTAGAACTCCTTTTTAAAAAGTCTGGTAAACCGAAGTGGGTCCCAACAGAGTGTTTTAAAAAGTGGATCCTGGTGCTAAAAAGTTTGGGAACCACTGTTCCACTGGAAACAAAACTGTTATTATACATTTTTTCTTTTTAGGGGAAGGAAAGGAATTTTTAAAGAACATGTTCTCTTCTTTTTTTTCTTTTTTTAAGAATACCTAACAGGATTAGGCATGCAGTAATAGTAAGTAAGGAATTATTTATGTAAGAGAATAAACCTGGCTCCTTCTTAGAAATATGGGTTGTATGTTAATAGAAAAGTTCACAGTCTGGATTTCACAGACTGGAGTTCACAGTCTGTTTGAACAGACCTCATCTTGAGTTTTGTTTTATTTGCTAAGCATAAACATGCATATTGGATATTGTTGTAGTGCTTGACTGAGAGATTAGAAGTGTATAAAGGCATGAGATTTGAATTCTCTACCCCAGTGTTTCTCAGCCAGTGGCATGAGTACCACCAGTGATACTTGAGATGGTGTCAGTGGTACTTACAGGACCCCTGGACATGTGCTGCACAACAGCAAGACCAGGAGAGCAACACAACAGACAGTGGTAGGAGGCTTGGCTCAGTGGGCAGAGCTCCAAAGCATGCTTTTCTGCTCTCAGAAAAGCCCTCCCTGAGCCTCTTGCTGGTATTTGTTGTGTCGCATCTGCCTCCCAACCCAGAATTAACTGTGGTGATAATGTCATTGTCAGTTACTTCCGGTGGTGTGGAGTGGTGGAGGACAAAGGTTGAGAAACACTGCTCTACCCCTTTCATTTCTCTGTTCCTTTACAGGAGGGTGTATCCTTCAAGCCTAATTTGCTTCCCTAATTTGCTACTATCCATCAGTATAGACTGAGGTGGCCAACCTTTGAACTTTAAGGTTCTTGGATGTTTAACAATTGCGTTGAGGAGGGAATTTCATCTGTGAGATGTCAAGCTGCATGTGCTGAATTCCCTCTTCTAACCAATTGTTAAAGGTCCAGGAGCCTTAAATTTGAAAGGTCAGCTAACCCTGGGTCAGACAAACCTATGGTCTTGACTCTTCATATGACTTTTTATGTTTAAATTGTAAAACTGCTTCATTGGATTCAAGATCCAGTTAGTGGTAGAGAAGGAAGTAGGGGTGATAGATCCAATGGGTGGTGGAGAGGGGTGGTAGATCCAGTGGGTGGTAGAGAGGGAAAATACGCACCACATAATTCATTTCATCAAGCACCATTTCCTCTGCTTTTGAGGGTGTGCTATGGTGCATGTATAACCTGCAGATGATCCTGGATTGGTGTGGAGGGGGAGTATTTTTATCCTCTCCTATTTTTCCTCTCTTGAATTGTACCTGTACAGTAGCTGTATTATGAACAACCTTGATTCCCACTGATTTGCATGTAGAGGTTGCACTTAAAAAATTTAAAAGTTCACTTTAATTTTTTACACAACATAAGACCTGAGTTAGTAAGTCATGAACTAATTCTGTTTTGGGGGCAAAGGGTTGGATTGGGGGTATGTGGAACAAATAGAACCTCCTGTCTAATCAGAGTTACATAAAATCATATTAGATTTCTCCATTGGTTTCGGTGGGCAGCTCTCACAGGGCTGAAGCAGAGTGCAGGAGGGCTTATTGAAACTGAAATGTCAGCTGTATGTCACACTGTTATTTTTCTGTCTCTGTGCCAGGCAAGCATGCTGTTTTTGTAACATTTTTGGGGGAGCCCAACTAAACAAAATTGTTGGCCATGACCCTCCTAAGAGGAGAACAAAGCACTGTGAGAAGGTTACAACTTGACTATTTTGGTAGCCGTTCCAATGACATCAACACTTCCCTTGGACTTGAAGGGAGGTAGGTGACTAGGCCAGGGAGGGACCTCCCTAGGTGGAAATGAGACACCCGAATTGAGTTTGCTGAAAATGAAACACCCAGTGCTTGTAACCAAACAACCAAATTGGGTTTGTTTCCATGACTGGACATTCTTATGGTGTCCATCATCTTCAAAGGATTGTAGAAACATCCAGGCTATCTTCTTCCCCATTGTTCCAAAGACCTCAATTTTGAACCCCAAGCTGTTATGATGTAGAAGCTAAAGGCTAGCATTTCACAGTCTTGATACATCATTACATCTGTGGCTATATAGAAATGCAGATCGGGTTAGGATCAGGTTTGAAGCACTCTAAGTACAGTGAATTCTCAATTTAACAGTCTAATGCAGTGATTTTCAACCTTTTTCATCTCACAGCACACTGACAGGGTACTAAAATAATCAAGCACACCATCAGATTTTTGATAATTGACAAGGCACACCATGCTGCCAGTGTGCAGCTCACATCCACCACTGGACCTACTAAGAAATGAACTTCCTGCAAATTTCTGTGACACATCTGTGGCCCACTCGTGGCACACCAATGTGCCACAGCACAGTGGTTGAAAATGGCTGGTCTAATGGGTGGAAGAGGTGTCCCAAAAGTCTGTCAAATGCCAAAGGTCTGTCAAATCTGAATGCCCTCTCTCTGTCAAAGAGCAGAATGCACACATGTATGCTCAAAACATAGATGACTAGTTTCTAATGAAACAGCCAATGTCAATTATTTCCAAAGTCTGTTCAATCAAGGTCCATTAAATTGAGGGTTCACTGTACTCCTATTTCCTGTGTAATTCAGCTCTAAGCCATTGACAAGAAGTTGAAAGCTGATGCTGCATTTGGGCAAGCTGTGCTGCTAAGTATTTTCTTGTGATTGACCTGTGACACCCTTCAAGGTAAGGGGCTGCATGGTCTGCACAGAGACCATGAAGAAAAGTTGCTTAATTGTCTTCTGTACAGACACATAATCGATCTGCAGGTCTAGTTTTCAATTCCTGGCACTGGTTCCTCCTGCTAGACTTCTCTTTATGCAGAGAATTGAACTCAAGCAATGTACCTCAAAGGAATGGAGGAACTGAGTGTTCTTTATGTATTTGAGGCATGCAGTTGTGCATGACATCTACCCCGAAGGGCAAAACACTTGGCAAAGGTCTGGAAGCTTCTGAGATTGACTCTGCGCATGCACAGAATTCCATTATGAGTGTCTGCACAGACGATCACTTGAAGAACCAAAGTTAGAAGTAACCAGCCTCTCCTCAGGCAGATCAGTTTCATGCTACTGTTTTTTTTCTGTTTATGAGCTGATTGGCCTGTGTAATTCTCCTTATAATTTAGACAAATGCATAGGTCAAACACCTGCATTTTGGTATTTCCTTTGCCCTTTCTTATTTGGACTAAATTTGTTGTGCCTTTCTTGAAATGTTGTGTTATTATCATGGGTTATCCTTAGATGAAATGTAGAGGTGTGGGGTTACAAATACCAGTCCCTCCAATCTTGTCCTGTCATGCATGCTTTTTCCTTGTGCTTTTTTTTTAAACAGACCCCTTCTGCCTTTATCTGATCTTTGTTCTTAGTATTGATCCTTTTGCCATTGCAGGACAAGTAAAATTAGAGCTCCTGGCAGAACAAGATTAAATTGATTAAATTGACAGTGTGCTTGTTAGTTAGCTGTGCACATTGCATGAAACAATTTTTTTTAAAGAAAATTAATTTCATGGGGAGGAATACTAATTATCTGACTAAATGAGGGTGGTCAGTAATGGAGAGTTCAAGGCAGTAGTGGAGGGGCTAATAATTAAGCTTTGCATGTCTTAGAGCAAGATTAAATTTCTCAGAGGAGTGAGATTAAAGTGCCCCACTGTGCACATGCATAGGTGTGCACATTGCTCAGAGCTAATAAAAAAGGAAATACAATTAAAAAAAATTCTCCCGAGGTTTGGTTATTATTTACATCATTACTGATAAATTGAATGACAGATATGGCGAGAAATAGGAACAAGCTAGTTTTATATTTTGTTGTGAAGAAGTATATAATGCAGCATTTCTCAACTAGTGGTATTTGAGGTGGTGTCCTGTGGGATCCCCACATCCCCGCTGCCTGGCAGCGAGGCCAGCAGTGCAACACGACAAGCAATGGTAGGAGGTTCAGCTAGGCAGACAGAGCATGAAAAAGCCCTCCTGTCCTCTCTGAGCCTCTTAACTGGTGTTTGTTGCGTCAGGTCTGGTCTCACTGTCCAGAAGTAATTGGCAATGACATCATCGCCAGTTACTTCCAGTGGTACTTCCAATATTTGGATCATGCAAAGTGATACAGTGGGGGATGAATGTGAAGCGCTGATATAATATTTTAAGTAAATTCCAACTCTTGCTATGGTGAATATGCATGCTTTGTTAATGGAAGGGTGTGTGTGAACAAATAAAACATGTGAAATGGAATGCTCCTCCCTTTTGGTTTGCAAATACAGGTGTAGCCTATTTATCCACAGATTTTTTAATCTTTGGATTTGAATGGGGTGGGGGAACTGAAAGTCACACACACCTTTGCCTCCTTTGCCCTGTGCTGGCCTCTGCTGCATTTCCAGGCAGCCCAAAACACTGCAAAAAGGCTCCACCTGGACCCGGCAGGGAAATAGCCCTGGAGCCATGGAAGAGGTTCCCCTTGTGAAGGAACAGTAACACTCTTGGAGCCCCTGAGCTAGCAAAGAGGCTGAAGAGGGGAAGGGGGGCGGAAAACCTCTGTAGCCAGAGCACTTGCAGCAAGGTGGAGCTCTCTCTCTTACTCACTCACTCCTCACACACACGCAGGGGCAGGTGCAGGTGCAGTAGCAACAGAGGGGATTGCATTAAAAAAACCCAGGGAGTATTTGCTGAATTCTCTCCCCCCCCCAATGGTGCAGGCTCTCTGTGCTCCAGCTGACACAAACAAAACAATCCACACTTTCCTGGGAGTAAGACCCATTGACTACAGTGGGGCTTACTTCTGAGTAGGCAGGCATAGGACTGGACTCTTAAAAGCTCAGCATCTCACCTGTGAAAGAAGCGGGACAGCTGGGAGGGCTGAGTATGGTGGAGGGAAGGGGATTGATAACAGCTGCCTTCGTTTCCTTCCATCCGGAAATGTCAGGCTGCAGTGTATTTGTGTAACTTTATGGAATTTAGCACAACTCATTTTTTTGTTAATCGTGCCGAATCACAGAATGGAACTAACACGGTTAAATAGGCTCCACCTGTACTTGTACAAAACCTTCCTTTATCAAGTGGAAACAAAATGAGGCTGGAGGGTGGTAGTAGAAATGCAAGACAGTGGTGAAACTGCATCAACAAAGAAATAACTACTGTAGATACTCACCTACAGGTCGAGAAATTTTAGCCAAGAAATCAAGCTTAGTTAATCACCTTGCCTTATCTCCGAGGTGGCTCAGGGGGCAGAGCTTTTCAACTCTTTTACTATATTTTTAATAAATTAGAGACTTTACAATTCTTAGGTAACAATTACTAGTAGGTTATTTTTCAGGATCCAGCCTCAGGTAAAATCAGACAAAACTATAGTCAGATACCCCCCTAAGTTTAATCTCCAACTTATCCAAGGGTCATAGAAAATTCCATGATTTTGGTACAAAACCTGCCCTCGACTTAATCTGTGAGATTGACTTATATGCGAGTGTCTGCGGTAAGTGCCGTCTGGCTTGACACTAAAGGGTAGTCACATGGTCCACTAGCCTGTTTACTTTCAGCTAGCTTGCTGTATAATGTGTCATCAGCCTGTAGTTTAGGACTCGGTGGGCAATCTTGAGTCACTTTCACATTATTCTTAAAATGATTTCTGGGGTCAATTTTAGCCACAGTTTCAAGAAAAACAATATATAGGTTTGTGTCTTTTTATGCAATGAATATAAAATACAGCTTGTATGTGGAGAGTGTGATGGATCTCCTCTCACCAGCAGTGTTTTCTCAGGAGCTGGTGCAGATCAGAGGAGACACATTGTGGAGCTGGAGGCTTAAGGAGAGGTAGGGGTATTACATCCCGTTTCCCTTCCAAAGCCTCCTGAATTGCTCTCCCACTGGATATAGCATGCTGCTTTTGGTGCAGCTGTGCCAGCAGGGTGGGGGAAAAGATGGGATTGAGAACTAAGGGCAATCCTAGTGCCCTTGGAACAATCCTATCCACCTGTCCAGCACTAATGCAGCTGTGCCTAAGAGGTGTGTGCTGCATCCTACGTAGCGGAACAGTCAGCTGCATTACAGTCACATGAATGCTGGAAAATTGGACAGGATTGGGCCTAGTGACTTAACCTGTGTTTTTTTATATTAATGTCCAGGTTTCCTGTGGTGTTGGCACAAGTAAAATATTATTGAAATTGTGTGTAGATGTATTACTTCTACACTCAGAGTGTTGAAAATAACATTGGTTATTATACACTATTGAAGTATTCATTCAATTTGTATAGCTTGCCCGCCCTTTATTATTTACCATTTCAAGCCTATTTTTCTTTTCAAAGTAACATATAATGGTTAATTATCACATGGCTCTCATGAGTTTTAGGAGTAAGCTTGCAAAATATCTTCATTTAATTCTGCAAAGATGCAGTGCAACTGTATAATTATACCAATCCTGATTGAGTTTGTTGGGGGGGTAACCCAATGAAGCATTGGGGGCTTAGTTTGTCTGTGGTTTATTAAGAGTGTATTGTTTGGCTGAAAAATCTGAATCTGATCAGCTAATTAACCATTTACAGTAATTTTGGGTAATACTTAAGTATTTATTTTTAAGCAATACCTTTATGGTTTTCTAGGAAGCATCTAAGCAAACAAAATATATGAGAAATCCTTTTGTATCCTAAAAAAATTGTTGCTTTTTATGTTTGGAAAATGTTTTATATATGAATAGTTATCAGTTTTTTTTCAACTACACTATGATTTTGTTTGGCTTATTTTGACATGTTATTAGAGAGTTCAGTGCTGTCATTTATCACCCAGAACTATATTTTAAAGATCCATTTATGGTTTTTGCATACTCTGCTAAAAACAAGAAGCATGAAACATTTCCTCTGGAATGTAAAATGGAATGACTTCATATGAAAAAAGTAGCTATTCTCCCCCCCCCCCCCAAAAAAAAATCAATAAGCAACAAAATCATTTTTTTTGCAAACTGGAACCAACGACTTCAGTTACCCAAAGAAAAAGTAAATAGGCTAAAAACTACATTGGGTCCAGAAACCACTCACTGTGCATCTTTGAAGTTTCCTCTCTTTTGGCCCAATCTTAAGCCAGCTATGCCAGTGGAAGCTGCTTTACAACAATTGCAAAGCAGCCTCCACTGGCATGCACTGGCAGGAAGGCCAGAGTGGCCTTCCATGCACTGGTGGATGACTGAAGACCTGGTAAGAGCTGGTAAGGCCACGTAGAGAGTGGGCAGAATGGGGTGATTAGGCGGGTGGGAGGGTGGGTCGGACTTGGGAGGGAATTGGGCTGTGCAGATGTGGCACACACTGAATTTTGATCTGCTTCCTGGACTTGATTTGTAATTCTTGGGTCAACGAAAAAGCATGCTTTGGAGCTTTGCCCACAGAGCCGAGCCTCCTACCAATGTTTGTTGCATTACATTCCTGGTCTTGCAGCTGGGCGGCAGGTGTCCAGGGATCCTGCGAGCACCACCAGACACCACCTTTAGTCCCACTGGTGGTACATATACTACTTGTTGAGAAACACTGAAAAATTACATGTCAGACCTACAACTGACTGAGAACAGCACTGTGTTGAAGCAAGAGGATGACTATTTGGGCTATTTCTGTAGCATATGAAAGTACATTTGGAACTGTAGCATTATCACTCATTCAAACATTAAAAAATATATAGAAATTGCTATCTATTTTCTTTCAGAAAAAACCAGTCTTCACCAGCCAAGAAACCTGAAGAACTCTTTCACAATGGACATAGATGATGAAGAGAATATGAGTAAGATGCGTACATTGTATGATGTTTTAACTTGTTACTCTTTCTGCAGAGTACCAGTATAGCAGCTTATCCCTTCCTAATTAGCATTTTGTTTCAAACCTAAGCGAAATCATAAAGACTTCTTTCTTTTGTTTTATGAAATGTGGTGTTTAATAATAGCGCTTAAGCTCTTGGTGATTGCATCTATAAAGTTATGTATATTAAGTCATTTCCACCCAACGTAGCATATATGCAACAGGGATTAAATGTGTGAGCTGGGCAGAAATGGGTTAGGGAAGAATAAGGTTATTCTTTTTAAAGGAATTGATTCTTGTAAACTACCTTACATGATTTAAGGAGTGTGTTATGCATATTGCTCCTGAGATGATAGGATGAAGCGTTGGATCGGTGAGTGGCTCCTGGGATACCAAAAATATATATTGATGACTAATTAGACCACATTGTACATTATTGAAGTAACTGTACTCTTAGTGCTTAATTATGTAGCATTTTCACAAATTGATCTTGAATTGCAAAGAACATATCATCTACCTGATGTGAGTAACAGAATCACATCGCTTATTAAAGGGAGGACTCATAGTAGTGCAAAAAAATCAAGTGCACTATTTGTGGAAAATAAGAAGGGTCAGTACTACAGTGAAATAAAAGAATTACCATTTGTTTTCTGTGTGATAGTAACACACTGTGATGGTTGTATATGTGCTGCCTAAATTTATTATTTTTCAATTAACCCCTTACTTATTAATTTGTCTAACTTAACCGGTTCACATTGATACATGAAATTTTAAAAAAAGATTAATAATTTGTTTTTTCTTGATTATCATTTTAGAAGTACTAGGTTAGAAAAATACCAAATACTTGGGACCAAATAGAATGCACGTATCAACATGGCTACTTGTTTGGGCATTAAAATATTGGCACTTACGTCATTTTTACATTTTGACTGTTGTGCTCATTCTGCTTATGAAACCTTTTACATAAACTGATGCTAAAAGTAAAAATTACTGTCAACTGATAAATTACTTTTTCTAATCAAATTTTAGTAATAATCCTGAGATAACCAAATGGATAAATGTAAAACAAAATTTTAAATTTTAACCCTGGGCTTCTGTTTAAGGATCTGATGGCTCTGTCATATATGCATAGGGCAGTGGTTTTCAGGCTGGGGCGTCATGACGCCCCAGCCTGAAGGCCCTGGCCTCTTTCCTCTTAAGGGGTAGGGCAGGGGGGAGGCAGGGAGGAGGCAGCGACACAATCCCTAGGATTGCGCAGCTCAGGAGGGCTGCAGGGACTGGGATGCACTCACCAGTCCCTGCAGCAGCCGTCCTGGGGTGCGGGGAGCCCTGCACAAAGGTCCCTGGCTCGTCAAAAGTGAAAGTGGAGCGATTGCGCTCCACTTCTGGTTTTGTGGAAGTAGAGCGTGATCGTTCCACTTTCACTTCTAACGAGCTGGGGAGCCCTGTAGACGCTTGCGCAGGGCTCCCCGCACCCCAGACAGGCTGCTGCAGCGACTGGTGAGTGCATCCCAGTCCCTGCAGCCCTTCTGAGTGGCACAATCCTGGGGATCACGTTACTGCCTTCCTCCCACCCCTCAAGGACTTACAGCAGTGCAAACTCTCCAAGAGAGGTTTTGAAAACCACTGGCATAGGGGAAAAGTAAGTGTTTAGAATGAGAAGTGTTACATAAGTGAGTATTACCTAATTCTTGTTCAGTTGAAATCATGCTGGGGAAGAGGATACCTTGTGAGGTGATGGCATCAGAGCAGCAGCAAAGAGGAGGAAAAAAAAGTGGAGAGGGAATTTTGGAAAAGTACAGTGAAAACTTTTTTTGGAGAGGGGAACACTTCAAGTCACCAACTTCCCTGTTTGTTCTAAAATTTTGACAGGCTAATATTTAATTCTGTCCTATTTTTCCATAATTTGATCCCATGTTTTCTTTATGATATATTGTGCTCTGATCATATGAACTAATGCTAATCACAATTTTCTGTCCCTTGTTATTCTATGTACCTCAATTTGTCCATTGATCACTGATCACATTACTCCCATTAAAAGGGCAGTCTGGAATGAAAGTGAAGCTATTTTCAAATGATTACTGATTAGTAACATGTCTTAAAAGTTTGTCTTAAAAGTTCCATTGGTTTCAAAAAAGTTTGCATGTACATAAGGTTGGTTTAGGATTGAAATCTACATCCTTCATTTGCTTCTAAATCCCACAAAATCAGTAAAACTATATGTAGTCTTATGACATATATGCTATATGTAATTTATAGCATTCTTGGTTAACAAGTTCTTAATACCATAAGGGAAGTACAGTTAAAAAAAAGTGTGCATAGCATTCAGTGGATGATGGTCACAAACAATGATTTAGATAAAATGTAGAAAAATTTTACTTAATTTAGAGCAATACAAAGGTAGTACTTTTAAAAATGTACTTGCTTAAGTATTAAAATATTGGTGTACAAATGTAACACCTTTCTCCTTAGTGGTGACTTTTACTCCAAATCATTCTCCAGTAGCTTGGGAGTGGGAGAGACCTTGTTTTAAAAACAAGGTAGCCTTGCTCTCAAAAAAAAAAAAAAAAAGTTTTAAAGCCTAGGAATACAGTTCAGTAAAAAATTAAGAATATGAGCTTAAAATGCTGAGACACGAGCAGCCCAATCCTGAGGGCGCCTAGGCTTAGCGGCGCAGAGAACAGCTGCCGCTGGATCATGTGTGCCCTGGGCTGCCGCGGGAGGCGCCTCGGGAGAAGGGGATTTTTTTCCTCTTCCCCTGGGTAAGGTAAGCAGCCCGCAATGGGCTACTCACTTTACCGCTGGTGGTAAAGGCGCTTGTGTAGGGTGCGGAGCCCTCCACAAGTGCCTTGGATCTTTGGAGTGGAGCTCCGCGGACCCGCCTCCCTCCCTCCCCCGGCATGCCTCCCCCCTCCCCAGAACACCACCTCTCTGTCCCTGCTTACCGTGCTGCCGAGGCTGGGCGACCACCCTGCACTAGCCCAGCACTGGCCGGCGCTGGGCTAGCATGGGTGGGAGTCAGGCGGTGAGGCTCGCAAATGTGCCTTACGGCACGTTTGCAACAGTGCTCGGTGGCACGGAGCCATGCTGCCAAGCACAAGATTGGGCTCTGAGTTGGTAAAACAGGTTAATTTGCTCTTATTTAAAGGGTTATATGTTTTTTTCTGTTTATGTGAATTTGTCTTTCACCATACTGAGAACAGCTTTAATAACCATGGAAACACTGCTTTAGTGATCAGAAGGGAAGTGTGTTGTTTTGACATAGATACTGGCCGGTGGGTGCCCCAAAACCCATATCAACATTTGCAGAATCGGCTTTGCTTCCCTTGTCAAGCAAATATCAAAGTTTTCCCAGTTTCTGTATGAAACCTGCAAAACTGGTGTGACTGCAGCACATAATGTGATAACAGAAAAATGTATTTATGTACTGCAGCAGTGCTAATGTGGTCATATATATGTCACTGGTCTGAAAACGTTATTTGTGTTCATTGCCTTAGTAGAGTTTTTCATTTGAGGTATAATTTAAGATTTGATAGAGCATGCTTTTAAGCAGTTACTAGCCTTCTATTGTACAAGGGAAAAGAAGGATAAAAATATTTTAAAAGAATGTTTAAATAATTTAAGTGTTAGAAATGTGAAAGTATTTGTTGCCTTTTTATTTGTCACTATTATACAAACATTTCTTACTTTATTTTTTTAACTCGTGTTTTACATTTCTACCCAGTGTCTTCTAATTTTCTGTTCTTTTGAGCACCAAAAGGAGTAACCTATCGAGCTTTTGCTGGAGGATGTTATAAATGAAAATTTAATAATAATTCCATCAGCTTTGTCAATTGGGTGAAGTGGTGTGTGCTTTCTTTACTTTGGGTTTATACCAAATTTTAATATACAGTCCATAAGAGCAAAATTTAGGATTCTGATCCTGTCTCTTTAAGGTGGTTAGTGAATTGTAGGCATCTAAAAACTTCTAGTGCAGGGGTGCCCAAACCTCGGCCTCTGGGGCCCTGGGGCCACTCTCAATGCGGCCGTCAGGGAGTCCACAGTCTCCAATGAGACTCTGGCCCTCCGGAGATTTGTTGGTGCCCTCACTGGCCCGACACAACTGCTCTCAGTGTGAGTGTGACTGTTTGATCTCTCACGTGAGCTGTGGGATGAGGGCTGCTTCTACTCATTCTTGTTTCACATCTGTGATGCAGTAGCAGCAGCAAAGGAAAGGCCAGCCTTGCTTTGTGCAAGGCCTTGAGCTATTGCAAGACCATTCATTCATTCATATAAGTTCATCTTTAATATATTCATTTATGTAAACTTATGTAAATTTATTCAAATTTTAAATATGAATTCTTTTTTTCCTCGGCCCCCGACACACTGTCAGAGAGATGATGTGGCCCTCCTGCCAAAAACTTTGGACACCCCTGTTCTAGTGGTTGAGGGACATTGGTTCTAGGAAGATATTTTTCATTGGGTTGTTTCAAGGGTGGCAGTATGAGCCTGTTTAAAAGGAATATTTGGCATTTGTAACAAAAAAAATTCAGAAAATACATTGCTGTGTTTCAGCACAAAGGCTTCATTGTTCAAAAATGTTGTATTGAATGTAATATTCAATTAATAAAAATAGAAAATATTTTATTAAAATCAAAAAGTTGCTGTCAGTCTTTGATTTGTATTGTGATTGTACCTTTCTTAAGATATTAATATGTAATTACAAGGAATCCCAGTCTTTTTTGAGATAGTGTCAGAACTAGTCAGATGTACCTGACAGTTTGTCCATATTTTAGGAAAAAATGCAACCAGATTATAGTTAGCTTCATTGGGAGAATTTGATTTTGAAATTACTTAAATAATCAAGCCAGTCCACCTGCACTTATAGCAGGAGCCAATACCCCTACCCCCATGTTGCTGGCCCATGTATAGTTGGAAAATGTTTACTTGACCCTGAAAGAGCAAACTGGATCTAAAGAGGCAAACAAGAGTTCCCAATTGGCTTTCCACAAGAGAGCATTTTCTTGACTTTGCCTGCCAATCTATTCTACCTCATTTTTAATGATACCTCACTTTGATTAAGTCTTAGACTAAATGGTACATTTCCCTTATGATTACTGTATTTTTTAGGGGGCAAACCCAACCAGCTTCCAAGCACCAAGCAATACAACTTTGAGGTCATGGAACAAACATTCTCTTATCTTGCAGAGGCCTCTGTGGCAGCCACTTAACTATAGGCACAGCTATGTCAGTGCTAGAAAGTTGGTTAGAATTTGGGCCTTAATTGTGTAAGTTTGCAATCATTTGCAAAGTTAATCACAAATGCTTTCCTTGCTGCCCCACTGTAGGAATCTACCTCAACTTATTTCCATGATAAAACAATGTGTGGCATTTCTATTGTGAAAACTATACAGTACGTGTGGAAGTGAGAATGAGCTGGTGAGCTAAAAATAGTAGAATTCTGTTCCACTTCAGATTGCAAGTGGGGAATTGCATTTTAGAGTACATCCCCATGCTGAAAAATGTAGTGCATACAGGAAGTGAGTACATTGGAGAAAAGGTTTAGGGCAGGCCTCTCCTTAGTTTGCTGGTTTACCACAAGCAGGATGCACCGAATATACTTGCCTATAAGTTGAAAAGGTTATGACTAAAAATCAAGCATGAAAACCTGGGTTGACCTATGAGTCAACACAGTAAATAAAGCAGAAGCCTCTGGGAGCTTCTGGGAGGCTTAGCAGCTGTCCGATGAAGTGGGGGGTGGAACTGGGCTAAGAAGCAGGACACAGATGTGGAGGAAAAAGGAGAATTTTTACTAGTAATTACAGTATTCAGAGGCAGCCATTTTAGCTTCTTCTCCAAACAGGAAGAGAAGAAACTTATGGGAATTGTAGTCTGTATGAGGGCTGCTGATATGGAAGTGAACCACTGTACCGTCACAAAGCCTCCTCACAACTCCCATGGCACCTTCAACTCCCTTCCAGTTTGGAGAAGAAGGTAAAATGTCTCCTTTTTATTTTTGCTGCTTCCTCAGAATAGTTCCTGGCAAGTCATTTTCAAAGAATGTCACACCCACACCCCTCAGTTTAGGGGTCTGGTTTTTAAAACCCTAGGATGGAATCCTCATTTCCATCCAAAACGAAGTCCCAGGCTACAATTCAGTGCATCATTACTTACGAATAGCACCCATGGAAAGCAATGGGTCTACTTCTGAGTAAATAGGGACGTTTACAGGGGACGTAAACGTAAATAGGGACTTTGTAATAGGGACTTTGAGCTGCACTTGCTCAAAGTCATTCCTTGTTGCTTGTCTCTCCACTGTGATTTAAACTCCGCATTCCTAGTTATGTGTTATAGATTGTATGTTATATGTTGAGCCACTGGCTTAACATACCAGGCACCTTAAAGAAGGATTTGATTAATGGTTTTACCAGTATGCTGTTTGTAGTGCACTTACTCTGATAGTGCTTGCACAAAGGTTATGAAGACCAGAATTTAAAAAGTTAATGAATAAAATGTATCTTGAGATATCTTACTATATTTTTAATAAATCGAAGTCTATACAGTTCTTAGGTAACAATTACTGGTAGGTTATTTTTCAGGATCTGGCCTCAGGTAAACTCAGACAAAATTAGTCAGACTCGGACACCTCCCTAAGTTCCTCCCTGTCTTATCCTGGAAGCAGCCCCAGACTGCTGCAGTGGAGACCTCCGCACCATTTACAATCGCCTGGGACTCTGTTTTGGCTGTGTCTCCAGGGTGTCCTCTCCTCCTCCAGAGGAGAGAAGATGGGCATCCTAGAGCTTGCCTCTTTAGGGCGCCCCTTTCCTCTCCTCCTATAAAGGAGGAGGGGAGAGGGGGCAGGCCAGTCCAGCACTGAGGTGCTGGAGAGGCAGCTTCTTGCTGCCACTTCTGCAGCGCTCCTGGGCACGCCTCCTCTGGCGGGGGGAGCGAGGAGATGCCCCTGGAGGGTCGGCGTCCGGGGTTTTTGCCCCATTTGACCCCCTCCAGGTATGCCAGTGAAGTGAGGTCTTTGTTAAAAGAAACTTGCATGCTCTGTATAAAACCTGGAAGTACAGCATTAAATAGTTACTCCACTGGGATTATTATTAACAGTATTATTAACTGATATGATATCTTGGCATATGCCCAGATTTAGCCTGGTGTGAATACACTTTGTCCAGTGTATGCCAGTGAAGTGAAGTCCTTGTTAAAAGAAACTTGCATGCTCTGTATAAAATCTGGAAGTACAGCATTAAATAGTTACTCCACTGGGATTATTATTAACAGTATTATTAACTGATATGATATCTTGGCATATGCCCAGATTTAGCCTGGTGTGAATACACTTTGTCCCGTATTACCTGACCTCCTATGTATATGTTTGACAGCTGTCTTTTGATACAATTTTTTTTGTTATGCCGTATAATCTTTTTTAAATAGTATCTGCTTAATTTAATGTGATTGGTCAAGTATATTTCATTAACTGAATTTTGATATTCTAAGCAGTTTGCAGTGACATGTTTGCTAGTGCTTGCAGCATAATGGCATATTTTGATATTGTAATATTGCATAGGTAGTCATGCCTTCAAATATTTATTTGCTTTTGTTGAAACAATTCTGCTTTTATGAATCAATTTTCTTCACTGTTGGAAATGGTTATTAGGCCAGGTCAAATTAGATCTTCTTACTATCACTTGTTCCAAAGTGATTTTTATTAACCATTGTTTAACATTTCCAACTCAGGGCCCACTCTATCCTATCCAACTTTCCAGCACTGATGCAGCTGTACCAATAGGGTGTGCACTGCATTCAGTGGTGGGGGGGGGGCACGTCTGTTCCCTTACCTTGGGCCTGCATTTTGGCTGCATTGATCCTGGAAAGTTGATTAGGATTGGGCCCTTGGGCCTGCATTTTGGCCGCATCAGTCCTGGTAAGTTGATTAGGATTGGGCCCTTGGTAAACTTTTCTCCTTATTAATGGTGTCACTTTTCAAAGTTATGTAATGGCACAATTAATGATAGTATTTATTTTTGTTACTGTTAAAGCAGAATCTGTTGTGCTGCTGTTTGATAATGGGAAACATAATTCCCAAGTCAGTGTTGATCTCTAGATACTCTGTTTTTAAATGTTCTTTAGTTTTTACCTGCCAGTTGTGTTAATGCCATAACATTCTATCTTTCCTCCTGTGTTATCTGCACATTATTCCAGTTATGGCTACCGTTCCAATGTGTTTCACTTACTGTAACATTTCTGGTCTTGATCCTGCTATAATTTATGTTTTCCATTATGTTGTCTAGAATTGTGTATCCATGCTTCTGAATTGTTCCAGTTTAGTACTTTCGCTTATCTCAGTGTGATTACACTATCTTCACCTTCACAAATCTCTAGACTTAGTTCTTACGTCAGTCTCCTTTTATTTTACTGAATTTTGTTCTTGGCAATATCTTTTGATTACCATGTGGTTGAGCAACTATTAATCAGAAATAAAATCACTCTGAGCACAGTTCCCTCTTTGCCCTGTAATCACTGAGATGGAGGGAATCTTCCATTAGTGAATCAAGTGATAATACTAAGCTGCTGGTTTCCCCTCAGCCAGCAAAATTTCTTTCCCTAGCAGGCCAGCATTGTATACTCAGTTCTACTATATTTGGGTTAGTCTCATGATGATAGGAAGGAAGCATGTCTGTGCATCCCTCTCCTACTGCAGTTTTGGGGTAAGGCTGATGGTTGTTGTGATGACCGCCATTTTCTTGTAAGGATAGAAGGTCTCCACTATTGTGGAAACTTCACTTGCTACAGTTTATCTCATAGTTGTTCTGAGGAGCTCTGGGACAGTTTCCCAGTTTGTACTTCTAGCATGCATAGGCAGATGATGAAATAACAAACAGAAAGATAGATTTAGGTTGCTTGATCTAGGTTCAACTAGAATAGAAAGATTCTAGCTGAATCCATGAGAAATTGGTCATTCAAGCATTTTGAATTCAGTGTGGTTGGGATGTGAGAGAGTGTAGGTTCTTGTAGTTCAGATAAAAATGTAACTGTTATGAAATAAATGCCATTTACGTGGAACAGCTTCACACATTATGTGACAATAGAGTTATACCAGTTGTGTCACCTGGATTTTTAAGGATATGTCTCTGATCATCTTTGATTGTCAGTTCACTGTAGGAAACGCTACGGGAGCAGCAATGTGACCTGGCTGTCACAGGAGGTGTGAAGCTGTACTCAGACTCCAGTAATTTGAATGTTTGCAGATGAGAAGCAAGTTAATATCTTGCCATAAGATGCACTTTGATAGCCATGTTTTGTTCCTTTCAAATGAAGAGCATTCTTCCTCAGGATGCAGATGAGTGGTAGTAAGTAACTGAATGGTCGTATGTGGCTGTCATCTGGATTCTGATTTTGGTGGGAGATTCAGGATGTACAAAAGGATGTGATAGTTCACACAGTACACAATTCATCTTTGAATTGTTGCCACTGATGTAGTGATGACCACTACCTAGAATGACTTTAAAAGAGGATTGAAACTCTTTTCAATGGATTCATGGAGGTCTGTCAGTGGCTACTAGTTGTGATGGCTACATGCTAAGTTTTAGCCACAGTATACCTCTGAATAACAGTTGCAGAGGACCTATGGTGGGAGAAAAGTATACCCTTTTTCCTGCTTGTAGGCTTCCCAGAAGAAGCTGGTAGACTACGGCTGGATACAGAATGCTGGGCTAGGTCAACCAGCAGGGCATTTCTTATGTTTTGAAAGTTAGTGTTGATATTGAATGAACAAAGAAACTGAACAAAGAAACACAGGGGAAATGATTGCACATAATAAATATTAACAGGTGCTTTGGGTTCAAAATGAGAACTTTTTATCAGCATCTACCAATATTCAGTACCTATATATTTAATCAATATATGCCTTTGGGCTAGTAAAGTTAATTGTGTCTAATCTAGATATTGACATCTGAGCACACATCACTTAACCAGTTGCAAAGATAAAGGAATCTGTAAATTTTACATTTACAAGGTCCTGCAACGAAGGCATTGTAAGTTACTCTTTCTGGGCACCACAGGTTCAGGCAGCACTGATGTTAAAGAGAATCGCAACATGGACAACATTTCACCTAAAGATGGGAGTATGCAAGGTCCCGGGGAGGGGAATCAGCTCTCCAATGGTGGTGGCACTACCAGCAGAAAGCGGCTGTTGGAAGAGGGGAACAATGGCCACTCCAAGTTCCGCCCAAAGAAGAGGAAGAAAACACCAGGGCCTGTCTTGCCCAAGAATGCCCTGATGCAGCTGAATGAAATTAAGCCGGGTTTACAGTACAAGCTTCTCTCCCAAACAGGACCAGTTCATGCCCCGATTTTTGTGATGGCAGTAGAAGTTAATGGGCAGGTGTTTGAAGGCTCTGGCCCTACAAAAAAGAAAGCAAAACTTCATGCAGCTGAGAAGGCTCTGAGGTCTTTTGTTCAGTTTCCTAATGCGTCTGAAGCACATCTAGCAATGGGGAGAACTCTTTCAGCAAATACGGATTTTACATCTGACCAGGCAGATTTCCCAGACACACTTTTCAATGGTTTTGAAAATCCAGGCCAGTCTGATCATTCCTTTTATCTGGATTCCAATGGAGATGGTTCCTTTAGCTCCAGTGTAGACTACAGTCTGTCATCTGCTGTGGCTAGTAGCCTTATCCAGTCATCTCTCCCTGTTCCATCACCATATCCGTTAACAAGTGGGAAAAACCCTGTTATGATATTGAATGAACTTCGACCAGGGTTAAAGTATGAATTTCTTTCAGAAAGTGGAGAAAGTCATGCTAAGAATTTTGTGATGGCAGTGTCAGTAGATGGCCAAATGTTTGAAGGATCTGGAAGAAACAAAAAACTTGCAAAGGCTCGGGCAGCTCAGTCAGCTCTTGCATCCTTGTTTAACATGCAGCTGGATCAAACACCATCTCACCAACCCATTCCTAGTGAGGGTCTTCAACTACACCTGCCACAGGTGAGCAAATATATGTGCATGTTTTTAATAGAACATATGATATGCTAATTTGTAATTAAAAATACTTGCTGTACTTTATTACAGCAGTGTGTGGATATTCTTTGCTGTAATTGCATTTCAAGTTAATTATTTCTAGCCAATTTGCATAATTTATCTGCTTATACATTAAAGATCTCTGATTCCTTTAATTGCATTTTGTGTTTGACATGATAGAAAAGCTGTAAAAGATTAGAATATTTTACCACTCTTGAGGAACAAGCAGTGGTTAATGTATGTCTGTTCAAATGAGCATCTGCAGACAAACAGTAGTGTTTAGGATAGGAGAGCAGTTTTGTATCAGTGCACTTGTATCATGATTTGAGGCATTGTACTGTGCTGACACTGTGAACCATCTTATCTATGTTTTGAACACAGCAGTGCTGTTTTGCTTATAATAGTCATTACTGTGTTCAACAAAACTGTGTTCAACATTACTGTGTTCCTGCAAAAAAGCAGTAGATGAGGAAAGAATGGGAATTACTTCACAAAGCAATAAGTTTCCTACAGCATTTCATTCTCTATGTAGCTAAATACAGGGGCACAACTCTGCAGCTCTGATATTTGGTAGTAATTGAACTCCCCCACCCTGCCAGCAAAGCCTGGGTTGTTAAATAGGCAGAGTTTGCCTATACCCAATAGTGCCCCTGATTGCATCTGTTCAGTTTCTGCCTTAGAGCTGAATAGTGAATGGTTGTCATTTTCTTCTGTAGAAAGTATACAGCTGTGGTGGAGGAAAAATTCCATGCATATTATTTAATTCTTCTGGTTCATTGCACTGATGTTTATATATTTGCTTTCACTAAGGGAGGCACATGGCAAACACCATACCTAGACAACCACCCCCCCCCACCAAATTCCAGCAATGTTGTGACATCACCAAATATCAGTACATAGTTCCATTTTTTATACCTCACAACTAAAGGACAGAAATAGGCACCCTGAAAAGGAAGAAACAAAACAAAATTATAATGGTGAAATCCCTAAGGAAGGGGTGTATTGGTACAAAGATGGTCTTGTATCCACTTCTAGCTAGCATGCATGCATCCTTCTGCATGCATTAGCCATAGCTTTTGGGAAGAGGCAGGAAGCCGTTGATAAGCATGGTCATATAGACTAAGATCTAAATTAAATTAATTTAAAAGTCATGATTTATTTGAAATTGATGAAAATGAGATTAACAACCCAATCCTATGCATGTCTACTCAAAATTAATCATATCATAGTCAATGGGGCTTACTCCCAGGTAAGTGCATGTATTATTGCAGCCTATGGCATATAGCAGTGGTTCTCAGACTCTCCAGTTTGAATCACAGTAAGCTTGTGCAGGGCCGGGGGAAAGGCAACCCCGCCTTTGGAGTCACTCTTTGGAGGGGCACAGGGTCTTGCTACCAGAGCCTGCAGCAGCTTCCCAGGGATTCAGGGAGCCCCTGCACCGGCTTCCACAGGGCTCACCAACATGTGGCAACCCTCAAAATCGTGATTGCGACCACTTCCGGTTTTGCATTTGTGAAACTGGAAATGGTCACAACCACGATTTTGACTGTCTCTGCATGTTGGGGAGCCCTGCAGAGGCTGCTGCTCTGCTCTGGTAAGTGGCTGCAAGCCCCTGCACCCTTCCAAAGTGGCGCAATCTAGCACATCACGTTGCTACCTTCCCCCCTGCCCGCCCCTTAAAGTGGACAGAGGCCAGAGCTCTCTGGCTGGGGCATCTCGATGCCCTAATTTGAGAACCACTGGCATAGAGTTCCTGGTCATAGTGTTGGAGATTACCTTGATTCAGTTTAAATACTGGCTGAGTTTAAATGTCACGCTAAACCATGGTTTAATAATGGTTTAGTATTACTCTCACAGATTTGGGTTTGTGTGTGTTCCTCCCTCTTTTCAAATGGAAGGGGAAATTTGCAGCTTGAAGTCTTGGTTTAAAAGAAACTGGATTTGTCATTTTATCTAAATCCCAGCTGCTTCTAACCACATTTAAAATCAGGATGTAAAACCAGTTTCAGATACAATGGCAAATTCCAGTTTGTTTAAAATCAGAAAAGGGGCATTAGAGATTTACACTTCGTCTGAGTGCAAGGTCTGCTAACCTATCTTCACAGAACAAGTTAGATTTTTCAGGCGGGGGAGGGGATGAGGAAAAATAGTTTGACCACTATTCATGAATGACATTATATGGATGTATCATTTACAGTGAGTGAACAATCAATGGCAATCCCACACCCTCCATGATAGGAGGGTAAAGGGTGTAATTTGTACCTGGGCCCTGGGTAAAAAAGGGGTTCAAGGAGCCAAAGGTGGGGGCCCAGAAATTTCCTGGAATCCTACATTTTCTGATCTCACCCGAACTTGCTGACTACGTGAGATGCTGGGTGCGCAGTGGCTGCTGCTTCAAGCCATATCTGCTCGGTCGAAGAGTGCATACTTGATACTCCTTAATACAGTGTCAAATCTGGAAGGAAACTGGCCTGCTATAGTAGCTGTTTTGTCTTGTGAATCTGCTAACCTTGAAGGAGTGTATAGGAGCTCAGGGACATAGCTGCAGGACTACAGCTGCTGAAGTAGTAAATTTTGGTACACATAGGACACTTTCCATTCTAGTGTGAGCCTATATATGTTGCTAATTTTCTGCAATAATTTTCTTTATTTAAAAGATTTTAGAGAGACTTAGGGACTGGAGCCATGGTGAAAAGCGGAAACTGTTGAAAAGCGAAACCAGATCTTTTTTAGTTTACTAATGTTTCCAATGCTTTTTAACTTGCAAATTGAAATGCCTTTTTATCTTGCAAATTCCTGCTATCACACAAAGATTTCTGCAAATGGATTCTCATTAATACCTTCTGGGAATAGGACCCAAGCTAAAGTTGGTATTCATGCTTTCTCTCACACACACATACCAAAAGTGTGAATTGCCATGTCATATGCAAATCAACACGAGGAAGGGCAATTTTAGCCTTTAGACCAGCAGAGAGAGGCTGAAAGAGTGAAGCATGCGTTGAATGAATGACTTCTAGATATAATTGAAATATGTTGAAAGAGCAGAAGGTTGAAAAACAAACCATTAGAAAGTGGGGAACACCTGTGTATCTAGCTGTTGACACTGTGCAGGCGTGTAGACCTGGACTCCAAAGATTTTTCTGGTTGTTGCCACTCTCCCCCTGCTCTCTTTTGCTTCCTCCTCCTGTTCTGCCCATTCTCTCATTACCTTTTCCTGCTCTTTCCTCTGGACCCCTTTGGAAAGGGGCCCAAAAGAATATTTATAACCCCTGATAAAATTCCTCTCGGAGTCCCTGATCCCACACTAAGCCACTCTACAATTTAGGACCAAAGTATCTCAAGGACCATCTCACCCATGTAAATCTACATGTTCTGTAAGATCATCTGTGGGGTTTCTTGTGCATCCAACCTCTTTTTGAGGTGCAGTCGGTGGCGACCATAAGACGATGTTCTTTGTGGTGGTCTCCAGCCTTATGAAATTCCCTGCCCTGTGAAGTGTCACCGAAGCAGAGAGTTAATACCTCTCTGTTGAACTGTGGGTGAGGACCCATATTTTTGGCAAACATCTGTAGACCTGCTTGTGATGTCATGTATTGTTTTTAGTGTGTGGTGGTACTTGTTAATTCTTGGTTGATTTTTTTTAAATGTGGCTCTTCTTCATTTCTTGTTTAACTTGTATATTATGTTTTTAATTGCTGTGTTGTAAACTGTCGTGAATACTGTGAGAAAGATCAAATATAATTTTTTTTAAATAAAGAATTTTGTCAGGAAGCATCCCATGACCAGAACTTGCCAACATTCTTCCATTATGGGTGTGTGGCCTGGGTGGGGCTGGGGGTTGCATACAGGGCCAAGGCCTTGTATTAGCATAACTCTAAATCATGATTAAATATGATTTATCGTGACATCTGAACCCAGCCACAATGTCTTGTTCCTGTGCTACAAGTTCTATACAACTGCTATTACGAAGTTTATAGTGAACTTTGCAAATTAAGAGTTAGCAGTGACGTTCAGATGATCAGAAAGATAATTTATATGAAACTTCATTAATTACCTTTATTTTTTAAATCCCTAAAACATAGATTATCAAAGCTTAAAAATATATTTTCCTAATATATTATAACAAATTCTTTTATGTTGTAAACTTCTATAACTTAACACCAATTTTTTTTATCCTTTCAAGAATGTTAATTTAGAATTTTCCTGAATGTTCCACTCTATTCTTAAAATATTGTTGGGAAGGCAGACAACGGCTCAGTTCGTAAGTGAGTGCTTTTTGTATCACTTTTAATGAGACTTCAATCTCCTGCAAATTAAATTTATATTCTTACTACAATGCTTATTTAGTAAATATTTTTATGCAAATCTAGGATGTAGGGATTTGGAAAGAATCCTCTAGATCATATAGTGCAAGTAAATTCTGAGGCAGGAGAGCCTAGAGATCTAAACGGTCTCTAACACTTTCTTTTTCTGGAAAATCTCCAGTTTTGTAGATCCTGCATGCTGCTTAGGCAACCTGTTATATCTCTTCATAAATTAAGTTTTCCCAACAACCAGTCTACATCTTTTAATAGTCAAAAACTGTTTTTTAGTCAGTTACGGTTATGGCACTTTGCAACGCCTCTTCCAAATTCAATGACCAAATTCAATTCAATGACCAAATTCAAATTCAGACGTAACGCTAAACTTGTTTTAGGACTGCAGCATGGATGAGTGTAAGGGAACAACACGCTTGTATCTGCTCCCCTCCCCCACCTTGCTCATGGCAAACTTCATTTAACAACAAACTTCATTTCAGGTTGTGTACAAACTTGGAGTTATGGTCTTTTAACTAACTAGGGGAGGAATCCTATAATGTACTTGGGCCGATGCAAGTCCCTTGCACTGACCTCTGAGTGTTGCAAAAGTGCCATAAAGCACTTTTGTGACACTCTCCTGGGAGATAGACCTGCGCGCCGATGTGCGTCTGCCTCCCTGCACTGCCGCAGAATCTGGGAAGAAGGTGAGTTGTATCAGCTGAACTCGGCCGATGCAGGGGTCTGGGGAGGACGAGGAGGGGCGGGGGAGGGTGGGCAGTGGGTGGAACCATGAGCAGGCAGGGAGCAGGAGGCAGTTATGCCAGATCCTGACCCCGTTCCTGGGCAGCCCAGTGCAGTCCCGGGCTGCTTGGATTTGCACCACCTGATGAGGTGGTGCAGATCTGAGTAGAACCATTGGGGCTGCTGCAGTGCTATATGGGTAAGGGGAAATGTTTCCCTTTGGCCTGGCGTGGCCTGTAGTCAGCCCCAAACTTGCTCTGGATGCCCCTAGCCTGCCTGTTCCAGTGCAAGTTAGGATTGTGCTCTAGAGTTACAATGGTTTGTTCTATAATTAACTAAATTAACAAGTCCCATTTCTTTAAATTTATATAGAATGCGGAACTATTATTCTATTTCATTCTCCTCTCATGTGACAGAAGGTAGCTACTAGAAACCTGCTTTAGTGTTACAGCTAAACTGGGCCAGCAACAGCCCAAATTTGTCCTGGGAATTTGATAATTTAGACTGCAAGATTTTGAATGATCTCAACTATGCATCACAGAAATCATCCTGGGACACATTCTTCAGAACTAGAAAACTGACTGCACAACATTGTTTTGGCTCTGAGAATCAGTACTTTAGAATAATTCAGCAAATCAATTCTTCTTATAGTCTAAGACATTAGAACTCGGCCGATGCATTGTCAGTAGACAATGGATGTTGGATTCGTTTTAATGAAGGAAGCAATTGTTGAGATTTTATCACTTGAAAGCTACCTTGTTGAGAAGAAGTTTGAAGTAAATATTACTTTTAAAATATTATTTTAAAATTTGGCAAACATATCATTAATTGATAAGCATTCTGTACTAAGAAAAAACTTCCAAACCTAAAAAGTCCTTAAACTCAAAAATTCCCATAACCAACTTTTGTCGTGATGTCTTGGTACTGATGTAACACAGGGCTTATGAGATAGTGAATTAACCTTTGGTAGTATTGACTTGCTGCTGCTGATAAAGCACAGCATAATCCTATTCATGTCTACTCAGAAATATATTTAGTCCCTAATATACATAATGGTTTTGTTCTGGAGGTGTGTTTGAAAGTTGGAACATATGGTAGTCAAAACAGCCAGCTCTTGCTAGACAAGTGCTCTTGCTCTTGCACAAAAGCATCATGACGGATGGACTGTGCCTGCACAGAAGCACCAACCAATACAGCCACCTGTGACTTAGATGTCTGTAACTGACATATTTATAACTTAGGGAGCTGCTATGAGTCCCACTTGGTTTAAATGCACTTACACCCAAGTAGGTCCCACTGATTTGAATACAATATTTACAGCTAAGCATGCATAGCATTTCTCTGTAAATTACAGCAAAGAGCTTGGGGATGGAATAGGTGCTGTAGAATGGAAGATCTTGGCAGGAGAGAACATGCAAACCTGAAGCTCACTCCCAATTGCTTAACCTTCACTTTTGTTTACTTCAATGGTATATAGAAGAATATGCTTATTCTTCTGTAAAGCAGTCTTTACAGTGGTTTGATGGGTTGTGACCAGTGGTTGATGGGTTGCAACCCACCAATCTGAGTAGCACTGCTGTTGCCCCCTTAAGGGGTGGGGAAGGGGAAAAGGCAGCAACACAGTCCCCAGGATCATGCTACTGTGGGAGACATAGAGTCTTTTAAAAAACATACCTGAGTTCCTACTGGTGTTTGGGGTGTGTGGGGAACCCCGTGGAGCCCTCTGCAGGGCTCCCTGTGCCTCTAAACACTGACAAAATGTGATAGCGACCCACTTCTGGGTTGCAGTCACATTTTGTCAGTGTTTAGAGGTGCAGGGAGACCTGCAGAGGGCTCTGTGGTGTTGCCTGCACCCCTGAGATGCCAGCAAGGACTCAGGTATGTTAGAAAAAAGCCCCTTTGTCCCCTGCAGTGATGTGATCCTAGGGATCGTGTCACTGCTTTCCACCCTACCCCTGCAAAGATTTACTCTGGTCCTTGAACTCCGAGAGAGCTGAAATTGTGGATATGGGCCAATGCCCATCCCTGCAGTCGGGGGGGGGGGTCGCCTCCCCTAGCCTCCAGAGGGGCTTCCGAGCTCAACAGAGGCTGAGGATGTCCCTCCCTTTCTTTGCTGGGCTCAGACTGAGCTTTAGATCAGCATTTCTCAACCAGTAGTACAGGTACCACCATTGGTATTTGAGGTAGTACTCCAGGATCCCCAAACACCTGCTGCCTGGCAGTGAGACCAGGAATGTGACACAACAGATAGCAGGAGGGAAGAGGGAAGAGCTCCAAAGCTCAAAGTAAACCCCATTGAATACATTCGTTATTTACATCTGAGTAGTTGTGCATAGTCTTATGTGGTGAGATTCTCTTTATCCGCCCTGAGCCTGGTGTTTGTCATGTCATGTCATGTCATATCTGGCCTTCCAACCCAGAAGTAACTGGCAATGATATAATCGCCAGTTACTTCTGGCAGTACTTCCAATAGGTGAACCATGTGAAGTGGTATGGCAGAGGACAAATGATGAAAAACTGCTTTAGAGCTCAAAACACGCGACTTCCAGTTTCATGGAGAAACAGGAAGTCGCGTGTTTTGAGCTCTAAAGCTCAGTCTGAGCCCGGCGGAGGCCAGGGATGGCTGTCCTCAGGGACTCCTCTGGGAGTCAAGAGGAGCAAAGCTCCTCTGGAGGGGGTGTGCATTCGGGGGGGGGGGGGGATCAGACCCCATCTGCGGATAACTGAATCTGCGGATATGGGATCTGCTGATATGGGATCCCCTGTACTATTGTATTTACTAGTGTAGTATGTCATAGCATGTTATGTCACACCCCCTACATTGCAGTGGTGGAAGATAATGGCAAGAGCTCCTTCCCCGAGGATGTCAGGTTGTGAGTCATCTGTGAGAACTGCAGGCTACTTGCTGAGGAAGGCACCTAGGGTAGATCGCCTTGCCTGCTGTTTTCTCTCCCAAAGCAGTTCCTGGTATCGAGTGATTGGTCCATAGTAGCTAGAATGCACACCTCTCATTGGCACAGCACTAGCCAGAATAGTCAGCTTCTGTCAACTGAAAACACCACACAGATAGCTGTGTTCTTCTGTACCAAAGTTTTGAATGGTTTTATGTATTTTATTTATTATAATGCAGTTAAAAATTACACTCTGAATAAAGAATGCTATACTGAAACCACATTATAGTACTTATTACTGTATTTGGAACCTTCTTTCATGCCTTCCCCTTGACAAGGTATATTTGAAAACACCATGGCCAACAGAAGAAATTACATGTTTCATTGCTCATGCTTTCTGTCATAAGAACATAAGAAAAGCTCCTCTGAATCCATGTAGTCCAATACCTTGTTTACAGCAGTAGCCAACCAGATTATTCTGGGAAACTCAAAAAGGAGGTCATGGGGGCAGTGGTCTCCTTCCTATGTCCAGTAATTGTCATGACTAATAGACTTGTCCTCCATGAAATTCTCTAATCCCCTTTTACGGCCATTGAAGCCATTGGCCAACACTGCATCTCATTGCAACAATTTTTTTTCAAGATTTCCAAGAGATGAGTCAATTTTCAGCCTAGTGATAACCATGACTGACTTAGAGCATTGTAGAGAAACAGCAAAATGATCTCTAGTTGTAGTTTGGTATTTGCACTGTTCCTGAAAGTGATATACAACATATGACACATTTATGCAGATTAGCTGCAGCTGGTTTGCTCATGATAAGCTTTTCTTCTTGTGCTGAACAAATGTTTCACCTCTGTAACTAGAGAGAACTATAAACTAATATTAACCTTCTTTGCAGCAGGTTCAGTATTGTGATTTACAACCCAGTCCTATGCAGAATCAGGTGTTTCTAAACAATTGCATAAATCTACTTCTACAAGTCATTCATAAAAACAATATTGACCAGCAACATGGATTTTTTTGTTGCCTTGGTTTGCAAAACTCATCTGAGGACACTAGGTGTGAGGGGCTAGTTGAAGCACGAAGGGCTGAAAAAGTGCCTTTATCTGAGTTGACTGAAATTGTCATCACTCAGATGCTTCAGTTGATACATGCAATCATGTGCTTTATGTTTATGTTAAAGCAGCTCATTATTGACATATTATCTGTTTGTAATTCACTTTAATTTCAAAATCCTTATTGGTGATGTTACCTAGTCAGGTATCTACCATTTTATGTCCCCATAATAGTAGTAATTGTAGTAGTAGTAGTTGTCTTTCCTATGCATCACTTTTATCCGTGTTCAGTTATATTTTATTGTTAACAGATCAGCTCTCTAGTTTATTAGGATAGTTTAAAAAAATCTCATTTTGTTCACCAAATTATTTGCAGTCCCTCCCTTCAAATTCAACCTGCAGATTTAATAATAGTCCTGAACATTCCATTCAAGTCACCTGTGAATATGCTGAATGATAATGGACCCAGATCTGACCTCTGTGCACAACACTTTCATAGCACTTCGATCATTTAGTACTCCACGGTAATTTCTTATCAATTAAATTCTGTATATGGTTTAAGGAAGATGACCTGTGGAACTAGACCATAAGTATTCCTCATATTTTAAAAATGTATTTACTTAAAATATTTATTTATTAAGAAAATGTGTGTTAATATTAAGTATGCATCCTCACTCATTTCATTCGAGTTTCTGTTCCATGGTAGGAATGAAACACTGCCGTGAAAATGCAGCATGATCTGAAAGGAATATCTCAGGGGTGTGGATAGTGGTGTTTCGAAATATTGGCACTAATTAATTGTGATAAACATTAGGAATATATTATTGCAGAAATCTATTGCAGAAATTAAGGCATTTCTTAGAGCTGAGTGTTTATAACTAGTAGCAGATTTGCTTTGTTGCGTAGTAAAATATTATTGTGATTTTGCAGGTTTTAGCTGATGCTGTTGCACGTTTGGTAGTAGATAAATTCAGCGATTTGACAGATAATTTTACATCACCCCATGCTCGTAGAAAAGTACTTGCTGGAGTTGTCATGACAACAGGTAAAAACAAAACAGCATGCTGATTTGGTGCTTTGTTCCCTATTGGTGTACAAATAACATTTTTATACATATTTGAGATATAACATTTTGCTTTCCTTAAAATAATGATTTTATAATGTATAAAATTGACAGTGAAATCAAGTCAGAATTGTTACTCTTCAAATGTGTATGTACATTTTATTTTAGCATGTTATTGTGTCTTGCTCAATTACTTGTACAGATCACTGGTTTCTCTTTTAATAAATGAGCAAAAAAGCCTTTTCTATTTACTTACCATTTGAGACAATTTCTGAAGCTTGTTCATACAGTTTCATCAAATCCTGCGTCTGCACAGGTGCTAACAAGGGGAGTTCATGTGGTAATTGTGAGAAACAAGGAGAGGAGGAGAGGAAAAGCGAACCTGCAACTTATTTGGCAAGTTCATTTCTAGCATTAGAGTAGCTACAGAGAAAAGTACCTGGGGACCATATTTGTGTATGGGAGAATTTAGTAGTCTTTGCTGTGTGCCTTCTTTTACTAAAAATTGGACATATCCACTCCTGCTTTATATGTAATGGGGCAGACTTGTTTTTAAACTAACAGGTTGTCCTCCATTATCTTGTACTTTGACTCTGTGTAATGATCTAACTGTGTGAACAACCCAGGGAGAAAGATAATTATAAAGTTAAGAAATGTATGAACAAAAGATGGTATTTCACTGTATGAAGATGCATGGATGTGATATTTGACTTCAGGTAGACTTAAGTGTTGCTTTGACAATATCAGGCATAGAATCTAGATCGTATAGATCTTAATAATTTGCTTAACATTCATATTGTTCACAAGTCGAAAAACAAATTGCATGTACCTATCTTACTGTGGTTCCATTTCCATCTCGTGTATGCCTTCGAAATATGTCTGATTGGTTGATATGTATGATTCTGTTGATATTATTAGATTCTATTGTTGGATTGTAAGCCTCCTTGGGAAATTAGAAGCTGCCATTAGAGGGGGAAAGGCAGGACAAAATAATTTTTAATTTAGTAGGAAGTGTATACCTGAAGTTCATCTGGTTCGGTAGTTTGATTCATCAAGCTATCAAATCAGATTAGCCTGTGCAACTGAATATGCATTTTAAGAAATAAAAGTTTTAATAGATTATTTTCCCTTGGAACATATTTTCCAGGTACGGATGTGAAAGATGCTCAGGTTATAAGTGTTTCTACAGGAACAAAGTGTATTAATGGAGAATACATGAGTGATCGTGGTCTTGCATTGAATGATTGCCATGCAGAAATCATAGCTCGCAGGTGCCTGCTTAAATTTCTCTATACACAACTTGAATTGCTCTTAAGGTAAGTTTACAGAACAAATCTAGCATTGAACCCCACCATTTAGCACACTTACTTTGAATTAGGTTCACATTGTGTTAAAAGCCTGCTCTGATGACAGCAGCTAACAAGATGCCTGGGTCCTAATGCTGGCAGAAGTTTTTTTTGGTGTTTGTTTTTTCTTTTAAAAAAATTATGCCCAGCCTTTCTATTGCTTGTGAAACTCCCCTGGCAATTAACAGCAACAAAAATTTAAAACAATCACAATTTTAGAAAATGCAGCCCATGAGTTGAATCCAAAGAAAGTAAATCCTGACTAAGCACCATTGACATTAATGTAGCTTAGTTACAACTAACTTGTCTAACTGATTTCAGTGACATTTAGTTAGGATACAATCCAGTAGCAACAAGTCAAATTTACAAGAGATCCAGGCATTCTTCATTCTACCAGTTGGGCTGAAGAACAAAAATGTTTTCAATGAGTATTGCAACACCATCAGGCCCTGCAGGATACAGCTGTGACCATTTCGGCACTGCTGTACCCTGCAGTACTGGGAAGCTTAGGGCAGCTTGTATTGAGCACATGTTCACAGATGAATTTATGTTAGAGAAAATTGCATGGATGGAAAATACAAACCTGTGTCAGCTGTTCTTGGCTGACAGGAACACAAAAGTTAGAACAGAGTCCTAGAACCAGTCCTTTTCTTTACATCTACTTTCTTAGTCCAACAGTTGTTTAATATTGCCTTCATTGACTCTTTTGAAGTATGGAGAGAGGGCAACATTTATAGATTAAATGAGCTTGCAGGGAAGTGTGCATTATTGGCTTTCAGAAGAAAGGGGCTATCCCAAGCCCATAGCAAATAACTGTTTCAGCCTTCAAAAATAATTAAAAAAAGTTCAAACTAGTTAATGGGCTGTTCTATGCTTATATTTAATCCTCTTTTCTGAATATCAGATAAATGTAAACTGCTCAGAATATGGTGTTAGTTACCAGATATAAAGTAATTATTCTTATGAATAATTGAGATCCTTTCACCTTTCAGGGTAAAAAACTTCCTAAGGTGATGTACAACAATAAGATAAAACAGTAACGATAAGACAAAGAAATAACAGTGTTCAACATCAGAAATGGCATCAACAATTACGTGCTTAAATGTTAAATGCTGACAAAAATAGTCCTTATAGTCCATTTAAAAATAGCAGGGGAGGGAGTTTCAGACGCACAGCACCTAGAGAAGGCTCTTTGCGGAAAGGCTAACTCTCTTGCATTACTAGTGTTCATGTCCTTAAGATCCAGAGGTACTGGGCAAAAATCCTGGATCATATTTGGAAAATCACAGGCTATTCTTTACTCCTCAAACCTCTATCTGCATTACTGGATTTTGTTGTGCTAAATTAAATGTTTTCGTAGGAGTGCTATAATTGCAGCTTCCCACATCTTTTTCTTTTTCAAAAGGCAGCTGCAAGGACCTGTTGTGTGATCTGGACTGGGGCCATTGCAGAGGTAGGAAGGGTTTAACCCATCACCCTCTCTCCTGATTCCCCAATAAAAATTGTTCCTCTGACCTGCCTTAGCTGCTATTAATCTTGAAAAAGAAAACATTCAGGCACCCACATGTATGTCTATTTGTTTTCCTTTCTGTTCCAATAGCAGCTTTACAGGGTGGGGACACAGGTTGCATCTTGAAAGCAGTTTGGCGGCAAAAGGTTGCTCACTCCTGCCCCATGGTCCTGTTGAGGGACCCCCATGGCAGCTTTTTAAAAAAAGATGTGGAGAGCTTCAATCACAGAATGCCTGTGTAATTCCTAGTTTGACACTTCTTAGAGATAGTCCCTTAAATTAAAGAAGTGCTGATAGTGCTGTTTTGTTTTCAGTGGGTATACAGAAAGTCAAAAGGTGATACGACAAAATGTGGGAGGTTCTAATGGATAAAAATGGACAAAATATAGTCACAGCTTAAGGTGGTTTCAAATGCTACATACTATATATTTTACTGGTTCTGCAAAATTGCTTTCTATACTTATTTACTGAGGATGAGGACTATACCAAGCTTATGCTTCATCCCAGCATTAAAGCTTTCTTTTGTTGAAAATGTGTGTGCTATCACGCTGATGTAAGTATTATATTATTTAGTTTACTTACTTATCAGCTTTATGCTTCTTAATATATTCATGACCCAATCCTGTCATCAGGCTAAGTTGCTGGTACTCGGGTTCCGGCAGTGCAGCCCAACTTACAGCATCACAAAATGCAACATGCTACTTGGCTGGTGACTACCTGATGAGTGGTGCCAGCTGCATGGCGGCTGCCCTCCTGAATCCCTTGGTGCCAGTATATCAGTGATGGGGGCATGCCGGGAGTGGAGAGGGGAAGGAAAAGGGTATTTCAAGGGAGGAACTGGAGGCAGGAAGGGGATGGGACAGGTGGATCTGGCAGCAGGCATGCACATCGGATCTTATCCCCTCTTTTGAAAACCTCCTTTTTCCCTTTTCTCTCATTGGACATACACCACCAAAATGGGCGATGTATGTCCAAGGAGACCCATAGGCAGCCTGAGGCTTACATGTAGGTAAGTAAAAATTTTTTTACTTATTTACTGAGGATGAGGACTATACCAAGCTTATGCTTCATCCCAGCATTAAAGCTTTCCTTTTTTTTTTTTTACTTACCTCCCATTTACCCCCCCCCCCCCAATAGCATGCAGTGTACAGCTTTTTGGTGTGGCTGCATGCTATAGCATGGTGGAGGACAGCTATCATCTGTTTTTCTGTGCCATGTCCCATTTTTTAATTTAGCGGATAATAGTTGGTGTGCAAAAGTACTCTGGAAAATATTTGAAAACAGATAATTTTTTAGAAATAATTTTGAAGTTCAATGTAGGAATCGAAGGCTCAATTAACATTTCTTAGGCATTGGCACATCTTTCTTTTGGTTAAGTATAACAGATATGCTATTACACCATAATATCTAGATATGCTAAACTTTGAGACTTGCTTACTGTATTTAGAACATTCTTTTGCATAATACCTCCTCTTTTTATTTCAGTAATAAGGAAGATCAACAGAAATCTATTTTTATCAAATCAGAACAAGGAGGGTTTAAATTGAAAGAAAATGTGCAATTTCATCTCTACATCAGCACCTCTCCATGTGGTGATGCTCGAATTTTCTCACCACATGAGGCAGCCCAAGAGGGTATGATCAGTTTTGCTTACTAACAGATATTTTGAAATAAAATTGTTTCCTGACAACTAAAGTTTGCAAAGGGCATTTCTTTTCTAGAATATCTATATTTCTTCATAATTATAAAAGCAGAATTATCTGGAAAGGCTGACAGCTTAAAGCCAAACCATACATTACAAAATTCCCACATATGAGCATTTCTGTGTAGGAATTAATTTGTTACGCATGTATAGGTCATAGTATGCAACAATGCATGGCACATAGGAATTTACATGTGTGTAAGATCATATGCAACACATTCCTTCTGAAAGCAATATGTTGTATCACTTTTGTAAGTCAGTTTAGAATTTTTGATTTAAAGATAGAATACTTAAAGAAAAAAATTAAAGATTCTCTAATTTAGGACTCTTGGAAAGTGTGAAGTGATCCTTAACAAGAGAATCTTAGATGTAAATTTGTATTACCAGGGCTTTTTTTCTAATGGAACGCGGAGGGACGGAGTTCCGGCACCTTTTTGCAGGGGCCCCTCCCCTTTGGAGGCATTCCAGGAGGGGGGAAGCAAAATAGAGGCATTCGCTGGGTGGGTGATGGGGGGTGCAGGGTGGGCGGGCGCCTGGCCCCTGCCTGACCGCACAATGACCCTCCTGCCCCCATCTCCAAGCTCTCACCTGAGCCCAGCCTGCCTCCCCTCTCCCCGCGCTCTGCTTCCCAGCGCAGCTTCCAAGCCGGTGGAGGGCGTGGGGGACACTTGCTGACACAGAGGACGGACAGCCAGCCAGCCAGGGAGACGGGCTGCAGCACCCACGGAACGCCCAGGTACTGGCTTGGCGGAGGAGGAGGGGAAGGAAGCTGGCTGGTGCAGCCCTGTGCCAATCTGCAGCAGGAGCCTAGGCTTGTCTACTCAGAAGTATGTCTCATTGTGCTCAATGGGGCTTGCTCCTGGGAAAGGGTGGATAGCCTTGCAGCCTGAGAGCCCAAGCATGTCTACTCAGAAGTAAGTTCCATTGTGTTCAATGGGGCTTACTCCCAGGAAAGTGTCATAGCCTTGCAGCCTGAGTAGACAGGCAGAGGAAAGGCTCTGAGGCTGCAGTTGTCTCCACACTTTCCTGGGAGGAAGCCCCACTGCCTCTAGTGGGACTGACTTCTGAGTAGACAGGCACAGGAGGGGCTCTGAGGCTGCAGTCCTCTCCACACTTTCCTGGGAGGAAGTTCCACTGCCTCTAATGGGACTGACTTCTGAGTAGACAGGCACAGGAGGGGCTCTGAGGCTGCCATCCTCTCCACACTTTCCTGGGAGGAAGCCCCACTGCCTCTAATGGGACTGACTTCTGAGTAGACAGGCACAGGATTGGGCTCTTAGGCTGCAATCCTAGGCACTTTCCTGGGAGTAAGCTCCATTGACTAGAATGATACTTCAGAGTACACATACCTAGGATTGGGCTCTTAATCCTGGCAGAGATATATATCTGCACCCTTTTTCACATGCTAAAGGCAGGTGAAAAGGGATTCTACGTGTGTACAATGTGTTGTCCAGCCTTGCCAGAGATCCTCCTCATCCTTCCCCCACAAGCATGCCCTCCGCCAGCCAGCGTTTGCAGCTCCTCTCCAGCAATGCACAGCAGCTGCTCAGGGCAGCAGAGAACATACAATTGCATGCCAAGCGCCTTCCCAAAGACACAGAGTATTCTGATACCTGAATTAAACCATATTTAATCGCTTGTTTGCAAACGTAGCTGTTTCTAGGTGCACCTAAGAATTCCTCTCCTGTAAGAATTCCTTTTTTGTTCTTACTCCCACAGTTGCTTAGAGTAATTTTATTACATGGAACTCATGTAAGCCATTTTTTGGAATCCATTCACTGCTTCCTCTCCTGGAAGTGGTGCCACACTACATGCTACAAGTGTACCTGTATAGTATTTTTCCCCATGTGTAGAAAAAATAGCTAGGGGGAAAGGGGTGTGGAGATTGACAGCCCAATCCTATGCATGTCTACTCAGAAGTAAATTAATCTTTAGGGGGGGAAGCACATAAAAATATTTTATTTCTCCAATAAAAAATGGTTTAAAAATAAATAAATAAATAAAAGATTGACAAGTTGTGAGTTCCTGCACCTTTTTATTTACAAAAAAGCACTGGTATTAACCAAATACTTGCTGAGTTTCTCAGTGTGCATTACTACTTCTATTTATTTATTATGTTAATTTATAAACTGCCTTTAACATAAATTCAATGTGTTAGTATAGAGTCAAAGATAAGAACAATACAATAAAGGAACAGGCACAAAATCAATAAAAACAGAAGCAATAGCTGCCATCAACTGCTCTAATTGCTCTAGCCTATGTGACTTTTGTTCATTGTTCTCTGAATTGTTGTTAGCAAATAAATGAGCAACACGATGGTGAATAAGCTTTGTAACAAAGCAGTTATAAGCACATAAATCTGTAACTTTTTTCTAAATTTCCTGATCCTGTCCACTGTTGTGACTTAGATCAGGGAGACAGACATCCAAACCGAAAAGCAAGAGGACAGTTGCGGACGAAAATTGAATCTGGGGAAGGAACAATTCCGGTCCGATCCACAACTACAATCCAGACATGGGATGGAGTTTTGCAGGGGGAGAGATTACTGACCATGTCATGCAGTGATAAGATAGCTAGGTGAGCTTGTCTCCTAACCAACATGACATCCTTGTCTTATTTCTGGGTCATATATTGTTGATTAACCATTGCAATTATTTCTCTTTATTGTGATGTTTTGAAATATGTATTTCTGGTAGCTTATGTAGTATTTTTTTATTTCTGTGTAGTGCAGGTGGCAGTGAGTGATTGTAATAGTTAAATATTAAAAAAAAGTTTAGTTGAAGATGCCATTTAAAATACTTTCACTTTTTACTTATTCTCCAAAAAGCATGAGAATTGGGTTAAATTCCACATTGTGTAAAATATGGAAAAATGCACAGTGGTTTGGTTCATCACTAATTATAAACCAAGAACTTTAGGAATAACTGAAATTGTAATTGATTTGATTTTTAAACATATCAGAGAAGAGAGGGGGAAAGCAAGAACAGGCAGTCACAGAAAAGAATCCTGTTCTCCACTCTCTTCTTCCAGTAATCAACCTTTATGTGGCTTATTAATGTATAGAAATTGTATGTTTTGTTGAAAATGGTACAATTGTTTCTCTTTAGGTGGAATGTGCTTGGTATTCAAGGAGCATTACTTAGCCTTTTTGTGGAGCCAATTTTCTTCTCTAGCATAATCTTGGGGAGCTTGTACCATGGAGATCATCTATCTAGAGCAGTATACCAGCGGATATCAGAGATAGAAGATTTACCACCTTTCTACATGCTCAACAGACCATTACTCAGTGGTAAGCATGGAAGAAAAAGAAAAGTGGTCTCCTCCAATGCTGACATAATTTCAAATTATTGCAAAATATTGGGTGACTTTGCTCAGAACTATTTTAATTATAATTAAATAATTCAAATAGGGGTTTGCAGTCCACGTAATGAGTACTATTCCCTTAGGTCACACCCAGTTCATGATATTGTCCTTTCTTGTGGATATTGCATTTAATGCCTTACTAGAGGAAAGTTTAATAATATTGTTCAAAATCTGGACTTGTTTGATGACTAAGGATGGAACTACACTTTACATGTAGTTCAATTATTCTCTTTAGGGATGATTTTTCATACAGTGTAGTCACTGAGGTTGCAGTTTGAAGACAACTGAAGCATGGCAGGGAAAAAAGGGATTCTGAAGTTTTGCCTTCCTGCTGCTTTCCTACTAGAAATAGCTCCCAGCTTCTTTTAGCCCCACTGAGGATAATATATGAATATGTGGGCGTTTCCCAGTGTATTTCAGCACTTGTAATGTAATGTTAGTCACACCTTCAGTCTGTTAAGTTTGGGTTAGGGGTGCTCTGTAATTACTGAGTTCACCATTGTTACGGATCATTCTTGGCAGAGATTGGGCTTTTTGCTACTAATGACTTCTACAGGTGTAATGGGCTCCTTAAAATAGTCCCAGTTTTCAGATTACCTTTGAAGATTTTGCTGACTGGTCTGCCTACTCTTCTGAATCTGAATAGGTTACTTATTTGCTGTATGTGTGGTAGACACTAATAGCTCCCAGATGTCCACTTTTGTCAACAAAGCCCTAGTCTTGCCATGGTTTGATGATGACAGAAGGGAGTTCAAACAACAGTGACAACAGCTTAAGTAGAAAAAAAACTTATAGCCCGATCCGATTCTAGTACAGCACTGGTGCAAATCTGCTGTAAAGCACAATTGCAACAACTTGCAAGCAGGAAGCTCCAAGCAGTCCACATCAATCCACATGATGGGGTTACGTTTTTGGTTGCCCCACTCAGGTTCATATCTGGGGTTAGCTATAGGCAATGCACTTAAGAGCTCCAATGGTTGCCAGTTTGTTTTCAGGATAATTTCAATGTGTGTGCCATCCTGCCAGTGCCGAATCCAGACTGATAGGCACTGGCACTGGTGAGTTCAGTGCAAGTGGTGCAGGGATGGGAGAGAACAGAATGGAGGCGGGGAGCGGTGTTTGGGGGCATGGGGGGTGGTTCAGACCCAGGAGGGCGTGAGGGTGGCGGAAGAGACCTCTGCTGTATCCTAACCCCCCTCCAGGGTTTGAAAGCCCGACACAGGGCTTCTTGAACTTGCACCAGTAATTTAGTTTGCTCAGATCCAAGTAGGTCCATTGGGCAGACTGGGACTCAACATAAGGGAACAACCTCCAGCTTGCTCCATTTTAGTGCTGGATACAGTGTGAGCCATGTGGTTCTACTGTTCCACTGTGCCAGTGCTGAATAGGATGGGTCTGTTAGGGAATCAGCTGAACACAGCTGAAAGCTCATTTGCATGCCTATGATGTTGATAACCAAATAATAATAAAACTCTGTCACCGTTGCATCTACACTGTCTTAACTTTTCCAGTTTTTAACCTTTTTACTATGGTTGGGAGGGCTGCCTTCTGGAGTGTGTGTTGAGCGTTTATTGTATTGGAACAATTCTGGTGGCCTTGTGTTTCCCTTTGCCTGGTCTTTGAGTTTGCCTACTTGTGAGTAAGCATGCCCATGAGGCTCCATTTTGCTTTCCATAGGACTCAAAACATTTTCCTTCTTATCAGCTTGTCAGTTTTGCGACCCACCAAAATTGGGTTGTGACCCACTGGTGGATCCTGACCCACAGTTTTGGAACCACTGTTAGCATTCTGAGGAAGAGGAAAAAGAATAACAAGAAGTTTTCTAAGAATCAGTGACCAATATGTATTTATTACAGCATAACAAAAATATATGCATCATAACACATCATAAAAACACCAGATTCCATCCTGACATTGTAAAAGTTTGGCAGAAGCCTGTCGTCAAACTGCCAGTCCTGAAAGCAGTCATTTTAAAGTGGAGCCTGAATGCTGCTTCTCAAAATGGCATGGATCTGGCTCTGTCTTTTAGAAATTGGTGGCATGTTGGTTCTGCAAATGGTCTTCTGTTCTGGATGAGGGTGAATAAATGCGAACTCAATCCACATGATGGGGTTACGCTTTTGGTTGCCCCACTCAGGTTCATATCTGGGGTTAGCTGTAGGCAACACACAATGACTTAAGAGCTCCAGTGGTTGCCAGTTTGTTTTCAGGATAATTCCAAGGTAGGAATACCTTGAATACCTTTAAAGCTTTTTTATGGTTTAGGTCCAGGATATTAAGAGAATGCCTTCCCTCTTTATATTCCTTCCCACTCATTGAAATCTGGGGACAAAAACCTCTTGGCAGTCTCACCATCAGGTTGATGGCCATCACTAAGCAGTCTTTTTTTATGGTGACCCCTAACTTTTGGAATCAGTTATCTAGTGCAACAATTACAGATAATTGCAGCAAACATCATTCTCTTCAAGCAAACCTTTTATGGATAAGAATCATGGAAGGAATAGAATATGTAGTTCTACCCATAACCTCTACTATGGAGTCTCCAGAAAACTCTCACAAACCGTATACCTGCCCTGAATCCACTTATCTGCAGATAGGGTCCGCACGCACACCCTTTAGAAGCAAGGAGAGCTCTGCTCCCCTCATCTCCAGAAGGTCCTCTGAGCCTAGTAGTTAAAAAAAAAAAAAGCTACTTTTGGTTTCTCCATGAAACCAGCAGGGACTTTTTAATGCCTTACAAGGCATTGGGAAGCCCAAGGAAGCCCCGAAAGGAGCTCCCCTTTCCTCCAGAGGGTGGGGGGGTGGGTGGGTTGCCAGTATCTGCAGTTGCAGTTAACCGCAGGGGAGTTTGGAACAGAATCCCTTTGGATACTGGGGCATGTGTATAATTGTATGGTGTTCATTCAGAAGTAAGTCCACCTGCAGGCAGTATAAAGATCAATCAAGTTGGGTGATGGCTGAGAGCCTGTGGACCATCTGCCTGGGCTGATTTCCTGAATCTCCCAGTACTGATGAGTCACCACAGATGGCTGGATGTAAGGCTTTTTTCTGTATATCTTCTGTATATCTGTATATTTTTCTGTATATCTGACATGAAATAGTCGCAAAACAGAGTCCTATGAATCTTCCAGATTTAGTGCAGCATAAGGTTTTGTAGTATAAACCAATTTCATCACATGAATAAAGTTTATAGGGCAAAAATATATATACACAAAAACTGGTTTTACAAGGTGAGATTAAAAGATAAACAAATGTCTCCTTAAAACAGAAATACCATATATGAATCATTAAGTAGGAGTCAGTAATCCCATAGATCTTCAGTAAAGTGCAGTAAGTACTTGCAAGGGAGGCAGTGGGGGCAGGGGAAAGGCAGTGATGTGATCCCCAGAATCGAGTTGCTAATGGGACTACAGGGACAGGGATGTACTCACCAGTTCCTGCAGCATTGTCCTGGGGGTGCGGGGAGCCCTGCATGAGCGCCTGCAGGGCTCCCCAGCTGGTTTGAAGTGAAAGTAGAACGATTGCGCTCCAAAAACTCTACTTTCACTTCAGGCGCTCGTGCAGGGCTCCCTGCACCCATAAGAACAGCCCTGCTGGATCAGGCCATAGGCCCATCTAGTCCAGCTTCCTGTATCTCGCAGCGGCCCACCAAATGCCCCAGGGAGCACACCAGATAACAAGAGAACTCATCCTGGTGCCCTCCCTTGCATCTGGCATTCTGACATAACCCATTTCTAAAATCAGGAGGTTGCGCATACACATCATGGCTTGCAACTCGTAATGGATTTTTTCTCCAGAAACTTGTCCAACCCCCTTTTAAAGGCGTCTAGGCTAGACGCCAGCACCACATCCTGCGGCAAGGAGTTCCACAGACCGACCACACACTGAGTAAAGAAATATTTCCTTTTGTCTGTCCTAACCCTCCCAACACTCAATTTTAGTGAATGTTCCCTGGTTCTGGTATTATGTGAGAGTGTAAAGAGCATCTCCCTATCCACTCTGTCCATCCCCTGCATAATTTTGTATGTCTCAATCATGTCCCCCCTCAGGCGCCTCTTTTCTAGGCTGAAGAGGCCCAAACGCCGTAGCCTTTCCTCATAAGGAAGGTGCCCCAGCTCCGTAATCATCTTAGTTGCTCTCTTTTGCACCTTTTCCATTTCCACTATGTCTTTTTTGAGATGCGGCGACCAGAACTGGACACAATACTCCAGGTGTGGCCTTACCATAGATTTGTACAATGGCATTATAATACTAGTCGTTTTGTTCTCAATACCCTTCCTAATGATCCCAAGCATAGAATTGGCCTTCTTCACTGCCGCCGCACATTGGGTCAACACTTTCATCGACCTGTCCACCACCACCCCAAGATCTCTCTCCTGATCTGTCACAGACAGCTCAGAACCCATCAGCCTATATCTAAAGTTTTGATTTTTTGCCCCAATGTGCATGACTTTACACTTACTGACATTGAAGCGCATCTGCCATTTTGCTGCCCATTCTGCCAGTCTGGAGAGATCCTTCTGGAGCTCCTCACAATCACTTCTGGTCTTCACCACTCGGAAAAGTTTGGTGTCGTCTGCAAACTTAGCCACCTCACTGCTCACCCCTGTCTCCAGGTCATTTATGAAGAGGTTGAAAAGCACCAGTCCCAGGACAGATCCTTGGAGCACACCGCTTTTCACCTCTCTCCATTGTGAAAATTGCCCATTGACACCCACTCTCTGCTTCCTGGCCTCCAACCAGTTCTCAATCCATGAGAGGATCTGTCCTCCTATTCCCTGACTGTGGAGTTTTTTCAGTAGCCTTTGGTGAGGGACCGTGTCGAATGCCTTCTGAAAGTCCAGATATATAATGTCCACGGGTTCTCCCACATCCACATGCCTGTTGACCTTTTCAAAGAATTCTATAAGGTTTGTGAGGCAAGACTTACCCTTACAGAAGCCATGCTGATTCTCCCTCAGCAAGGCCTGTTCGTCTATGTGTTTTGAGATCCTATCTTTGATGAGGCATTCCACCATCTTACCCGGTATGGATGTTAGGCTGACCGGCCTATAGTTTCCCGGGTCCCCCCTCTTTCCTTTTTTAAAGATAGGCGTGACATTTGCTATCCTCCAATCTTCTGGCACCGTGGCCGTTTTGAGAGACAAGTTGCATACCTTAGTCAAGAGATCTGCAACTTCATTCTTTAATTCCTTAATAACTCTTGGGTGGATGCCATCAGGGCCCGGTGACTTATTGATCTTTAATTTATCAATGAGGTCTGAAACATCTTCTCTTTTAACCTCTATCTGACTTAACTCCTCAGTTAGGAGGGGCTGTTCGGGCAGCGGTATCTGCCCGAGGTCTTCTGTCATGAAGACAGATGCAAAGAACTCATTTAATTTCTCTGCCATCTCTAAGTCTCCTTTTATCTCCCCTTTCCCTCCCTCACCATCCAGTGGGCCAACTGCTTCTCTGGCGGGTTTCCTGCTTCTAACATATTTGAAGAAGCTTTTATTATTCCCCTTAATGTTGCTGGCCATGCGTTCCTCATAGTCTCGCTTGACCTCCCATATCACCTTCTTACATTTCTTTTGCCACAGTTTATGTTCCTTTTTATTCTCCTCATTAGGGCAAGACTTCCATTTACGGAAGGAAGCTTCCTTGCCCTTCACAGCCTCTCTAACTTGGCTGGTTAGCCATGCGGGCACCCTCCTGGATTTAGTGGAACCCTTCTTTCTTTGCGGTATACACCTCTGCTGGGCCTCTATTAATAATAATAATAATAATAATAATAATAATAATAATAATAATAATAATAACAATAACAACAACAACAACAACAACAACTTTATTTCTACCCCGCCTTTCTCCCCGAAGGGACTCAAGGCGGCTTACAACATATTAAAAACAATTTAAAAAACAAATAAAAACATATTAACACATACTAAAAACAGCAGTCAGAGTAAAAAAAATAGGTAAAAAGAGCATAGAGCAGCAGCAAGTCATAAAAGAATCAGGCCTGTAAAAAAATATTAAAAGATGTTAAAAAGATGTTAAAAGGCCAAGAACTCAGAAGGCCTGTTTAAACAGAAGGGTCTTCAGGCCTTGCCGAAAGGTCTCAAGAGAGGGAGCCATTCTTAAGTCAAGGGGAAGGGAGTTCCATAGCGTTGGTGCCACTACTGAGAAGGCCCTATTTCTTGCAGCCACCCCACGTACCTCCCTAGGCGGCGGCACTTGTAAAAAGGCCTTCTCTGATGACCTGAGAGGGCGAGCCGGATTGTACGGGAGCAGGCGATCTCTAAGATACCCTGGTCCAGAGCAGTATAGGGCTTTAAAGGTCAATACCAGCACCTTGAATTGGGCCCGGAAACGAATGGGCAGCCAGTGCAGCCGCTGGAGAAGCGGACTGACAGGGTCGAACCGCCTACCTCCAGTAACCACACGGGCCGCCGCATTCTGCACTAGTTGCAGTTTCCGAACCGTCTTCAAGGGCAGCCCCACATAGAGTGCGTTACAGTAATCTAATCTCGATGTCACCAAGGCATGGATCACCGTGGCCAGGTCTGCACGATCCAAGTACGGCCGCAGCTGGCGCACCAGCCGAAGCTGAGCGAAGGCCCCCCTTGCCACAGCCGCCACCTGGGAATCCAGGAGCAGCTGCGAGTCCAGGTGGACCCCCAAGCTGCGGACCTGCTCCTTCAGAGGGAGTGCAACCCCATTCAGCGCAAGCCGATAGTCCAGCAGCTGCATCGAGGATTTCCTAACCAGGAGAGCCTCTGTCTTATCCGGATTTAATTTCAGCTTGTTAGCCCCCATCCAGATCCTCACTGCCTCCAGACAGCGCTCCAGGTCCTCAACCGCCACCCTGGAGTCTGGAGGAAAGGAGAGATAGAGCTGGGTGTCATCAGCATATTGATGGCACCCCACTCCAAACCCCCGGATGACCTCTCCCAGCGGTTTCATGTAGATGTTAAATAGCATGGGGGACAGAATTGAGCCCTGTGGCACCCCGCATCTCAAGGGCCAAGGTGTCGAACAGGCATCCCCCAGCACCACCATCTGGGACCGACCCTCCAAGTAGGAGCGGAACCACCGCAAAACAGTGCCTCCAGCTCCCAACTCGGCCAATCGGCCCAGAAGGATACCATGGTCGATGGTATCGAAAGCCGCTGAGAGGTCCAGCAGGACCAACAGGGACGCACTCCCCCTGTCCAGTCCCCGGCGTAGGTCATCCACCAAAGCGACCAAGGCGGTTTCCGTCCCAAAGCCCGGCCTGAAGCCAGATTGAAAAGGATCCAGATAATCCGCTTCATCCAAGACCCTCTGGAGTTGGGACGCCACCACCCGCTCAATTACCTTGCCCAGAAATGGGATGTTGGAGACTGGCCGGTAGTTATCCAACACAGTGGAATCCAGGGAGGGCTTCTTCAGGAGGGGGCGAACCACCGCCCGTTTCAAAGTGAGTGGTAACGTCCCCTCCATCAAGGAAGAGTTGACCACCCTCCCTGTCCACTCTCCCTGTCCACTCAGCCAGCCCACCCCGGGCAGCTCTTATCAACCAAGCTGGGCAAGGGTCGAGCAGGCAGGCAGATGGCCTCACACTCCAAAGGAGTCTGTCCACATCCTCAGGCTGTACAAGCTGAAAAGAATCCCACAACACAGGACAAGCAGTTGCCAGACACTGTCAATGTGGCATCCAAGTTGTGATGAATACGATCGATTTTATCTGCAAAATGTTGCGCAAACACGTCACAGCGGCTGACCGTGTATTCCTCCTGGTCTACTGGGGGGGGCTGATGAAGGAGGCCCTGCACCACACAGAACAGCTCTGCCGGACGGTTGTCAGCAGACGCAATGGTAGCAGAGAAGAACAATCTCTTCGCTACTACCACCGCCACGGAATAGGCTCTGTAATGGGCTCTACTCCGTGTCCGGTCGGATTCATCCCGAGTTTTCTGCCACCGTCGCTCTAGACGCCTGCCCTGCCGCTTCATCCTTCGCAGCTCCTCAGTGAACCAAGGAGCCGCTCCGAGTCTGCGACGTGGCAGAGGTCGCTCCGGAGCAATCTCATCCACTGTCCTGGTCATTTCCCCATTCCAGAGGTCAACCAGGGCCTCAGATGAGACGCCAGTCTTGGCAGTGGGGAAATCCCCCAGAGCCCTCAGGAAACCTTCAGGATCCATTAGCCTCCGGGGGCGGACCATAGAAAACTGTCCCCCGCCTCTGCGGAGGTAGGAAGTCGCAACAAGCCTAAACCTTACCAGGAAGTGATCTGTCCATGACAACGGAGTGATCTCGATCTCCTCTACGTCCAGATCACTGCCCCCGTGCCCAGCTGTAAACACCAGGTCCAGCACGTGTCCTGCAGTATGTGTTGGGGCCAAGATCTTCTGGGACAGGTCCATGGTTGTCATGGCGGCCATGAAATCCTGAGCTGCACCTGATGCAGGGGCCTCGGCATGCACATTGAAGTCCCCCAGCACTAATAGGCGGGGGGCCTCCAATGCCACCCCCGAGATCACCCCAGTCAGCTCAGGCAGGGAGACTGTTGGGCAGCAGGGCGGGCGGTACACCAACAGAATCCCAATCCTGTCCGGTCCTCTCAACACAACATGCAGGCACTTGAACCCAGCAAACTGCTGGACAGGGCACCTGGTAAGGGAGATGGACTCACGATAGACCATTGCAACTCCCCCTCCCTGCAATCTTGGCTGCTGCAACACCTGGAAACCTGGAGGATAGAGTTCAGAGAGACTAACTCCTCCTGCCATGTCCAACCAGGTCTCTGTAATACATACCAGGTCGGCTTTCTCATCCAGGATTAAATCCCGGATGATGCAGGTTTTATTATTCACCGACCTGGCATTCAAAAGCAGCAGCTTCAGATCCAGGGACTCACTGCCAAGACCACCAGGCATCCGAGAATTGGGGGAAGGACCAGAAGGAGAGATGATCTGTCTATGATGAACTCTCCTTCTCCTGTAACGGCCTGTCCAACTCCCACCGCCATATCTCCCTTGGCCCGTCACTCTCTTGATAGTGGCACCCCTCCCCTCCCCTGAGCTCCCTCCTAAAAAGAAACACATGTGGCAAGGCCCACCTTCTGAGACTGGCTTATACAGAGAGAGACACCCAGCAGGACTGCTTACAAAAAGATAAAAACAAGGCAGGCCTAGCACTGGGTGTCTCACAGGCCAATCCTCTGCTGCAAAAAGACTGTGCTGCCCTAAAGATTTCAGTTGCTCCTCTCTTCCCTGCCTTAAACAGAAGGGGAGGAATAATCCGACCACTGCTTCAGTTCGTCAGCCAGGAAGGGAGCCTTGGTCTTCAGGGCACGAGCCCCAGGCTAAGAGCCCTTTGGCCCTTGCCCTTCGGCTCGCGCCAAAGGCTCGCGCCTCTGGCAAGCCAGAGGCTTATGCAGGTTACCTGCAGGGAGAAAGCAGCCACTCGTCAGTCCCGAGACCAGACACAGGTGTTCCCAATCACAGCTCCTTCCTCCACCCTCCTGGTAGCTGACCCTTCTGTTATTACTGTTGTTTTAAGCAGCCTCCATGCACTCTGGAGAGATTGGACTCTTTTTACTCTCCCTTTAAACCTCCTTCTAACCAGCCTCCTCATTTGAGGGAAGTCTGCCCGTCGGAAGTCAAGGGTTTTTGTTAGAGATTTGCCTGGTATTCTTCCCCCAATGTGCACATCAAAACGGATCGCAGCATGATCACTGTTCCCCAATGGCTCAGTAACGTTTACATCAGGTCCTGCGTACCGCACAATATTAAATCCAGAGTCACCTGTCCTCTGGTGGGCTCCGTGACTAGCTGCTCTAAGCCACAGAGAACGCTCCCGGATGTCAGCACCTTCCCCAGCATTAGATGGTTACAAGAGGTAGAGCTGAATATCATTTACAAATTGATGACACCCAACTCCAAATCCTTGAATGACTAGTGGTTTCGTGTAGATATTAAACTGCATGGAACTCTGTGGCATCCCAGGCCAGGGTGGTGAACAAGTGGCCCCCATAACATTCACTGGTACTTGTCAACTAGGACGGACCAGAGCCACAGCAAAACTGTTTCCCCATGATAAGAACAGCCCCACTGGATCAGGCCATAGGCCCATCTAGTCCAGCTTCCTGTATCTCACAGCGGCCCACCAAATGCCCCAGGGAGCACACAAGCCAACAAGAGACCTTATTCTGGTGCCCTCCCTTGCATCTGGCATTCTGACATAGCCCATTTCTAAAATCAGGTTGCACATGCACATCATGGCTTGTAACCCGTAATGGATTTTTCCTCCAGAAACTTGTCCAATCCCCTTTTAAAGGTGTCCAGGCTAGATGCCATCACCACATCCTGTGGCAAGGAGTTCCACAGACCGACCACACGCTGAGTAAAGAAATATTTTCTTTTGTCTGTCCTAACCTGCCCAACGCTCAATTTTAGTTGGATGTCCCCTGGTTCTGGTATTATGTGAGAGTGTAAAGAGCATCTCCCTATCCACTCTGTCCATCCCCTGCATAATTTTGTATGTCTCAATCATGTCCCCCCTCAGGCGCCTCTTTTCTAGGCTGAAGAGGCCCAAGCATAGTCCAGCATAGTCAAATGGTCCAGAAGGCCACCATGATTAATGATGCTAAAAGGTACTGAGATGTCCAATAGGAGAAAAAACAGGACAGCGATTCTCGTGTCTGGGGTCCCAGCATAGATAATATCAACTCAAAGCTGTTTCTATCCTAATGTCAAGATTGAAACTGGATTGAAAGATCTAGAGCAGGGGTGTCAAACATAAGGCCCGGGGCCTGATGCGGCCTGTGGAAGCTTTTTATCCGGCCCTCAGGCTCTCAGCTGCTGAGCAGTGCTGAGGTGTTGCTGCTGAAAGGGCAGCCCACATGAGAGTTGGGCTCTCCCATATCTTGAAATATGATCAAGATTTGCATATTTTCTCTTCTGTCGTTTGCAGCTAATGAGTTCCTAAGTGAGAAAAAGTGCTTGTTTTTGGTTATGACCTGTTTCATTAAACATCACTTTCTCCCTAATGGCATCACTTCCGGCCCTCAGCAGGCATCATGAATGCTATTCGGCCCTCAGTACAAAACGAGCTTGATACCACTTATCTAGACCAGGGGTGCCCAAACCCCGGCCCGGGGGCCACTTGCGGCCCTCAAGGCCTCTCTATGTGGCCCTAAGGGAGCCCCTAGCCTCCAATGAGACTCTGGCCCTCCAGAGATTTGTTGGAGCCCACACTGGCCCGATGCAACTGCTCTCAGGGTGAGGGCAACTGTTTGGCCTCTCAAGTGAGCTGTGGGATGAGGACTCCCTCCATTGCTTGTTGTTTCACGTCTGTGATGCAGTAGCAGCAGGAAAGGAAAGGCTAGCCTTGCTTTGTGCAAGGCCTTTTATAGGCCTTGAACTACTGCAAAACCTTCATTCATTCATATAAGTTCATCTTTAATATATTCATTTATGTAAATTTATTCAAATTTGAAATGTAAATTAATTCGGCCCCCGACATGGTGTCAGAGAGCTGATGTGGCCCTCCTGCCAAAAACTTTGGACACCCCTGATCTAGACAATCTATTTAAGACAATTTCATCTAAGATCTCCTGGACCTGAGAGGCCACTAGCCACTTGATCTGCTTACCTAGAAACAGAATGTTAGAAACCAGCTTGATAGAGTCCAGGTAGGATTTCTTCAGCAGGCAAATCACAGCCTGCTTTGAAGCAATTTGACATAAAACATGTCATAAAAACAGCTAGTTTTCCACCCTGCCCTCCCCCCAGCAGATATAACAAACTAAAATCAGGCAAGAGTCAGGCAGGCAAGCGGATTGCCTCATGCTGCAAAGGATCCAGTCCGCATCATCAGATCATAAGCTGAAAAGAAGCCCAAAAAACTCGACCAACAGGCACCATGAGAACATCTATGTTCTCATCTATGTATTAACTTTTCTGTGTGGAGTCCAAGTTTCCACAGAATTGAAGTAATCAATTTCATCTGCAAAGTACTTTGCAAACTGGTCACAGCAAAGAAGTTATTTCCTTCCTCTGTCTTTGAAGAGCTAGATGAAGAAGGCCCCAAGCAACTCAGCTGGATGAGTCTCTACAGATGCAATTGTGGCAAAGAAAAAAGCTTTCTTCACTACCATAGAGAAGGCTCTAATATGAGCTCTCACCCATGTTCAGTCAGACTTTTCCACCACCTTTGTACTAGATGTTTGCCAAGCCACTTCATTGCCCACAATTCCTTGGTAAACCAAGGAGCCACCTGAGCTGATGAAGCTGATGTCACTCAACAAGTCAACAGTGATATATACAGCCCTAGCTATCTCTGTATTCCAGAGCTTCAGGCAGTTTTGTGCCTAGTAGCAGGAAACTCTCCAGGGATGCTCTGGGTCCATCAGGGCAGATTATAAGAGTTGAAAGGGAACTTCAAGGCCATTTGTCCTAAAATGTGACATCCAGAACTGGGGACAGTACTCCAGGTTAGGTATGACCAATACAGAGTAAAGTGAAACCACTACTTCATAATTTGGAAGCTATGGTTCTATAAATGCAACCTAAAATTGCATTAACCTTATTTGTAGCTATATCACACTGCTGAGTCCTGTTCAACTTCATGTTCACTGCAACCCCAAGATCCTATACAATTCAGTCCCCCGCTTTGTGGAGGTAAAAGGCTGCAATCAGTCTGAACTGCACCAGGAAGTGATCTGTTCATGTCAAAGAAGAGATTTGTAATCTCCACATCCAGATCACCAACCACTTCCCAGATCCAGATCCAAACACCAGATCCAAAGTGCCACATGTGTCGGGGCAGAAATCACCTGAGACAGGTCCATGGCTGTCATGAAATCCTGAGCTGTTCCTGAACCAGGGGTCTGGTGTGGTCCCCTATCTCAAAAAGGCTCACAATCTGAAAGGATACAAGCAAGCAACTAGAAAAGATATTGCACTGGGATAAAGATCACAGCCAGACAACCCCATAGCTCCCTACATTTTTTCTGTCTTTTTAAAGTGACTCCTGAGCATTCTGTTTGAATGGTATCTGCTCTCAATGACAGACTTTGATTATGGAGTCATACAGTGTTCCCAACATCTAGTTTCTTTAGACCCCTTTGGGTGGGAGTTATCCATAGAAAGTGGAAAGATCCAAGATTTTAATGTAGCTGTAATCAGAGGTGTAGTGAGGGCAGAGCCTAAGGGGCTCCTGCCCCAGGTGCTACTGCAGTGAGGAGCGCAATTTTTCTTCCCAGCCAAGGCAGACCTCCAATCACAGCATTGTGCTCAGAGGTCTGCTGTGGCTGGGCAGAAGCTGGGAACTGGATGGAGCTTCCCAACCTACTGTTGTGTTCTGCTGAGCCGTGGCAGAAGATGAAAGTTGGCAGGGAAGCTGCTGTAGAGAGAACAGCAGCAGCCACATTGTGAAGCCGCTGCCCTCCTCCAAACTGGAAAGTGACATCAGTGTGGCATGTTACATCACAGTGTTGGGTGATACAGTGATGTCATAGCCCTGGGAGCCACTGCCACGCCTCTGACTGTAATTGGAAAATAACAGGAATTCTCCTCCTCCTCCTGTAATAAAACAGCAGGAAAGCTAGGAGTCGCCCATCCCTGAGCCAGTGAGAGTTTATCATTATCTCTATATATGCTGAACATTCTGAAAGATACTTGAAGGTTATGCAGGTTCTAGAAGCTAAAAAACAATTTGGGGTTTTTCGGTTTATTTTTCTTATATTTTACAAATGTATCTACTTTTACATATCTACAGAGTTTCCCAAGTATTGGTGGCCCCGTTTTACATAGAAAAAGATATGCTTTTAATCACCCAAGTTCAGTATTAGTATATATGCGATGAGGGTTAGTCTAAAGATGGGGAAAACAGAAAGCAAAAGTAAGGAAGTGCAACTTAGGGCACAATCCTAACCAACGTTCCAGCACCGAAGTAAGGGTAATGCAACTTCAAAGTAAGGGAACAAATATTGCTTTACCTTGAGGAGGCCTACATGACTGCCCCCCAACTGCAGGATGCAGCACATGCCCGACTGGTACAGCTATGCCTATGCTGGAAAGTTGTTTAGGATTGAGCCCTTAAATAATATAGAATGATTAGCTTAATTAAAGCATTTTGGTAATTTTATAGAATTAATAGAATGTGTTGAGGCTTCTGCAATATTTACTAAATTCTTTTGGGTTGTGATCTCCCAGCTGGATTCAGTGGTTATGCGATTAGATCCACCCAGAGCTGCAAAGTATTTTAAGTGTACTTCGGAATGAGTGCATCGTTTATTAACTATTTTGGTTTAATTTTTGTTCCCTGCATTGAGAATATTTATATTAAAAAGTAGGCTAAAAGTGCTCTCAGTAAAAAGCTTTGTCTAGAAAGGGCAGTGGTATGTGGCATACCGCACATAATCCATGGCAGTAGTTTTTTTCCCCTTCAAAGAGTAAAAAAGATGTGTGGTGTTTGTATGGATGACACCAAAGGTTGTTTTCCCACCATCTTGAGCTGGATTGAGAGCTCAATCTATTGTTAAAATTCACTGGCTAGCATGAAATCCTTCAGTTTTGAGAAACGTATTAGGGCTTTGTCTAGCCTACAACTTTCCTGATAGCTTTCTTTTTTTACAAAATAGGCATTGTTGCAACATTGTCCTCTTGCACATCTTTTCCAAACTTTGTTTCCATTTGAGCAAATCCCTGTACAGCTATTGGATTTGTATCTGTGCAGTGGAACCTTTTTGTTCTCATTTCAGCATTTGGTTCCCTAACTTACAGCAAAAGCTACCCTTGAAATTGTTTATTCTCTCTTCTGCCTGGAGCAATACACACTGGATGTCATCATCACTTGCCTTCCATACCCTGATAGAAAATGAGGATGTCAGAATAATGCTGGGGGGGGGGGAGAACATCAATAGAAAAGGTGCTCAAATTCTGTTTCATTGATGAGCTATAGGCAGTTTTTTTTTAAAGACTATTGGTTACAGTTAAGTACTGTCCTTTTTTTCTTTATCCAGCTACTGAATTGAGCTCAAATTTTGTCAGTTGAACCAAATATCAACCTCAGTGTGCTATATAAGCAGGATATTCATGTCAGAATATCCCAGATGAGGAATATCCAAGAGAAATGATTCAGTTGCTAAAGAAATGTAGAAATAAAGCAATATATCACGAATGAAGCTCTCTACAAAAGATGTAAACATGAATATAAACCTGTTGCTGAACACTTTGTTTTAGGAATCAGCAATGCTGAAGCTCGCCAACCAGGAAAAGCACCTAATTTCAGTGTAAACTGGACAGTAGGAGATGCTGGTCTTGAAGTTATTAATGCTACAACTGGCAAGGATGAGATGGGTCGTGCATCCCGTCTTTGTAAGCATGCTCTATATAGTCGTTGGATGCGCATTTATGCAAAGGTATGTCTTGAAATTGATGGTTTAGCACTATATTTAATATAATTGGACTTTGATTATTTCTTTTATTATGAAATCAATTCTCTTACTGATATAACATCTATCAAAGCTGAATGTTTCAGATGTGTTTATATTCCCAGAGAGCAGGGCAGATCAGGACAGAGCAGGTTACTCTAAATTTAAGAACGGTAGACATTATTTTGGACCCTTGCCAGGTCATCAGAGTTCCCTCCATCCCTTCCCCAATTATTTTTACTCTTTGGTTGTCATGATAAACAGAAGTGAAAATTATAGGGAGTTTTTTAATGAATTATTTCAACATGAGTTAGCATCCATACAAATGCATCTGTCATTATATATGCCTCTGAAAATGGAAGGAGCATTTCATTCTTGCAAGGGGTTTTTACATGAGCAAAGAGTACAGTGAGTGCAATGCACCCTCCATTCATGGAGGAAGCTTTGGTCAGATTATTTTTCTGGGAAGGAACTTCTAGTGCATCATAGAGAACACTAATTCGATATTTGCCTTTTGCAGGCTTACTGTTTTTTTTGTTGTTGCTTGAAATGTACAAAAAGGATGAGTGGTAGGGAAGATGGGTGATTTACATTTTGTTATTGGATTTTGATTCTAGTGATCAGATAGAGGAGATGAAAATGAAGCATTTTCCTAAGTTACCTGTTGCCAACAGTTTTGTAGTTTGACAAAGATGAGATGAATCATGAAAGCAAATCTTTGCTTTATGTAACAATGTTCTTTGTTTTTTTTTTGTCTACAGCTTTCCTCCAGTCTTCGTTCAAAACTCAGTAAACCAAACATGTACCATGAAACTAAGCAAGTAGCTACTGAATACCAAACTGCCAAACAGTGCTTGTTTAAAGCATTTTCAAAGGCAGGGCTTGGAGCTTGGGTAGAAAAACCCATAGAACAGGATCAGTTCACTCTTACAGTCTGATTCTTGGATTGCACTTGACTTGGAAGAGGGGCTAATCCCCAACGTCCTGCAGTGACATTTCATCTATACAGCAGCTTTTTAATGTTTATTTTTAGTGGGGAGAGCTAAGATGTGACCAATCACATGTTTTGCTGAAGTATTAAAAGGGATTGAAAACATGATACTATAACTAGTTTGGAATCGGAACAAGTTATTCATCTTCTCAAGAACATTGTTTACAGAAAAAAATCATGAAATTTTTCCTTAATCTGGAGAGTTTAGAAATTATTTTAATGTGTTGTTGCCAGGTGCATGAATAATGTAAATTACGTTTTACACTACATTGAGTTTGTGGTTTGATTTTGTGTACTCTTTTTAGAGTCAGACAGATAATTTATGTGCTTATTTTAGATTATTATTATTTTTAAAATGTTGGCGCTCATAAGGATACAGATCACAAAACTAGACTGGAGTTAGGGTAGCTAATTTCCCCTGCTTCCTTGCTCTTTAAAAACCAGCTGCTAAAAACTTTGTGTCTTTGATGTATGTATTTGATTCAATTTTTAACATGCCACTTTTTATTCTGTTTTTAAAATACTTGTCTTCACTTTCCATTTACACACATTGTGGTCATTGTTTTTTTACCATTGTAAACTGGAAACAAAAAATATTTGTAAGCTAAAGAATTTTAGACTTTAATGTAAAAAACCAGCTTAGCAGTAGATAATTGGTGTTTCACAGAAACTCCTTGGAGAACAACACTAGTATACCAGTGTTCTGACAATGTCAAACACTTATTCCTGCGGTTTTCAAACTCACAGGGAGTTTGAATCCCGCAGTTAGTCTTTGTGGGGGGGAGGCAGTGTCACAATCCCCAGGATCGCGGTGCTCGGGGGGCTGCAGGGGCTTGGTGCACTTTGGCAGGACTCCCCGGGTCAGGGAAGGTGACAGCCGAGCGATCATGCCCCGCTCCGCTAAACTGGAAGCAGTGTGTCCCTGGCTGCGGGGAGCTGGGCATGAGCGCCTGCAGGGCTCCTCAGGTCAGGGAAAGTGAGAGTGGGGCGATCGCGCTCCGCTTCCCGTTTTGCGCTGCTGCCACCTCCCTGCCTCCTGGCTGCCCCTGCCCCTTAAGGGACCAGGACCCTCAGGCTGGGGCGTCGCGACGCCCCAGTTTGAATACCACTGACTTATTCCTTTGTGCAGAAATATGCTGACTTGCCAAAATCCAATCCACACAAACACTGCAGCTGTTAAAGTAATGAAAGGTGATCCCAATGACAAAATAATTTTTAAACTGTGTGCTCTTCAGAGTTCTAACACTTTCAGCCAAACTGGTGTGTTCCTGGGAGATTGTATTGCCTGTGATTTTACAGTTATGTAAAATTGTCTCCTGATCTAACCTTTAGTTTTGTTTGATCTAAAATAAGAGAAATAAATTGAGAATATATTTAAAACCTCTGATTCATAACTATGTTTATACAGGAATTGGCTCTCTCAAGGATTGCAGTACTGGCTGAGGGAGTTAATACCCAGGCAGAGCATAAGGGCAGGGCCTCTCAGATATTACAGCAATTGTTCTCACAGTCTGTGGTGCACCACCAACCGGCTTTATAAAGGTTCACTATGCACTTTGTATGTCACAACGCTGGAGCTTAGCTTTTCTACAAAGCCAGAAATCATGTCTGGCACTCTTGCCCACTGCCAATGTATCAAATGTATTATCTCCATTTGCAGTATTTGACATTCTTCTCTCTGGTAAAACATGAAGGCAGAAGGACTCAGAAGCCAGGGGTAGGATTGGTATTTCAACCTCTAGATGTTGTCCCAGAAGAGGACGCTAGATATAAATGTGAAATATAGCTGAGAAATTGCTTCTACAAGTAATAAACCTAATTATAACAAGTAATTTATAACAATCATAATAAAAGTTTTGGGCTTATTTTGTCAGTTTCATTCCAGCAAAGCATGACTTGTAGGTTTAGCAAATTCAGTAATTCTGCTCATGTGCTTTTTAAGCTAACTAATATTCCATGTTTAGCTAAACCATCACCAGAAATGGAAGTTGTAATACTAAATGTGTCACATATATCTTGACCTCTTTGTGATGTGATGTTCATATTGAAGGTATCGCATCACCTAAAAGTATTTTTATAGATTTTCATGCCCATGTGTTGTAGGTAAAAATGGTAGCTAACTCCTCACCTCAGGATATTGTCTAGGTATTATTGCCTATACTGTACAGTGTTGTGGTGATAAATGCAAAAACTATAAAAGGTTATTATGCATGTCCAGGAGAGCCCTATGCTGTAATTGGTATACCTCTTTGTTAAAAAAGGAAAAAAAGTTCACATTTAAAAAATGACTAAAAGGCATGATAGTAATACATTACACAGACTTTAATCTCATAAAATAATTCAGAATTGTATTGTGTGAAGGCAAATGTATACAGCCTTTTAAAAATGTTAATGGCCAATTTCTTACAGTACTTTGCTTTTAGTTACATAGAATATATGAAATGCAACTCCATACTTAAAGCTAATCATAAATGGCCTCACTAAAGCATATTCTAGCTCAGATGATCAAGGCCAAATTGTGTACAACTGTAAAAAAGATTGTGAATAGGGTTGCCTGGTCTTCAAAATGCTGGTTTTGGTCGGGCTCGACAATGGAGGAAGGAGTAGAATTGGTTTTGGTGGATTTGTGGATGATGTGCAGAGATTTTTGGTAGCTCTGGCAACAGAATCCATCACAAAATCTGGTTGTTCGCCCAAGGTATATAGCTTTTTCTTTTAAGAAAAAACAGCTAAGGCAGGGTGAATGAGGTCTTATCCTTTGCTTTACTAACAGTTGGCTCAAAAGCTAACAAAAAAAGAGCCTGACTGTTGCTTTGGTTTTTCCTGCCTGCTTTACTACTGTCAACCTTTAGGGTGCTTTCACTATAGTGGTTTTAATAGACAAAAGTCTTTAAAGTGAAAATTTCACAATACATTCCCTGCAATTTATGGCTTGAAACAGAACATGTTAAATGGGTTGTGTGTTTTTTTTAAGTAACCTAATGTATTTGTCTAAGTACCATGTTCTTCTCTCTGGTTTTTCCCCCTCACCTTTCCATGCCTCCACTGTCATTGGCAATAAGAAACATGACATGGTAGGGTGAAGCTTATACTTGCATAATGTCTGTGTCATGTCTGTAAGAGTTATAGCTCAATCCTATGCATATCTACTCAGAAGTAAGTTCCATTGTGTTCAGTGGAACAAACTCTCAGGAAGGTGTATATAGGATTGTAGTTAGTCTCATTCCTTGGCAAATCAAAACATGACAGTGAAGAATAGAAAAAAATAACCAAAATAGCAAACAGATCTTTAATAGTGCTACTCCTGTGTAATATTACATATATTAAAGATACTGGTTTAGGCTGTTACACTGGTTTCATTTTATTTTGAGACAATTCTTCTGTGGCAGGGAATCTGGCATCTTTGGCAGGGATAATGTGTGTGACTAATCACACATTGTCAGCACAAGTTGGTCAAATCACGCCTATCACTTTCCCCAGCTTATAGTTTCAATTTTCTGTGATGGACATGGCATCAACTTCCTTTTTTAAATTTTTTTTTAACAAGGTGCTTTCACGTGGTGGATGGGAAGGGATGGATTTATTTTCTCTCTTCCCAAGGGAAAACAACCAGATCTTGTTTTGCAGAACAAAGACAGGATTATTTGGACTACCTAAGTGGTGGTATTGCCACATAACTGCAGTGCAAGTTTATTTTTATTATATCAGTAGGAGAAAACTTCTCCAGAATTGGAAAATTTCTACCTTTTCCCATTCCTACTCCCAACGTTTAGCTTTTAATATTTTTTCATGCATTTTACAATTAAGCACAAACTACTGGTTGTGAAAAATCTCCTGCTACCTTTTTTGAGGTGGGTAAGATGTAGTCAAATCTAAATGAAGTTAGTCCAGAAATGGAATGGACACAACAATAATGGATAGTGTGCTGTGTTCCAGCAAAAGGACCTTCTAAGATAAGTGAGACTGATTCCAGAGTATTAGAGGCAATAATAATAATAATGCTTACATGTGCTACTCTGTTGGAAGGAGCTGTTATGTACAGAATTAAGATTGTTTCAGCTATCAAGGGAATAAAGGGGCTTTCAGATATACTGACTTGCATCATACCACTTCACTCAGCTTTACAATGTAGTAAATGTTCCAGTCTGCAAAAGCTGATGAAACAAATGGGATAACCCATACTGCTCCCATAATTAAAGCAATAAAATGAAAAAGTGGTCTTTTTATCCTTCTGCGTGAAACATCTTAATGTGAAAGTCTAGATCAAAATTTCTCAATAAAGCTGTATCCCTCTTTTTTGCTCTGTATGGATTGTATTTTTGAGCATGTTTGAGACCAAAGACCTATTAAACAGGGTCAGGAATAACTTCCAGAGATGCAGTACCCTGTGGTAAAACTGAGAGGACTGAAAACTAAACTGCACATCTGTGAAGCTTCCAATATGACAATGCCACTGCATTACCTATTAACATTAGCTAGGAAGCCAAAAGTCAAAAGAATTAAAAATGCAGAATTAAACTAAAGAGGGGAGAGAATACAAGCCAGCTGCTGAAGTCACCTGAACACATTGTCCAAGGACTCATGGTTCCTGCAGCTACTGGATAATAAGTGGGTGTGCCTTCTGCCAACCAACATCAGCTCTCACAGTAGACTGGGCAACAATACACACAGAGCACCCTTATTCTTGACCTTAAGTAACCTAGATTTAATGATGTCATACTGTTACCTGATTAGAACCCACCTGGCCTCTCTATTTCACACACACACACCCTATGTAGACAGACAGGTTTGGCTGCCTTAACAGCAGAGGCATGCCAGTCATTAGGAAGGCAAGCTCCTCCAGATAGAGGAATTTTTATTTATTTATAGAATTTATATCTTGCCCTTCTATCCCACAAAGGGCACTCAAGGTGGATTACAAATAAAACATGTCCCAAACCCACCAATGAACATGGTTGGCTGGTAATAGAGTTTCAAGTAAAGGACAAAAGACTGCTGCAGGAGGATGTTCCCACTACCTTTAGTCACTGAACCTGCACAGGCGCTTCTGGAGAGTTAGGAATGTCCAAACATTGAAAAATAGGTAAAAACAGGTGAAAGCACAGGACATTCATTACAAGTACTGATAGCAAGACCACACTTAATGGTCAGTGCAATCTCCTGCCCCTCCCCCCACCATCTATTAGGCTGGCTTGGAGGCAGTCTCACCTGACTTAGGCAAGTTCTATGGGCAACTGCACTTTGCTGGCACAGCATATTTGACCCTGTGCACAAAAGCCACATCCTGGGAGCTTCCTGACTAAACAAAGACATCAGCAACACAAAAAAGGAATTCCAAGCCTCTCAGCAACTCCATGGTAAAATTCAAACAAGGAGTCCATGCTACCGAAGCAATTCCAAGTTTGCCACAAGTTCTTTGTTGCAGCAAACAGAGTTCCTCCATGTGCATGTTAATGCATGTTTAAAAGCACAGCCAGTAACACAATTTTTTCTTTACAGAAACAGATTAGAGTTTATTACTGTTACGAAAATGGCCCCCAATTTTTATCTCAGTCAATTCCTGTTTTTCCTTCCAGATTAGGAAGCAGCCTGTTTAAGTCTAAAAGGGGACATGATCGTACTCTTCAGAATACCTGAAGGGCTGTCACACAGGTTTGTTCACAGCTACACCAGGACTAGATCCAATGAGAAAAGTGGATCAATCTAGTAGAACAATAGCAGATATGTATCAGAGCAGTCTGATAATTGGCATCAAGTGGGAGTGAGCTAGGTCTGGATTTCCTACATTGCATAGGAGGCTGGCTTACAACAGGGGTGTCAAACTCATTTAATACAGTGGCCCAGATGGGATTCACGGTGCATGCGGTAGGTCATAAGAACAGCCCCACTGGATCAGGCCATAGGCCCATCTAGTCCAGCTTCCTGTATCTCACAGCGGCCCACCAAATGCCCCAGGGAGCACACCAGATAACAAGAGATCTGCATCCTGTTGCCCTTCCTTGCATTGGCATTCTGACATAGCCCATTTCTAAAATCAGGAGGTTGCACATATACATCATGGCTTGTAACCCATAATGGATTTTTCCTCCAGAAACTTGTCCAATCCCCTTTTAAAGGCAACCAGGCCAGATACCGTCACCACATCCTGTGGCAAGGAGTTCCACAGACCAACCACACGCTGAGTAAAGAAATATTTCCTTTTGTCTGTCCTAACCCTCCCAACACTCAATTTTAGTGGATGTTCCCTGGTTCTGGTGTTGTGTGAGAGTGTAAAGAGCATCTCTCTATCCACTTTATCCTTCCCATGCATAATTTTGTATGTCTCAATCATGTCCCCCCTCAGGCATCTCTTTTCTAGGCTGAAGAGGCCCAAACGCCGTAGCCTTTCCTCATAAGAAAGGTGCCCCAGCCCAGTCTTAGTCGCTCTCTTTTGCACCTTTTCCATTTCCACTACGTCCTTTTTGAGATGTGGCGACCAGAACTGGACACAATACTCCAGGTGTGGCCTTACCATTGATTTGTACAAAGGCATTATAATATTAGCCATTTTGTTCTCTATACCTTTTTCATTTTGGCACATTGTATAACAGAATCAATGACAGAGTGGGTAAGGACTAAGCATAACCATTGTAAGTTATTAAGGCTATATACTCCTACAGTGTTGTATACCAATTCAATATTCATTTGTTAGACTGTATGTTTGACACCTCTGCTCTTAACTGGTGTGTGCATTCTGAAAACATCATACCCAAGATAGCAGACCCAGAGGAAACAAGTGGGCTTGCTGAAGCTCTCTGTAGAGTTGCACAACTGAGAGATAATCCTAAAGTACACAGGATCACAGCCTTACTCTTGCTACCCCACAGTTACTACTTTGTCAAGTAGCCCAGGAAACGATCTGCAAGCACCTGATGCTTCAGCATTGTTCAAGCCAAGCAGGATTCTAGTGTATCATACCACACACTTCTGAAACAGGAACCCTAACTCCATCACCCAGAAAAATAAAGCTCCTAGCTGGCAATGAGGAATGAAGAAATGAGACACAAATCAGGGGGAGAAAACAGCCTTTTTGGAACCTAGTTTGCAGTTTATTTGAAAAGATGGGAGGGCAGGGGAAAAAAATCACTTTTTCAGTCATTCAGAGATGACAAATGCTTAGCACCTTTTTTTCCCCTCCCACACACTGCAGGGTGGATGTGTAGATCTGAGGCATACCCCCCCTTTTCACAGCAACAGATCCCTTCAGGACTGTCTGCTGTATAAAAAGCTGCCGCAGGCTGGATACAAGCCTTATGTTTTACATCCCTGATCTAAAAAATCCCCCTCCATCTCTATAAGCTAAAGGGCTACCTTCAATGCCAGCTAATGCTTTCTTGGCTGTGAGGCCCTGTGAGGAATGCATTCCTGAAAGCAAACCATGTTCACAGGCAAGCCACAAGCAAAGCTCAAAAATAATGCCAGGTGCCTGGTTTTATGGGCAGCCAAATATTTGGTGTCAGTGTTCAGGAACCTGAAATGCTTCTTCAATATTTAACATAAGTACAACAAATAGACATTAAATACTATAAAATGGCTTCTGTCACATTTCCTATGGTACACAATTTGTGCTAACACAGAACTTCCACTCTGCATTGAAGGTATGGGGAGAGGACAAGTCACTCAGCAATTCCCCACAGGTATTAATTGTAAGGAGATGCACAGTTGTAAGGAGATGCAAGTGTTCATACACACCCAACAGACTGCTCTTCAGTGACTGCAATAAAACTCAGTAGATAGCATGAGTAAGAAAAGATAATGAGCAATATAGGTTGGTTGATGAAGTAATAAAGCATAATTCAAGTTTGGCAGAAGCACATACTTGGCCATATGACACAAAGGAGAAAACTGCTGAGACACAATAAAACCATCTCCATAGATTCTTAAAATCATTTGTGATTAAAAGAACAGAATATTGCCTACAATAATGTAACATTTCAAAGTGAAAACTTTGTATTTCATTTTTGTCATGGTAAGATACAAAGGAGAAAGAATACTACCAATGGCTAAGAAAAACACGACAGAAAGACGAAGCCTTTATAAGGAGGGAACCTGGAATCCATAAACTTATTCCCCATCTTTGCTTTCTCTCCAGCCCACACAGTTATCAGAATACATAAGCAGGATCTCTTTTGCTGACAAATTAAAACAAACTCTTCCAGATTCCTGGAGACAGGGCAGTCTGCAGTGTTTCAGATGTTGCAAGCCATGATCCACACATGAATCTTATTTCTATGATCCATAGTTGACAAAGCACTACTAAGGGCCCAATCCTATCAAATTTTCCAGTGCTGGTGCAGCAGTGCTAATGGGATGTGCACTGCATACTTTGGAGGGGAGGCAGTCACAGAGGCCTCCTCAAGGTAAGGAAACATTTGTTCCCTTACCTCAGGGCTGTGTTGCAGCTGTACTGGTACTGGAAAGTTGAATAGATTGGGCCCTAAATCTTTCACACAGTTTACATTATACCAGGAATGCTGCATATAGTTTTATAACATGGGCAAATGTAGCCAAGGCAGTGAAAGTTTTCCCATATAAGCTGACTGACCAGCAGAGTTGCCTCAAGGCAATTAAGTAGTCTATCAAACTGAAAATGTTGCCATTTGTACTATATTTTCTTACCAGTTCATGGATGATTTTTAAAGACTCCAACAGAGCTGCCAGTTCTGTGCACTAGACCTCAGAAAACACAGGTTAAATCTCAAAACCTCACTTTCACAGACATAAAAATTAAATATAAAGATAAAAGCTCTCCTCTAAAAAGGAATACAACACAGATAACATTTAGATCGTGGTTTTCAGAACAATATTTTAGCATTAGAAAATATAATTTGATCAAATTTAAACAGGGAGGCACATTTGTGTCTTGCAAAAACAAAAAAAACACTTGTCAATAATAAAAATACTGAGCTGGCTGTGCCTGGTGGAAGAAATAAAAAAAGCAATTACCATTCCTGTGTACCTAACCCGAGAAATGAAAAAGAAGCTGTCAGAATTAATTTCCTTCTACAAGGAAGATGGTTCCTTTGATGAGCCCAAAGAGTCTATAGTTTCATAGACCTGTATACTTTAATATACAATTTTCCAGTGAGTCGGCTGTTCACAGTTTCTCTCTTTATCCCCACAAAATCTGTTGTAAGTTGTTTTGGGATCAAACCCTAGAATCTCTCTTTCCTCATGAATGCGGAAGGAAAATGTTGAGACTGAGGTACCTATAAAATATCTGTGAAGGAAATACAGAAAGAAAATGGAGAGGTGCTAAGGAATACCAGCTGACCATTACAGCAAGCAAGATTTTATGTCAGGTGTTCCCAAACTGCAGCCTATAGGCCGCTTCTGGCCCACTACCACATTTTAACCAACCAACCAAGCCCAGTGACATTATAATTAAGACCCCACCCCCCATTCCTTCTTATTCTCTACCCTGCAACACACTTTCCTCCTTCTGAATGAAGTGACTGCTGGCCTGAGCTGCTCTCATTGAGAACCCTGCCCTGCTCAGCCATGGCATTCCCTGGGTGACTTTGGGCCAGGCACTCTCTCTCAGCCACACCTGCCTTACAGAGTTGTTGTGATGACAACAGGAGGGAAGGAACCATGTACACTGCCCTGAGCTTCCTGCTGTATAAAAATGTGAATAAAAGCAATGCAGTTACCTGGCATGTGCACATATCCATTGGTCAATAATTGCTATTCCTCCATCTTTGTAAAGTTCTATCTCCTCCCAAGTAGGTTCAAACCTCACCATTTCTGGAAGTAGTTTCTTCAACTCTTCAGTTTCTGAAAAGAGTAGAAAAAAAACAAACAGGGAGGATGAGAGCAAGAAAGAGCTACATCAGATAAGATGAAAGAAGTGGCATGATGATGCAAGGCTGGGATGCTACAGTGGGTTCCAGAGCCAAAGAAACAGAAGACTGGACTAGAACACTCTTCCATAAAAGCTTTTAATTGATAATTTAGCAGGTTGCTTACAAAGCAGGAAAAATTAAAATGGGCTGCAATGTTTTGCTTTATTGTAAAGTCATAGTCAGTGACGACACAGTAGGAAACAACAGAAAATCAGAAATTGCAATCAAAATGACAAGTTCAAGCCTTTTTTAAAACATGAGGATATGTTATGGGAACAGGTGGCTGCCACTAGTGGTGACTGCCTCTGGACATGGTCCTTTCATGCTTAGCCTGCTTGAACCAGATCTTTCAAAGGTGTCTCACAAGTTTTGTTTTGTTTCTCTACCACTGATCTTACCTTACCTGCAGAGATTCTTACTATTCAGAAAAGTATACATACAAACAAAGAATTAAACTGGTTTGTAAAACTACATACCCTTTGCAATGGCATCAGTGGCTACAAAAATTCTCTCAACTTTATGCAGCATCATGAGGCTACGGATTTTCTGAGCTGCTCCCTGGATGCTAGGCACATCGTCTCTGTGACCCCAAATGAAGTCTTTGCGTCGGAGGTGAACTCCAAGATATGGGCCACCTATGGCAGTGCCCAGCTTTACCTAGCACAGAAGAACCAGTACATGCTGAAATTGAAATAAAATGGCATTGATTCAGTGGGAATATGTCTCTGCACATCTTCAGTCTGATCAAGAAGTGTGCCAACCGATCTGTGAAATTTCAATATTCACTGTAACCTACCAATCTGTATATTGAATGGCCTTTTTATAAAGCTCTCATCAACAACCTCAAGCAGGTATTATTATGGGAAATTTGATGGCACAATGTATGAAATACATATTACCCAGGGGCTACCTTGCAAATGGGGCCTGCTAAATAGATATTAATTCAAATCAAAAAGTAATGGCTTGCAGTAGTTTATTATTGCAGTAGTTTTTTTATTATTAACATATTTATATATTATATCTCAACAATAAAATTCACAAACTAATTTACATAACAAAATAACATTATTATGCAACTTATTTTACCTTCATCTTTGTCCAGTCCTCAGTGTATGTTGTTCTGTCCTTTTCATCAGTAGAATTTAAATATTTAGCTCTAAACATGTCCCCTACTACACGAAGGTGTTTAGCAAACACCATACTTCGACGAGTCTATTTGAAGAAAAAGGAAAAAAAACCAATTCAGAGAAGCCAGCTTGTAGTCATTTCAGCATCATCACACAAGAAAAAGGCTCCTTAGAATACAGAGAACAGCAGTAATGCAAAGGCTATGCAACAAAAAAGGGTTCATAAAAGAGAAATTGCACAGGCCAACACATATTTTGCAGTCTTAAAAGTCAGACCTACTCCCATTTAATTTCGGAGATATTGCATAGCCTCATTAGTGAATGGTTCAAACAGCTTCCTAGGAAGTAAGCCTATACCATGGCTTCCTCATGAGGAAGCTGCTTGACCTATTCACTAATGAGGCTATGCAGTCTCCCCGAAACTAAATGTGACGGAGGAAAACTGATGCCATTTTTGTAATCAGCACCCCAAATTCATATAAAGCCACCATAAATTTTGAAAAAATGTTTCTGACCCTCTAATTTGCAGGTCTGTGTTATCAATCAAAAGCAGAAAGAAACTTGGAAATCATATAGTATTTTGGTAAATACTACGGCTTCTTCTAGGCAAAAATATTTTATGTAGGGCTGGGCAGAAAGGTACCAACTGTATGTTTTTTAGAGAGAGAGAATGAATGAGCAGCTAGGTTTCAACAACAACAAAAGGAATGCATAACATTTTAAATGGCACTAATATAAAATACCAGACCCGGCATATTCCCATTAGTATGAAGTTTTGTTTGAGAACCAGACATGAAATTGCACCTGCAATACATAAAATATCAAAGGACTGCAAAACTGCCTTGAAGGAAAGTTTGCCAAGTGACAAAAACTACCTGTGCAAATTTTATGAAAACCAAGTGAATCATCTGGAAGAGGTTGCTAGAAAATACTCACATTCCAGTAGTCTTTGCCACCATAGTGGTCGTGAAGAAGATTTTCAGCTCTGTCTAGCATCACTGACCTATTAAAAATGGGACAGCTGAGTATACATTCCCTTGGAAAAATAGCTTATGTTATTAGGGGCCCAATCCTACTGACCTTTCCAGCGCTGATGCAGTGCCAACAGAGCATGCATATTTGTTTCAGCATTGCAGCTGCATTCGCACTGGAAGGTTGGATAGGATTGAACCTCAGGTTTCTTAAGGAAGAAAAAAAAGGCTATTTATATGCAAACAGACTCTGCAAGTCTGTATCCTGCTGAATCATTTTTGGAAAAAAAGAGTTTTCTTAACCCTCATTCAAGACAGACAGAATTTCCTAATCGGCGTCATATCAAAGAAGCTTCTGTGGCAATGCAGTTCAGACAAATTTTGTTTCCGGCATAGGATTCTAATAAGGACATGTAGGCACCAGAGAAGGGAGCTCACTTGCTCAAAATGTTTTGCTGCTCAGTCTCGTTTTTAGTCACTTGCCCAGTTATCATAGGTGACTTTGAATTTTATGTGTGGGCGACTGGTTGCAGTGGAGCTTTTGTAAATGTTTAAACCCCCTTTTTAAAATGAGGAGCTCCCTTTCCCTCAACCAAATCCAGAAGAGAACAAATGATGACTCAAGGATGTAAACATCACTAATGTCTTTTCCAAAAAATTTATTTCTGGAGCATATTTCCAGACATTAATATTTACAAATTCTAAGTGACATGAAACATCTAGAAGTATAATCCATTCATCCTAGCTTGGAGATGCAATATTCCTGAAAAGAATCATCAAACACTTTAACAAAAGAAGGGTTAGCGATATATTTTAGTTGCCGAGGATGATTTGAACTCAATGAGCCTATGGAAAAATACTTGAGAATAGCTATAACTTTGAATCTTATTGGGACACTTCTAGTAACATGAACCGCAGGTGACTACATGCAAATTGATTCCTGTGCAAAGCATAAGGTATCTACCGAAGATTGTGTCAGACATAGGAATCAGAAATTCAGTCCAGACAATCTGCCCAGTTCTGCCTGTAGGTCCTGCTTCTATGCCTAAGAATTCTTTGGTTGTGTAAGGGCTTTCAGACTGAAAACACAAAAAATGCAGACTTACTATTAGTATAGGTCTAGTCCAAGGTAAGTCCCACTGACTTAAATAAGACTTGCTCCCTGGGAACTGTGCACCATATTGCAGCCTAAAGAATGATACCTACCCAAGGTTTAGCTTTTTCCCCCTTTTACCTATGACGAAAAATTAACAAATCATATCTCACCGAGCTGAGGTATTGTTCAGAAGAAGAGGAGCTACGAGAGAAGCAGAGCCTTGGATGGATACACAAGCCACGTTAAGGCCCCGTGTTTCTTCGTAACCCCAGAACCATCCTCTAACAAAAAAAGAAATTAAAGGGTTATCATATATGAACAGTGTTAGGGTCAAGAGAGGGGTCACCAGTTGATCCAGGGCAGTGGTGCCTAATGGTTAGCACACTCACTCCCTTTCTATTCCCCTCTCTTCTCCGTGGACACACAGCTTACTGAGGGAGGGAGGGAGGAAAGAAAGAATCAAATACAGACAAGAAAACTGTACTGATTAAATGAGAAACTATTTTAATTCAAATATTTCAGAAGGTCACCTGTAGTATTTATGTTCGTCTGTTGAATACATTAGCTGATCAATGCATGGCCTTTCATCTATTTTCTCTTCCCAAGTCCCTTCTTTCCATCCTTCAGCATAACTTTGCAAGATATACACCTGGTCAATAAAGGGTCCACCCGATTCTAGATAACAAATAAAAAGGAGCACATGCAAATAACATACAGCAATGGGTCTCACACATTTAGCACCGGGATCCAGTTTTTAGAATAAGAATCTGTCAGGACCCACTGGAAATGATAGTAAAGTCCCATTTACTATCATTGTTAAAAGAATATACATAGTAGTTTGTTTAAAAGTATAGGTCTGTAACATTTACCCAAATGCAGTCACATACCATGGTCGCATCAAGTCTAATATATTAAAAATAGAATATTGAAATGAATGGGTACCCACCTGAAATTGGCTCACGACCCACCTAGTGGGTCCCAACCCACAGTATGAGAAACATTGAATACAGTATATACAAGTTATCAAATGTACATAGGAGATGCAAAATGGAATGATTTGCTAGTTGTATTCAGTGAATTCCAAGCTAGTTCAAGCCATTTAGCTAAAGAAACCAGAAAGATAATGAGGGGGTTAAGCTTCTGAATGTGGTCACTGCATTTTCAGAAAAAAAGACAAATAATCATAGACTCTAAGAGTCAGAGAAGAGCTGCACCCTATCTGAAGGATTTTGATAAATTAAGATATAAGATAACTAGCATAAACATGGATAATAATTAGTATGTAACTAATCATTTGCCTTTGCGATGAATTGTTTCTAGAATAGCAAAGACAAATTAGTAATAGGACTTTTTAAAAAACGGGTGAGAAAATTCACAGTCTCCAAATTACAATTCCACATTAGAAATGCTGTATGTTTTTTCCTATTATACCTTGGTTAAATGAACACATGCAGAAAACCCTAATGTGAAACTACTTCAAAATTTCATAATTTGTAGATTATTTTGTAATATATTTTACCTGCAAGAAACTCTTCATACTCAATAACAGGTATGTTTTTATTGAGGCTTGGAACATCAAAAAATTCAAACCAAGGAATTTGGACCTGATGGACATCAGGACTCTGCCAGTGATACAGACGTCCCCAGGCAGGCAGAACTAATACCCAAGCTTCACTTCTCAACAAAGTTTTTATAAGAGAGGCAATTCTTATATAGACATCTCTACGGAGGTTGAAGCCTTCAGGTGGGTTGACATCATATAAAAGATACCTGGCGATAACAAAAGAAAAAATAACTTGTATAGCTTTAGAGAACGCCATCAGAATAATGGCCTTTTCAGCCACACTAAACGCTGTTCCAGAACCACCATTCAGAGCGCGATACCAGTCTTTCGAGACTGAAGGTTGCCAACAGGATCAGAATAATCTATTCAGAAGTAAGTTCCATTAAGTTCAATGGGGCTTACTTTCAGGTAAGTGGGTATACAACTGCAGTGTGTTATTGTTTATAGTCACTTGAGTGTGTCCAGATTTAAAGCAGACAAAAAATGCAAGCACTGTGTTTTTAGAGAATATGTATTTCAGCTATTGTAATGGAAGATCAGAAGATCATCAGGTGGATGCTGTGGTGTTGACAGCGATTCCATGTTTTGACAGCTGGTTGACAGCTCTGGGAAGGGAAGGGCTGGCTCCACAGCTGTAATCATCAAGGCCAATGGGACTCTGATGGACACCTGAGCTTCATTTGAACTTGATGGGACTTTGAATGGACTTGGACTGAAGAGATGGCTCAGCTGAGCCTAATTTGGACTTAACAAGGGGCTAGCAAGGTAGCTCACAGCTGAGCTGCATTTTGGATGATGAGACATCCAAAGGATAAAAGGCAGCTTCAGAAAGACCAAAGGCTACCCTGACCCAGAGGGAGATACTACCTGATCCAGAGGAGACCTGACCTGACTGGAGCCTGACCTTGGACTGGACTCTGACTTTTGTCTGCTGCACTTGTGAGTTTAACAAGGGAAGCTAACTAGCCTTAAGCGGGCACAAGGCCCAGTAGATTGGGATTTGGCAGAACAGCTATCTGAAAGCGGAATCTTAAAACAGGAAAAAGATTATTTCCCATGCAAAGAATGGATAAATACCAAGAGATTTTTAAATAAGTTGCATTAACAATTCCATGCCATCCAAACACAGGGTTTAACTGTGGTTTATAAACCAGGATATCAGGTAAGTTTTGTCTTCCCGAGTCTATGCTCACTGTCAGACCAATCCAGATTCTCAAGTAGTTTACTCCTGCCACTGTACACAACCTACACTGTCTCCACTTCCTATCAAAGCCTTCTTGCAGAGCAGAAGCTGCACACAGCTAGCCCCAACTTCCATCTAAAGTTTATACTAACATCCTACTTACTCTAGACAGCTTTACTCATTTCCTACAAAATGATCCCATACAAAATCAATTACAGAATCCCAAGCCTTTTCATCTTTATTCAAATAAAATTATGCATTAGTTTTAGAATGCCCAATATCTCATGTTCAAAAGTAGTAGGGAATTGAGCCTCAATATTCTAGAACAGTGGATGCCAAATGCCGGTCTGTGGGCCGGATCTGGAATCCACTGCAATCCTTCCCCCAGGTGAACGGAGAGGAGCCTCCTCACCATGTTGCTGATCACCCCCAAACACTGTGCTGGCTGGCTGGTTTCAGGTTCCATCAGCCCAGCAGGCTTTGTGCAAAGTTTGGGGGTTAACAGAAGAACAGAGAGGAGGCTCCTCGGCAGAATGGAAAGTCCATTCGCACCAGGGAAGGATTTTCCAGCAAGCAGCGGCCTCCAGTTTGGAGACCATTGTTTTAGAAAATTTGTACTTTGCACTTCATTCATAAGATAATGGAATAAAATCTAGGTTTTACCCACCATGACTGTGTATGAAGCCAGGGTGATTAAGGGATGCTAAGGGAAAATTAATTTGTTTTAATTAAAGTAATTTTGTTCTAAGTAATTCTGAGGGCCTATTTACACAACCACAGTGCTTAGAAATATATAATGATAGCACTTAGGGTGACCAGATGTCATCATAACCACAAAAGAGGACCAGGCACACCAAAATGTAGGACATCCAATGTAGAACATGACATCCACCCCAGTGCAGGACATGACAAAATAAAAGCTAAAAGCACACGTATATTGATTTCATGTGGTTAATTTAAACACTATATGACTTATTAAATTTAAAACTATATTACATATAATTTATTAATTACAAGAAGGTTCTGTGCTACCTGCAGGGGCCTACTCACAGGAAAAAAAAAGGACATTTAAATTCTATCCCAGGTCATGAGGCTAAAAAAGAGGACATGTGGTCACCCTGACAGCACTGTACTGTATACTAATCTAAACACTGTACTAACCTAATCTGTACTGTATACAGTCTATAACCTCTATAACAGAGGCGTCCAAACTTTTTGGCAGGAGGGCCACATCATCTCTCTGACACTGTGCCAGGGGCTGGGAAAAAAATAATTTACATTTCAGGTTTGAATAAATTTACATAAATGAATATATTAGAGATGGAACTTATATGAATGAATGAAGGTCTTGCAAAAGCCCAGGGCCTATAAAGAAAAGCCTTGCACAAAGTGAGGTAGGCCTTTCTTTTGCTGTCACTGCTGCAACACAGACGTGAAACAGCAAGCAGTGCAGGGAGCTCTCATCCCAGAGCTCACATGAGAAGTCGAACAGTCACCCTCGTGCTGAGAGCAGTTGTGTCAGACCACTGAGGGCTCCAGCAAGTCTCTGGAGGACCACAGGCTCACTGGAGACTCCCCATGGGCCAGATTGGGAGTCCCTGAGGGCCATAAGCGGCCCCTGATCTAAAACAACAATACATTTCACAATTCAAAATAAGGATATTCTTGCATTACACCTGTTCTCACACTAAGGGTAAAATGCTAACCAACTTTCCAGCACTGACCTAGCAGCAATGCAGCTCCAAGTTAAGGTAACAAACATGCCCTTACCTTGAGGAGGCCCTTGACTGCCTCCCCACTGCAGGATGCAGTGCATGCCACATTGGAACAGCTATGTCAGTGCTGGAAAGTTGGTTAGGATTGTGCCCTAACATGATTACATGTTATTTAAAGGACTGTTCAGTACCTGCTGGATAGTGTGTAATAATTTACTCTTCAATAGCCAGTCTTACACTAGGCTTTCAAAGAACCAAATGAAACATTCAGCAGCATGTACTAACTGTGTACAGTAGTTATAGGGAAGAAGTGGAAATGCACATGTAAAAACAACAAACAGCCCTATAGTACCTTAACAGGCACTAAAGCAATGTATTCCAGCATCCATTTTTGTGGACAAATGGTGCTTGAAGTAAAATCCTTGAAAGGCAGAGGGGTGTGCAAAGGGCTACAGAAGAAAAAATTTTTGAAAGCATGCCAACTTAGGTCTCTTATCACATTACCTAGTTAATTGACCGTATTGCTATGGGGTCATTATCACTAATTGTAAATTTTCACTGTGCTTATCCTACACAATTGTAAGTTTGTTATAGACCAGGCCTGCATAATTTCCTTTTGCTACTTCACAAGGCAGTTTTTCATGTCTCCCCCTTCTCTCCTCCCCCCCCATGCAAACACGCTACCTATCAAAGATTTTATTTCAGCCATCTGTATTGGAAGCGAGGAAGAACTGGCAAGGAGGTGGATGTGGTGTTAGCAGTGGCCCCTTTAAGGGTAAGGCCTGGGCATCCAGCAGAGTGTGCTGCACAGCTGCAGCCACTGGAAGGCAATAGGGCCCTCAGGTATATAAGGAGCACCTGAGGCAGAAAGGGTTTGGTGGGTTTTGAAGGAGTGCAGGTTGGAGAGGAGTCTGACTTGGCTTATTGAATTTGGAATCTGACTGTGGCTTGTGACTGGACTTTGGCTTTGGACTTGGATACCCTGATGGATTTGACTGATCTACCTGGAACCTCACCTTGGACTGTAACTTGGCTTATTGGCTCTGGACTCTGATTTGGCAACTCTGATTGATTGGACTGGTTTACTTGGCATCTGTGGACTGGAACTGGACTCTGATTTTTGCTTGCTGCACTGGTGAGTTTCACCAGGGAAACTAATCAGCCTTAAGCGGGCACAAGGCCCAGTGGATTGGGATTTGGCAGAACACCATCTGATGGACTTAAGTACACAAATGTTTATGCTGAAATAAATGTGTTGTTCTTTAAGTTGCCCCAAAGACTCCCTGCTGCTACAGATCATCACTCAGCAGACCCTCTGGAAAGTAACTCACATATGCACACCAACAAAAAAGCATCCTGCAAATTTCATTGCAGATAAAAAAAATAACAGAAGCAAAGGCCAGAAAAAAGGGATTGTCCCTGACCATTTAGACCAGTGATTTTCAGTCTCGTGGCACACTGACATGGTACAAAAATGGTCAAGGCACACCATCAGTTTTCTGATAATTGACAAGGCACACCAATCCTATTGGTGAGGGAATGTTTACAAGCCCCAATGGCCCTACTAATAAATGGCACACCTGCAGACCATTTGTGGCACACCAGTGTGCCATGGCACAGTGGTTGAAAATGGCTGACTGAGGCCCAAATCCTCACCCACTTTCCAGCACTGGCATAGTGGTGCCAATGGGATGTGTGCTGCATCCTGCAGGTGGGTGTCACTCATGGAGGCATCCTCAAAGTCAGGGAATGTTTGTTCTGCATATAAGAGCTGCATTGCTCTTATATCGGTGCTGGAAAGTGGGTTAGGATTGTGCCCTTACACCGTGAGCTGACTAGCCCAGAAGCTGCACTTTTGGTGCCACAGGCTGCAATCCTATGCACACAGTTTCCGGGGACTGAGGCTGCAATCCTACCCATACATTCCTGGGAGTAAGCCCCATTGCCTATCATGGAACTTACTTCTGAGTAGACATGCCCACAATTGGGCACTGAACAAAACGGGACTGCTGAGCAGCCATGCCCGCGCCCTGCATCAAGGGGTCTCTGAAGGCTGCGCGGATCTTTCCTCTCCCCTGAGCTACTCAGTCGCTCAGACGACGGGGGAGAAGGAAGATGAACGACACTCCCCCCTCCCTTCCGTCCTTGCGGGCGAGGCACGCCCGCCCGCCCGCCCGCCCGGGAGCCCCCGCTCGCTCTCCTCACCGCCTGCGAGACGCCGCAGAGGCAGCAGCGGGCAGGGAGGCGGAGCCGTGTCCCGCCTGGAAGGCCTCGAGCGGTGGCTGGGAGGCAGCGGCGTCGCAGAGGAGCAGCAGCAGCAGCAGGCACGGAAGGCCCGGGCCCCCCGGACCTGGCGCCATCTCCGGCCTCTGCTGCGGGGAAAGGGGCGGGGAAGGGGCAGGACTCCGCTGCGCTGGCCGAGGGGCCTGCGACTTGTGCGCCGCCGGAGGCGCGCGCAGGGCTGCTCACGTTGCCGCCTTTGCAGACTCCCCCAGGACCCGCTTGGAGGGCCTCGTCTGCGGCTGCAGCTGCTCTGCACTTTCTCATCCCTGGGCTGCAGCTGCCTCGTAGGAGCCTCTGGGCCCAGTCCTCTCCAGCTTCCCAGCTCCGCAATGGTAAGGGAGCACATGTTCCCACACCTTGAGAAGGCCCCAGTGCCTGCCCCTCCGCCACAGGATGCAGCACACCCCCCACTGGCAGTTCAAGCCATCTCTACTCAGCAATAAGTCAATGGGGCTTACTCCCAGGAAAGTGTAGAGAGGATTGGGCACAGCTGTACCAGCACTGGAAAATTGGAAAGGAGTGGGCCCTCTGGCTCTGTCGTCTTGGCTCCAGCTCTGACTCTTCAGTGTTTCAATGAAAAGAAAATCAAACCTTCACATACACATAACCTGGGGTGCTATTGGTGCCACCTAGTTTAGGTCAGGTTCATTCTTGCAGCTGTAAACACTTGAAGACCAATGCAGTCTGCAGGCACATTCCTAACCAGGTCTACTCAGAAGTAAGTCCTATTTTGTTCAATGGGGAACAAAACTCTCAGGAAAGCGTGGTTAGGATTGCAGCCTGAGTGGCAGAAATAATGGGCACCCTCGGACACCAGCACAGTTATAGCAGTCATATCTTTGTAGCTCTATGCATCTATATGCTGATGCATATACCACAGACATGCAATGTGGGCTGTTGGATCTCTGACACTGGTGCAGTTGCTGGAGACCCCTAAATAGGGTGGAGACATGAGAGGGATGAGGAGTCAATGGTGTAAATAATCTAAACCCCTTCCAAGCAACAGACACTCCCCCAAATGTTAGCAAAACACTACACTAATGCCAGAGCTCATGTAATCATTTAAAAAAGCCATCAGAAACACACACACACACACACCCCACACACAAAGCATATCCCCAGCCTGCCCACTTATGTATAGTGGAGTATAGGGTACAGATTGCACTTTGCAGACAATCATAGCACACAAACTTTTTAGTACATTTTTAGGGTACAAACACACACTCCAGGGAATTGCAACTGGTGACAGGGTACTTGGAGCAACCCATCTGCTGTCCCTCACATGTATGGTAAGACACTGGGCGCAATCCTAACCAACTTTCCAGCACTGGCATAGCTGTGCCATTGGGGCATGTGCTGCATCCTGCCATTGGGGGGGGGGCAGTCAGGGAGGCCTCCTCAAGGTAAGGCAATGTTTATTCTCTTACCTCTGAGTTGCTTTGCCCTTATGTCAGTGCTGAAAAGTTGGTTAGGGTTGTGGCCTTTGTTTACAATTGTTTTCTCAGAATTCCTAGAGCATACTCTTCCCCAGGAGCACTCCACACGCAAATGCTGCACCCCACACAGGTAAACAACAGAGGGGAGGAAATCCCATGCCCAGGGGCATGGAGATCTGCAGGGGCTGGAAAAAAAGCATCTCTGCTAGCAGGGTTCAGAGTCTGCACAGTCCTCAGTCTCTGGCAATTTGGGCTCCAGTAGTGGGAAGAGGCTCCTTGTTGGTTACAAGGCACCTATTCTCTGTTACCATGATATATAAAACAGACACTTGCAAGGGAAGATGGAGGGCAGCATAACAACTATGCTGGGGCCAATGTGTGGCAGGTGCCAGCAATGATACAAGAACATGGAATGTGCATGTGTGTTGCTAAAAGGGTGGGCTGTTGCTGCTGTAGGGGCCTCGTGTCACATACAAGTCCAATGATTGCCATGCTCCCTCTGTTTGGTCCCTGTGCTATAATCTCCCAGCCAGGTGTGCCTGTTTGTAATGCTGTAGGTTACAAAGGCTGCATTTGTTTTTTAGCTTCTAGCACTTGAAGTGCTAGATAGCTTTTTTTTTTTAAGTTGGGCGCACTTGGGTCACATTCTTTTTTTTAGGTTCCAGCAGTCTCGCCACACTAGAATTTCTCCAAGCAAGCTTGGAGCTAGAAATGATGCATATGTCACTATGCATATATCACTTCTGCCTGTTTTCCTATCTAAAGAACGGAGGAACTTGTCAAAAACATGGTGGCCTCCATAGTGTACAAAAACAACACGGTGACCTCCATACAATTGATTTCAATGAGATGCCGTTTTGTCATTTTTAAAATAACTGCGCTGGAAGAATGCTGGAAATGTCACTTCCGGCTTTTTTTCTCCATAAAAAAAGAACATAGCCTAAGTGTTCCTGTCTTTGCCCTGTCTCCTGCTATGGCTGAGTGATTTGAGAACAGTTTTACAGACTGGCCAATATGGATCTAGAGACCTTCCTCAAACTCTTCTTTTATCCCTGCCATGTGTGTTTATAGCCAGTCTTAAAAGAAGAGTTTGCTGTTGGCTATGGGCAAGCCCCATGACTGAGCTTGACGTGTCTTCCCTTATTCCTTTTCTGTATCTATGTGTAGTTGGCTACTTGCATCCTGGTTGGCCTTAGTACTGCTGAGGCTCCCTTCTGATTTACTCCAGTCTTGCCTCTGGCAAAAAGATTCCTTCTGGCTGGTGAACTCCTCCAGGTGGGACTCAAACCCTTGCCATAGAGAGACATATTTATTTTACATGGCTTATTAGTCACCTGCGCACACACTGTGGACAGTCCACAACCCATTAGATGTCAAGGTCTTCTTCGAAAACGATGGACGAACATCATCACATGGCTGTCCCACCTTCTGACCATTTTATTCCTCAACATGGCAGGCAATAAGATGTTTGTTTCCCAGTTTGTAGTGGAGTGTCTGTGTCACAGTCATTTGAAAAGAGAGGTGAAAAGGTTGACTGGGTCTAGGTCAAAGGCCAGCAGACTATATTTCCTCTAAGGCATCCATGCCTGCCTGCAGACCCGTTCTTCTTGTGTGTGGCATTACAACTGTGTTGTAGTGCCAGCATTGGATTCTCAGCAATGATGGGTTATGAGCTCTGCAAAGCATGGATACGCTGCTTACATGGAACACTGACAGCAGATGCAGAAGCACTAAACTTTTCACTAAAGTGGAACAAAGGTCACCAGAAAAAAGAAACCTACAATCCACAAGCAATGAATACACTATATGCTCTTCTCATGAAGATAGCAGTACCTTCTAGGTGCAAAAACACATCTTGGATTTGGGCTTTGTATTTTTTTCTACAATATTCACAGTAATTATTGTTCTCTCCTTCTGTAGACTATTTTGCATACAAATCTTCATGTGACCTAGTTCCTGGAATTTTGAGTGAGTAAAGGCTTATCTTAAAAATCATTTTACTCATTAAAAAGCAAAAAAAATCATCAGAATTGCTTTTGTTGGAAAAACCAAAAAGTACCCTTGGGGGAAGAAATGGAAAGAAATTATTTTTTCCATTTTTTTCCCTGAACCTTCACATTCAACACTGGAGACGTTGCTTATAAGGGCCATAGTTTTAGGTGTAAAGATCCATTAATAGTTATATATAACTAATATTTATTTACTTGATGGACCAACATGTCTCTTGTAACATCACTAGAAATGATTTTTGGTCAGTGGTTGGAGGTTTGTGCCTGACAGCTTGCTTAGCTTCTGGAGAAGTTGTGCTTCCTTTTCATACATCTGAAAAAGAGAGATAACACTTGATAGTGGAAACTTGAACTTGTCATTTATTTATATTGCACAATCCTTGAGTGGAGGATTTACTTTTATACATCTTTCCACCCAAGGATTGTGCTGTAAGAAGTGTCAGCAGATTCATAGGATAATTCAAATATTGTTAATTTTTCTCAGCTCAAGCTGAGCACTTACCTGTTTCCACTCTGCTTCTGTGTTGTGTTGATATCCAAGTAAATGGCACAGGCCATGAGCAACAGTCACCTACCCAAACAAGTAAATATTTCAGTATTTCACTTAATTTTGATAGTAAAGCACAATATTGGAGAGATCTTGCTTCAGATGCATTGAAAATTTCCATAAACTGGTTTTACTTAACTCTATAGCCCAAATTGTGATTTCTTAGTGCTCAAAGGAGTTATTGTGACACTTACGTATTTTTCATCTCACTACTCTACAAATGGGTGCTCTTCTATGAGGGCCATGAATTGTCAGGCTGCTGGAATTGAACTACCCCAGCTTCCTGTATGCTGTGAGTTTTTACATTTGCTGGAGTGATGTTGTGGCATTCCCTGGTTGCTGAAGTGGAATAAACAGTTGGAATAAACAATTGGATCATGTGCCAATTGGTAGGTACATTCCAATTCTTGGAGGGAAAAATCATGGGACAAAAGGATTCATCACACACTTGAAACAGGTATAATCACTAATGTTCATAGCCAAGATTTTGAGTTAAAACCTAATGGCTGTCCATATACATGAACGCAACTTGAATACCCAGTAACATCCTTAAGAGCAGCCTTTGTGCTGACAGAGCTACATAGCACCCCAAATCTTACAAATAAATTGTGTAGCTGTGGAGATGCATAAGCCCCATTTGGTATGCTGCTTGTCACAATTCTAGTATAAAAAATTACTATCCATATTTGGTGCAGTACAACTATGTGTGATGACCTTTTGCAAGAATAGGTTATTGTGACTGGCCCAAAAACAACAATCTCTGCTGCCCAGTTGGAACACTATTTTAGACTAGCTTGTGAGTGTGGTGCAGGATGGCGAGTTGCAATATAGTTACTCTTCTGGAAGAAGAGTTGTGCTTTTTTATTGTATAAGTGTCAGAGGGTTAGATCTTTTGGGTAAACATTTTGTTAACTTTGGTAGAAAGGGAAGACCAGCTTGCTATGGGCAAGTAAAGCTAAACGCTAAGAAACATGGAGACCATTAGGTAGCAAATCTTTTCTTAGATGATAATTAAAAATTTGAGTTAGCATTTTGTAATTTAGGCTTAGGTGTGAAACAAAACAATCTTACAATGGTGAGATAACAGACTTAAGGGCGCAATCCAGAGAGGAAGATGGGCCACGCCTGCTAGAGTTTTGCTGTCATCACGGTCTCTGTGTCAGCAACACGTTCTTTCAACACAAAGCCCCAACATAGAGTCTCTTGGAGACACCCAAGATCAAAGCACTGGCACCAGCTCGACCTGATCCTCACCAGACACTCCAGCCTTCCCAGCATCAAGATCACACGCAGTTATCATGGTGCTGCCTGCGACACTGACCACTCCCTGGTGTGCAGCAGAGTGAAACTGCAAACAAAGCAACTGTATCACACGAAAAAGGAAGGAAGACCTCGCATTGATACCAGCAAGACCCGGGATCAGAGAAAAGTGGAGGAATTTGCACAAGCGCTTGAGGAATCTCTTCCAGGCCCGGCCGACGCAAACGCATCCAACAGATGGGAACATTTCAAGAATACCGTTTACAACACCGCCTTGTCCATATTCGGCAAAAAGACCAACATCAACTTCACGTGGCCCTGGACTCCCTTGCCTTTGGCAAGGCACCTGGAAAAGACAGCATCCCTGCTGAAGTCCTAAAATGCTGCAAAGAGATCATCGTCACTGAGCTGCATGAAATCCTCTGTCTCTGCTGGAGAGAAGGTGGAGTACCTCAAGACATGAGGGATGCAAACATCATCACGCTGTACAAGAACAAAGGTGACAGGGGTGACTGCAACAACTACCGCGGCATCTCTCTCCTTAGCGTTGTAGGAAAGCTGTTTGCCCGAGTTGTACTAAAGAGGCTCCAGGTACTTGCAGAGAGCGTCTATCCAGAATCGCAGTGTGGATTCCGAGCCAACAGGTCCACCACTGATATGGTATTCTCCCTTAGACAACTGCAGGAGAAATGCAGGGAACGACGACAGCCACTCTTTATAGCCTTCATAGATCTCACAAAGGCTTTCGACCTGGTCAGCAGAGACGGCCTCTTCAAGATTCTCCCCAAGACTGGATGTCCACCCAGGCAAAGAAGGAGCCTGGCAAAGAAGGAAGGCCCATAGCCAGGGAGACAGACCAGGGACAGACTGCACTTGCTCCCGGTGTGGAAGGGATTATCACTCCCGGATTGGCCTTTTCAGCCACACTAGACGCTGTGCCAGAACCACCTTTCAGAGCGCGATACCATAGTCTTTCGAGACTGAAGGTTGCCAATACAAATGTTATTATTAAGAATATTTATACATCATACCACTTTTCAACCTAAAAGTTCACAAAACAGTTTATAGAGAAAATCAAATACATGGCTAAATGCTTTTATTTTACTTTTGTCTTTTGATGAGCAGCTTTATGGGCAGGCAATATACTAAATAAATGAATGAATGAAGTCATTTTACATCATGACTGTCATTTCTAAACTCTTTCTTATAAACTCAACTGGTGCCTGAGTTAGAAACACTTGCTTACAGTAAGAATGTTGTTGTAGTCTTCCTTGTTCTCCTCACACTGTTGAAAGATATATTCTGCTCCTAGAAAAATGTCTCCCAAATTGTATTCATCTTGAGCACAAGACTGTGGCAGCTCTCCTGCCTTCAGATTCTGTGAAAGAAACAGGTTGCAGCTATAATCCAAAGATTAAAATGTAAGAACACTGGCTACCCAGAACATATATTCTTAAACCTTGCAAATCTTTTGAACATTATTAATGAACATTATTAATGAAAGTACTGGAATAGAAGATATTTGAAGCTACAAGCATGTTAAAAACAAAAACAATAAAATTCAGGTTTCTGAATGTTCCATGGCACAAATGGAGCCAGCAGGTGCCACTGTTGCACATGTGAGACTTGAATTTAAATCTCTGTTCATTCACCCATGGATGGCGCTAACTAACCCATAAAATACCTCATAGCACAATCCTATTTACCATCTTATTAATATCAGTTAATAATTTCCTGGTAAATGCTTAGGATGGGAGTAAATCAATTGAGCACATTGGGATTGGATTTCAGGGCTCTAAGAAAATTTAGGGGGAACTTAACCTGAAACTACATATTAGCTTCATTCTAATTACTATCCAGCTCTGGAGTGAAAATATTATTATACTATCATATCTTGTTTGTTTCAATGAACTATGAATAAATTAGCATAAAGTAAAGTACTATATAAATGCTTTGCCATAATAATGGTAAAAAAAAGGCTTTAAGGCTTTAATTTGTAATGGAAGGAACAGACTTTTGCATATCTCACTTGATTCCTACACAGATCAATCCCCATTGCAAAAGATGGACACTTTTATCTCTGCTGCTTGTGCAAAACTTATTTAAACAGATATTGCTTACATGAGACCAGTTGACTATTTTTCTTTATGATGCTGCAATCTTCCCACACCAAAGACAGAAAATGTCTATGTCCTTAAGCCAGTGGTTCTCACACATTTAGCACGGGGACCCACTTTTTAGAATGAGAATCTGTCAGGACCCACTGGAACTGATGTCTTCTGGAAGTGACATCATCAAGCAGGACAATTTTTAACAATCCTAGGCTGCAATCTTACCCACACTTACCCAGGAGTAAGTCCCATTCACTATCATTGTTAAAAGAATATACACAGTACCCTGTTACAAGTACAGATCTGTAACATTTCCCCAAATGCAGTCACATACCGGGGTAGCATCAAGTCTAAAATATTAAAAATAAAATATTGAAATGAATGGGGACCCACCTTAAGTTTGCTCGTGACTCACCTAGTGGGTCCCGACCCACAGTTTGAGAAACACTGCCTTCAGCCATTATCTGACTGTCAGTTGTGCCCATGTACTGATGGCCATTCGGTTGTCCATACACAGTACGACTGCTACAGCCCTGCTCCTTCTCCCCCTAGGATTACTCTACCTCATGGAACGGAAAGGACAACACGTCAGTGGGCGCATCCTTCTGCCTGTAGCTCCTGTTGAGCTGCTGAATGCGCTTGTTGCCGACGCAGATGACGCCCAGGTCGAAGCCCTGCACGCCCAAAAGGCACCGGAGCTGCTCCACCTTCCTGCGAAGCGGAGCTCTTCGGAGAGGGACGGCGCTCTGCAGGTTGCGGATGAGGAGGCTCATCTCACGAAGAGTGCGGGCGAGGCCCCTGCAGCATCCTCCGCCAGGCAGGACCAAGCGATGTGGGGCCGCCCCGGGCTAGCGCCGCGAAGCCTCTGCAAGTTCACAGCAGCGCAGGAGGGCGGCGGGGACAGGAAATGCGTCCTCTTTCCCAGCCGGGCACAAACAGCAGAAGCACTCCGGCACAAGCATGAGAAAACCCGAGCGGGGCAGCCTCAGCGCAGTCCTTTGGAGGGCACTGGCTTGACCTCTTACCTGCGCTCCGGGTGCCCAGATCCAATGGAGGACTGAGTGCCTGTACCTTTAACCATTGCATAGAAGAGGGAATGGGGGCGGGGGCAGCTTTTTAAGACCTTCCATGTTGAGCTGCCCCCGCCCCCATTCCCTCTTCCATGCAATGGTTAACGCAGTGGCTCCCAACCTTTAAAAGCCCTTGGACCACTGAGGCAAAAATCAGAATCATCGTGGACCACGTGCAAGCCTCACTCCCCTGCACACAAAAAATACCATTATATTTGGCAGTCCATGGGGGAGCACTTGGCAGGGCAGTGGAAGTGCTGACAGTGCCTGCCAGCAGTCCATTCTTTACCCTCTGTGGTGGTCCCTGGGGTAGTCCACTGACCACCAGAGAGTGGACCAGCACAGCTGCAGCCAACACTTCAGTGGTCTGTAGGAGAGCAATCAGGGCCCAATCCTATCCAGCTTTCCAGCACCAGTGTGGCTTCAAGGCAGCCCCAAGGTAAGAGATCAAACATTCCTTTACCTTGAGAAGGCCTCCATGACTGTCCCTCCACAGCAGGATGCAGCACATGCCCCATTGGTACAGCTACACCAGGGCTGGAAATTTGGATAGGACTCAGCAAGATGCAGGACCCTGAGTCCTCAAAGTCCACTTCTCAGGGTTCTGCGGACCACCTGTGGTCCACTGGCTTACAGGGATAGGCACTCTGCCCTCCATTGGATCTGGTCACCCTGCCAGGCCCCCAAAATGTAGGACATCAAAGAAAAATGTAGGACATGACAAAATAAAAGCTAAAAACACTCATAGACTGATTTCATGGGGTTAATTAAAACACTCTATGACTCATTATCAAATTAAAGCTATATTACATGTAATTCATTACATGTTGGGAATATGTCATTTTATTTAATTGGCAGCCCAATCCTATGCATCAGAAGTAAGTCCCATTAGAGTCAATGTGGCTTACTCCCAGGACAGTGTGGATAGGATTGGGCTGTTAGACTGCAATCCTAACCACACTTTCCTGAGAGTAAGCCCCATTAAACTAAATAGGGTTACTTCTGAGTAGACCTGGTTGGCTTGTGCCCTGAATGTATTAACTGCAGGAAGGCTCCTCTCTCAAGGGAGAGGAGACCCTTGAAGTGCTTTTCCAGGACAGGAGGCTGAAAAGGGGACCCTGGTCTGGCCGCCCTGGCTGTGCTCGAGACTTCTACCTTGAAGGCCACTTGGAGGTGGCAAGCTCCGTTTTGCTCCCCCCGCCGGGAATGGCTCCGGAGGGAGGGGCCCCCTCCAGCTACGCCACCGCCACTTGGGGCTTTCATTCGACTACCGGAAGCTGACAGCGCTCAGAGCTCCGCGTCTTTGCCCACCTCTAGGGCTTCCTTGTGCGCAGGCAGCGCTGCGCAGTGCGCATGCGCTCCCGGCCCAGCCTGATGGCGCGGTTGGTAGTATCAGCGCGTCTGTTCCAGGTAGTTGCTGCTTCAGGGATGGGGGGTGTCCCCTTGAGGAGCGTCTGCCCCGCCGCTCCTCGGTGGGCGGGGGCGGGCTGGGCTGGGCTGGGCTCGGCTCCTTCCTCCCCGGTGGGTCTGCAGAGGGAGGCTCAAAGCCAGCTTGGGGGTCTCCGAATCCCCACCGGCCCGGCGGTGGCTGCACACGGGGAGGGCAGCAGCGCACTCTGCACAGCCTCAGAGGCACTGCTGCCTCCCTTCTACGGGGTGTCTCTGGAGCAGGCCCTGCCCTGACAATGAGCGCAGGTTCTCAGGTGGGAGGCCTCGGTAAGGGGGAGGGCGAGGCTGGGGCTCCTCACCAGACTGCCCAGACTGCCCCTATTAGGGGCGACCACGAGGAATGGAAACGCTGCCAGTCTGGCTCACAAGTTGGTTCCAGGCCTCTGTTCATCTCTGCCTTAGGCCACAATCCTCTTCACACTTATCTGGGAGTAAGCCCCATTGGCTATAATTCGACTTACTTTTGAGTCAACATACCTGGGATTGGGCTCTGAGGCTGCAGTCCTATCCACACTTACCTGGAAATATGCTCTGTCAACTATAATGGGACTTACTTCTGAATAGACATGCATAGGATCAGACTCTTATTTTCTTTAAATTCCTTCTCTCTGGAGATAATGTGAGGGTCATACATAAGTCCACTTCTTATTGAGGTGTTCAACCGACACAGCCCCTTTAGGCGGCTCATGTAGTTGAGTACTCCTTCATGCCCATAGATGTCTTTGTATATTGAAAACTAGCCTATGTGGGAGTAGGATTGCCAACTCTTTGGTTTGATTGGAGCCTCTAGGAATTGGGATCAGTCTCCAAGTGACTGATTGCTGAAAGTAGTCTGCAAGATTTAGCTGTGTTCTCAATGACTAAATGACATTACATTTGGAGGGGTAATGACAGAAAGAGATTGTGGAATTTGGATGTTCTCTAGGGGGAATGAGCATGCTAAGAAATTGACTAAAACAGTGGTTCTCAGACTTAAAGAACAGAAGAAGAGCCCTGCTAGGTCAGGCTGTAGCCCATCTAGTCCTGCTTCCTGTATCTCACAGTGTCCCACCAAATGCTTCAGGGAGCACAAAAGACAGCAAGGCACAACCTGTGTCCTAGTGCCCTCCCCTGCAGCTGGCATTCTGAGGTAGTCTGCTTCTAAAATCAGGAGCTTGTGCATACCTGATTTTAGAAGTAGACTTTGAGCACCAGGACCCAATTTTTAGAATGAGAGCCTTTCGTGACCCACTGGAAGTGATATCATGATTGGAAGCTACATCATCAAGCAGGAAAATTGTTAACAATCCTAGGCTGCAATCCTACCCACACTTATCCAGGAGTAAGTCCCATTTACTGTCATTGTTAAAAGCATATACATAGTAGCCTGTTAAAAGTACAGAGCTATAACATTTCCCCAGATGCATTCGCATACCATAGTAGCTTTGAGTCTGATAAATTAAAAATAAAATATTGAAATGAATGGGGACCCACCTGAAATTGGCTCACAATCACCTAGTGTGTCCCAACCCACAATTTGAGAAACACTGGACTAAAATGTGGGAAATTAAAAGATCAGTCCTTGAATGAGGAAGTAGAATGAGTCTTTCTGTAAGCTTGGGAAAAGGAAATGCTGTGCTGGGAACAACTGTTAGCATGGGAATGTGAATACTTTGAAGTTCTTGCAGAACCAGAGCCCTGACAAACTGGAAGAGTAAAGCTGCCAAAGAAGGGAGGGGTACCTCTGGGAAGAGCTAAGGAATGAGCTGGGTTTGGGTGGCTAGCAACCAATTGTGAGAAATTGAGTATACCTATGAGAAGAGTGACAGATTGAGGGATGAGCTAAACAGGATTCAGCAGAATTATGTAGAGTTTGGTTCAACATAGATTATGGACCATTGTGAGAAAAGGGGATAAAATGGACAAGTTGTTCTCAGGCAGGAAGGTCTCTTGAGTCTCTCTCAGGTTCTACCTAAGGCTCTGGTGGTTTCAATAGGGACTTGGCATCATCAACATACAAGTCTTGTAAGCCTTAAGTATGTAGCTTAGGAAGTTAGTTTTTTGTTTTCTTGTTGCCTTCATATATACCAACTTACCTTTCTGGAACTCTTCCTTTTCTTGCCCTGGTTTGGGGTTGAAGAGATCCCTTAACTTACTAATTACATCTTTCTTTTAATAAAACTCTCTATAATGTGTGTGGTTATTTGACTAGAGGGAAATGCACCAATAAAGAACCCAAGGAAGTGGGAGGAGAATTCTGATTTCCTCTTCCTGAGTAACTCTGTCTGTAAGGGAGTTTCCTGCAGAGTGTGCAGAAGAAGGGAAGCACTTAGTGGTTTTGTTGAGCAAATGACAGGCTTGGAGGAAAGACTTGGTACAGGCTGGGGCTGGCACTCCTTTGGGAGTTGGGAAGGTATACCCCGCCAGCATTCAGAGCCCTTGGTTGGAGGGCCAAGTGTAACCGCAAGTGTGTCACAGGGGGATCTCCAGGAAAGACTTCAAAGTTGGCACTTCTGTCTGGGAGTGGTTCAGCTTAACAGCCCAGTCCTATCCTTTATCCCCCCTGGCTGATGAAGTGGGGCCATTGTGGCCCACACTGAATCCCTATGTATGGATTTGTCCATGCTGGCTGTCTCTTCAGGGTAAGGGCATATTTGTCCCCTTGCACCAAGGTAAACCCAGGCATGGGCAATGGGGCAACTCAGACTTGCGCGAGCTCTGCAGCTGGAGCAAGTCAGGTTTGCCTTGTATTGGTAGATTGGGTCCAGGAAGGAGTTAGGCTTTGGTGCATGTGGCTACTGCCAATCCTACCCCCCTCCAGAACCCTGTCCACGAATCCTTTCCTGCCCAGCAAGAACCAGATGTTTGACTTAAGTATAGACCCCAGGAACCGAACTTGTACTTCAGTATGGGTGTAGTGTACTTACTTGTGTCTCAATGTAATCCTTATAGCAACTTTATAGTGTAAATTATTGCTGAATTATGGCAGGGCTGAGTCACTTAGTGAGCTTATGGCAGGGTTGAGATTCAAACTGATGAAGTCCTGATTCAGTTCAGTCTCTTTAGCTGCTGTGCCACATTACCTGATGTATATGTGTTATGTATATTTTCTGAGAGCAAAGAGAATTTGTTCTCCATATCTTGGGTACCATAGTTCATGACAGAGACCAAAATGAAACCATGTTCAACCAATCTTCAAATTATTTTCACCCTGGGTGCTTGCATTTAAAATAGTTTGTTGCATCAATGTCATATTCAAACTGGTCTTGTTAGCAACAAAACTAGTAGTGGTAAATTTAGTGTTTTCCAGCTGGCTGTACAGTTTGATCCAGAGCTTATGAGCAAGAGCAGTTACTGTGCTGAGCAATAGCTGGGTTGTTGTTGTGGCTTGTATTGTGATATTGGCCTGAAATATGTTATTCATTTAATAGTATGATTTCTAATGCTAGCTGAGATACATGTGTTGTTGCACAATAAATACTGTATTTGTTATTCTGAAATTTTTAGAGAGCTGTCTTGACAGTGTCATGAACACTATTTATATTTGCATTGTAGGTCACTAGAACAATGGACTAGGAGTTGAAAACTGGTGATTTCTAGGTGTGATCACTGAACTGAGTCAATTTCTAGTTGTGAAGATGAACCCTAATATGCCTTTTAGTGGACAGCAACCTGGAATGGTCCGGACTCCATCTAACTCATCTGCTGGAGCATTTCCAGTTCAGCCACCATTTCATCGTCTCCCTCTTTTTGAGCAGAGCAGTGGAGGATTGATAAGGAATCCAGGCTTTACACACCTACCTGATTTCACCATTACTGCAGGGCTGCGTGGTTCTTCAGGGCATACTATGGGATTTGGGCAGCCCCCAGGATTTACGCAGTCTTTTTCTCTTGGACAAGCAACGTCTTTTGTGACTCCTTCTGCACCACCAAGCACTTCCATTGCTGGCAAGCAACGTTTCAGTTTTAAACCACCTTCAAATCTTGGAACTTTTCAGAGTGCTTCTAATTTTGAAGCAACATCTGGAGGAACTTCAGGCAGTGGCTTTGCAGGATCAGGTTTCAGCTTCAAAACTGCTGAGAATACGCTGTTCAACCCTATCTTTGACACTGGATCAGAACAAGAGAAGATACCAAATCGGCTGATCTCATCTTGTCCCACGTTTTCCTTTCCAGGTGATAGTGGACAACTAACCTCCTTTGGCATGTCTCAAGAGACCAGTAGCTCAAGTGCTAGTACAAACTTCAGTGTTTCCAATCCAGTAAGTGGTAATGCTTTAACATCATCCATTTCTGCTTCTTCATCAAGCAGGACTGTGGAGAAAGATGAAAAGAGAGCTGCAGGTCTCTTTTCAAGCCCTAGTAGCAGTTTCATTTCTTATTCGAACACATCTGTTGGGTCTTTGCCTTTGGGGGAGACTTTTCCAATGAGTAGAACAAGCAAACCAGAATGTGAAGAATTGCCAACTTTGATTGAGCCACTTCCCCTCCTTGGGAAAGGAACAAAGAGGAAAGAAGAACAAGACCACTCTCCCAGGAAACACAATTATGAGGCTGCAGAGGAACCAGAGCTTCTAGCCAGGAGTGATCATGCTGGCAGTAAGCGGCCAGTCAAGTTGACTCGACCTAGTGTGGCTGGTGGTGTGTTTGGCAGAACAATGCAAGATATACTGAAAAGCAGTAAAGGCAGCGGGCATCCTATGAAAGAGTCCAAAGTAGAGAGAGTTGTCCTGGAGTCTGGAGACGTGGAACAGACAAGTGTAGCAGGGGGAAGTCAGTCTGGTTTTGCTGTGGCTAGGCTAGCAGCGCAAGAGGGAGACCCTAAGGCACCATTGAAAGGTATGTATCAAAACTTGATGTGAATTAGTAAAATGGAAATTGAAAGTTTCTGGTCACTTTTGGGGTGTGTGCGTGCTGCAGTTTACACCTAAAACATGCAAATTTAGCATTCAGATATGTATTTTATTTCTGATATTATTTTATCCCATTGTAATTGTTATATTGAAAGGGTATTTTCCTTTCAGATTCTGCCATCTCAAGTCCTTTGCATCGAAAGCGGAACAGTGGGAATGCAGACAGTCTTGAGGGCTCCTCATCAATAGAACCCAAAGTATTCCACTGCAAAGCCATTCCTGACCATCTAAATGACCGAAACATTATTGGGAATTACTTTAAGAAGTTTGTTCGTATCAAACGTATCCGTAGTATCCGAAACAAAAAGTTGGCTATTATTTCTTGTTATGATCATGTGAGTTTTAACATATTAACAGAAAATCAAAAGTGTAAACATTTGCATAATATTGCAAATATTATGTATATGCTGGATAATTTTATTTATGTTTTAATATTTAATATTAGTTAATTGAATACCGATTTAATATTCTCAGCAGTAACCTCTACCTTTAGAAACAAAGATCCTGTTTAAAGGATATACTTTCCTTATGGTCAGGTGATTGTTTACATTATATTTTGAATCATTTAACTGCATTATCATGTGTGACTTTGTTTTTCTCCACCTTTGCCTCAATTCACTTGTAATTAAATTATGTGATTTTTTTTTTTAAATGGCAATCACATTGTTTATATTGAGTCAGATGTTGTTTCTAGAAGTGCTAGGATTCATATATACATAGTATTTATATACTGCCTTTCTTTGTCTTTTCAGACAGCATTCAAGGTAGTTTACATAGGCAGGCTTAGTCTAAACTGCCATTTTTCAATGGGGTTTTTGCAATATGTTCTGTGGAAGATTCACAGAACCCTCAGTCACCAGATGTTGCCTTCATGGTATGGATTATCTTTTCTGGCTGTGTGCCATCAAGCTTCAGCAGGTATCGTAAATCCAGCCTGAACAGGTCCTCAAGGTTTTTTCCGTTTTTTGCTGGCTGGCCTTCACATACTCCCCTGCACTCTTGCTGCCATAACTAATCAGCTCCTCAGCAACACTGTTCTGCCACAATGGGTACAAACAGCTTGTCTTAGCCTGGCATTCTGTCTCCCATTCAGGAATGAGATCACAGTATTTCCTGCTTAGCTCTTCTGGCAGTACTGGCAGCTCAATCCATACCTTCTAGGTTCAGACGTAGCTCCTCTAATAAGTAAAATGTTAATACTTGGGTAACATGGGTTTTAATCTGGCCTTTATGTTAGCACATTTTAAGATATATTGAAATCATTGGAACTTCAATGTCCTTGATTAAGGTTGTATACTGCAGTTTTGCAGCAAATACTAAAGGAATGACTGACTGAAATATTTGTAGAAATTGGTAATCTGCAGTTTTATGAACTTGTACAGTGGGGTTGATTCATCTCTAAAGGGAAAGAGCTCTCTTAGAAGTTGCATGCTATGTTGCAGTGTGCAAATATTTACCTGTGCTTAGCTCATGGTATATGACATTGGGTGCAATCCTAACCAACTTTCCAGCACTGGGATAACTGTGCCACTGGGGCATGTGCTGCATCCTGCTGTTGGGGGATAGTCATGGAGGCCTCCTCAAGGTAGGACAATGTTTGTTCCCTTACCTCGGAGTTGCATTCCCCCTATGTCAGTTGGTTAGGATTGTGGCCATTGAGAGATAACTCTGATTCTGATAACTCTGATAACTCTGATAGGGCCTTCTCAGTAGTGGCACCAACGTTGTGGAACTCCCTTCCCCTTGACTTGAGAATGGCTCCCTCTCTGGAGACTTTTCGGCGAGGCCTGAAGACCTTGTTGTTTAATCAAGCCTTCTGACTTCATGGCCTTTTTAACATCTTTTATACATCTTTTAGTTACTTTCTACAGGCTTGATTCCTCTAAGTACTGCTGTTTTATGCTCTTTTATTCTTTTATCTGACTACTATTTTTATGGGTTCTGCTAATGTGTTTTTTAATGTGTTTTTATCTGTTTGTGAAATTATGTTTTAATCTGTTTTATATGTTGTTAGCCGCCCTGGGTCCCTTTGGGGAGAAGGGCGGGATAGAAATAAAGTTTTATTATTATTATTATTATTATTATTATTATTATTATTATTATTATTCTCGCTGGACCTAAAATGACATGGTGTTTTTCAGGAAAGTGCTGTTTTGGCTAAAAAGAAAGCAAAAGGGCTGCATGAAAATATAGTGACATTTTGGCAGAAGAAGAGACCAAGTAAGTTGTTAAATCTGTTTGATGTATATAACAGCAGAATGCCTGGTAGCATTATGATGATGGGGGTATCTATATGTGTATATTTCCAAAAAAAGGACCCCTGTGTTGCAGTTCTCTGTAGAAAAGCTGTGCATCTGTGTACAAAGAGATGTGTGGCATACACATGCATACTGTGTCAATTCTTAGAAGCTGAACTGCATAATGTGGCGTTCTCGCCGTATACATAGCGTAGTCTTCATTAATGTTAAGAACGTCTTTAAAAATGCTCGTTTAGTCTTGTGGCTTTGGGTATAGGCTGACCCCTGTTGTTGGCTGTGATTCCTTCCCAATGATGTTTGAGTTCCAGTATATATGGTCACTTCACCTCCCTGAGGACTGTGGCATCACTCTCATCACAGCATTGCATGCAATCTTGTTCTTTTGCCTGTGAACAGGGATCGAGGTAAGCATATTATTGGTGCAGAGGAGATGTTTGTGGTGTGGAGCCCCTTATTGCATATATATTGGCAACCTTCAGTCTCGAAAGACTATGGTATCGCGCTCTGAAAGGTGGTTCTGGCACAGCGTCTAGTGTGGCTGAAAAGGCCAATCCGGGAGTGACAATCCCTTCTACACCAGGAGCAAGTGCAGTCTGTCCCTGGTCTGTCTCCCTGGCTATGGGCCTTCCTTCTTTGCCTCTTTGCCTCAGACTGTTGGCCAAGTGTCTCTTCAAATATATTGCATATATGCCCTTAGTAAGAGCATACCAAACTTCAATTCATCTTGCTGGAAGATGAACCTGCCAATTAGATAGTTGTGATTGGCATGTGGTACCTTGAAGGCTATTTGTTAGCACTTGCTATAGAAAAAGCATTCCCTTTTGACAAGAAGATGCATTATATAGGTCTGTGTCACTTAACAATGGCAATATGATCTCTGATCCCCATGGTAAAGTGATTCTGTTGTTAGGAGGACATTCATGCTACTGTATTACATGCTAGTCAATTTCACTCCATTACATTACATAGATGCTATATTGCATTCAACCACTGGATAGGGCTGAATGTAATGGGATGAAATTGATGAATCATAACATTCACAGTATTTCAATATTTTATTGTATTGAAATACTTGTTATGTTATGATTCACTTCTCAGAACTGCACAGGGCAAAATGGGAAGAATAAGATAAATTTTTGGTAAGCTTGTGGTATCATTCCATTTGCAAAGGTCCTAATAAGAGAGGATATTTATCCAAGGAGCAGAAGGCAGATGAAAGTGAAGGGAGGCAAAGCAATGAAGAGTTAAGTTGTCAGCCTCCTCCACTTTGCAAATCCTTGATTCGGTCGACTGCCAGTGGAAACCTGTCCAAGAAAAGGTAGGTATTCTTCAATGGAATCTTTGTATATGAAAATACATGTAGCAGAATTAATATCATTGTTGCAGATAACCTTTAGAGAGGTGCCAGATCAGAAATACGTATATTTATTTATTTATTTATACAGGTATTTATATACCGCCTTTCTTTGGTCATCAGATTTCTCCTCAGACTTTAATCCAAGGCGGTTTACATAGGCAGGCTGTTCTAAACCCCCGCAGGAATTTTTACAATTGAATAGTTCTAGTCTTTCATAGAACTCCTCCTTCCAGCTAGATTCCTTCCTGGTCTGGACTCTCTCTGGCCAGTTTTATTTGTTATTATCTCTGGCTAGTTTTATTTATTGGTTGTCTGCTTTTGCTGCTTGAGTGCCTGATGGCTTTATTGTATTTTTTTGTTTTTCTTTTCTGCTATATTAATTTCTGGGAATGCTATAGCCCAGTGGTTCTCAAACTTTGAGGGAGCTTTACTTCCTCAGTAAGTCTTTGTGGGGGAAGGGCAATGATAGGAAAGCAATCTCCAGGATTGCATCCCTAAGGGGGGCAAAGGTGGGGGTGCTTGCACTTACATTTACATGTTTAGGGCTTCAGGAGGTGAGGGGAGCCCTGCACAGCTCTCTGTAGGGCTCCCGAGGCTTGGAACATTCAGAGACATCGCAAAGTACTTCTGGTTTCCAGGAAGAGCTTTGCGATGTCTGTGTTTGAACGTTCTAAGCCTCGGGGAGCCCTGCGGAGAGCTGCGCAGGGCTCCGCTCACCTCCTACAGCCCAAACTACGTAAATGTAAGTGCAAGCACACACTCCTTAGGGATGCGTCCCTATCTCTCCTCTTCCCCCACCCCTTAAAGGGGTAGGGGAAGCTTAACATGAACTGGTGGGTCACGACCCACCAGTTTGAGAACCATCTTATAGCCTGAGAAACACTGTTATAGTATAGCCTTATCAGTTTTGTAATGTATGTGCCTTTGGAATGCTATGAGCTGTTTCCTGGTAACATGGCATGATGTTCATGACTGCATTTGTACCGTGGGTAATATTTTCTGCATTACTTTATTAAGTTTAAATCATTTGCCAGTTTGTGAGCCAGTTTGGATTAATTTTACAGTACATTGGGCTCAGTCCACTTCACTGTGAGCACAGTGTTCTCCCATGGAGTGATTTCCATTAGGTAACAACCCTGTTTTTCCACCCTTCTGTGCTGCAGGCATTCAGCATGTCAGACAATTACATGGAATGGAAGACCAATGCCCATTCTCCAAATCATGTTTCATTTCTCTCCCCTTGTTGATAAACACATGCTTGTTTAAAGCAAACTTCCTTGTTTTTAGTTCTCCCGTTAAGAAGCCTGGTCTTAAAAAGTCTCTGCAGTTTGAGTCAGACATCTTTGATTCTGGGTCTGAAGGTCACGGCTCAGAAAATCTAGAAGCCTCCACATCCTCTCTCAGCAGCCTTATAGGTGTGGTGGCAGAAACCTCCGAGGACAAATACCGCCTTCTAGACCAGAGAGATAAAATCATGCGACAAGGTGAGAGTTTTTAATGTACTGGGATGAGGAGGTTTGGTTTACAGCTTAGGTAGGAAAGTCATCACTTGTATAAATGCCCTGCAGCTGTGTGAACTGTCACCCCAAAGAAGCAACTCTCCTGTAGTTTGGTAGGCATGTGAAGAGGGTCTCAGTGGGAACTGGACTTGTTAAACTTTGACTGGATCATGGCAAGCTATTGTCAAGATTGGTTCTCTCATAGGTATTCCATAAGTAGCATTGTGTCATAATCAAATACTTATTTTATCACAATAGTTTTTTTCCCCTTTAATACATGCAAGCCACCCCAGACTATAAAAGCTTCCTTGCTTCTGTGTTTTAGCACGAGTAAAAAGAACAGATCTTGGCAGAGCGAAAACCTTTGTTGGCACGTGCCCAGATATGTGCCCAGAAAAAGAGCGTTACATGAGGGAAACGAGGAACCAACTTAGTCCCTTTGAAGTGCTCCCAGGAACTGACAAGGTACTGATGGGCTGTTGACTAGAAATGTCTTATAAAGGTGCCAGTAGTGTTTTGAAGCTAGAGGTGTACATGTTTTGATTCTGAGTGGATGCAACATTCCAGAGCATAAAAGCAAGTGCATTTGTCATAAAAACAAGAAACAAAAACACCAGCTCATGCTTTTAAGTGTTCATGAAAATTAATGAATTAAATACTTGTGGGAAGTCACTGTCAACACACAACATTTTCTTAAGTAGCAGAGAAAAATCTGTACAATTTAAAAAGTGCATGTAACTTTATTTAATCCTTAAGTGAATAGATAAATACTTTATTTAATGCTTAAGAGAACATCTAGGTTGCAGTTTTCTTGGGCTTTCAGTTCGATGCTGTACTGCTTGAAATGTACGCAGTCCCTGGAAAAAGTAGATAGAACATACCCAGGAATCCAGTGACTCTCTCTGGTTCCAGGAATCAATGTTACATGTCAGGGTTTTGTGGTCCCCTCCAATTAAAATATTCTTTTAATTAGTGAGAATAATGTAATTACTAAAATGGCATTAATATCATTTGCAAATGATATCATTTGCAATATGATTAATATTAATATTATTATTAATAATAATAATTAATATAATTAATATTAATATCAATATGATTAAATTAATATCATTTGCAAATGATGCTACATTTCTAGCTCACAGGAGCTAGACAAATAATTCTAATGAATGGATTTAGATTTGGTCTTCATGGGTGAGACATGGGACTGTTTCAAGCAACCTTGCATAGCCCCCTTTCATGTTGAAGGAGCATTCCCATGGCTGAATGTTGCCATGTGGGAAGCTGTCTTCAAGGGCTACAGGGATGAGTATATGTGAGAGCTTTTGCGTAGCTCTTAGAAATGTACCATTTAAATATGTTACCTGTAAATAAGCCATTTACAACAATATGTTTATTAGCTTTCTCAGTAAAGGTTGAAAGTGGCTGGTCCAGAAATATGAAGACTGACAAATCATCTTGGGATAAGAGCCCTTATTTACAGAGTCTTCACTTACCTAATGTTTATGCCTAATAAAGGTTGACTTGACTTGACTAAGAGCCCTTATTGTAATGGGAATGTGACTGAATGAGACAGAACTTTCTGGGTTTTTGTATTGAGGTGTTTTTCATTTTCCCATTTTCAGGTTGACCATGCAGCAGCCATAAAGGAATACAGCAGGTCTTCAGCTGACCAGGAGGAGCCCTTGCCGCATGAACTGAGACCTTCTGAAGTGTTGAGCATGACTATGGACTACTTAGTAACACAAATCATGGACAAAGGAGAAGGAAATTATCGAGAGTGGTATGACTTTGTATGGAATAGAACTCGTGGGATAAGAAAGGTAACCAGTTTGAGTGGCGTCCTTCAATTTGACTGTTGAAATTTAGGAAAGTAGATGTCGGTTAGGTGCATCCAACTGAGAGAGGAATTTTGAAGGTGACATTATTTCATATTCCACTGTAGTGGGGCAGAGACTTCAGTCATGAGGGTATGTGTGCAAGCTTTAAAGGTTCACTTTGATACATT